>NC_092814.1:179565300-179882800 GCF_023375885.2 Dermacentor andersoni
GGGACTCCGGAATAATTTAGACCACGTGGGGTTCGTTAACGTGCGCCTATTTAAGTACCACGGGTGTTTCCGCATGTCGCCTCCATCGAAATGCGACAGCCGTGGCCAGGATTCGATGCCGCTACCTCGTGCTTAGCAGCCCAACACCGTAGCCACAAGGCAACCACGGCGGGTATGTTTTCGTCTCGGGAGTCGCGTGCTTCCAACAATCAATCAATCAATCAATCAATATTTATTTTTGACAAAACAAATATAAGATGGGTATAAGTACACATTCGGAGGTCCCGAAGTAACAACTGTCGGGGGGACCTCCTAACAAAACATAAAAAGAGGATAGTAAGATCGTGGCAAACAGTGAGTCAATGTCATATATTATACAGTTTCTACATCGGAAATAAACGATAAGATAGGAAAAAAATCTGTTAGCAATATCACAGGTATATTCACATAGTTAAAAAGAAGAAAAATAATTGAATAAATCTTAAAAATAACATGCAACAATTCAAACGAGGATAAATGGCACGTAAAGCTAACAACGAGGAGAAGTATCAATTAAGGCAAAATTTAGTAACACGGTAATTGAAAAGTACATTGCGTAATGTTAAAGTGAACAACAATACTAATTAATTCAAGGTTTGTTAAGTTATGCAACGTTATGCAACGTTATGCAACATTATGCAACCGACACAACGTGTCGGTTGTAAAGCTTTCCGTCGGAGAACACGTGACGCTTCGAAAGCACTAGCAGCGAGCTTCCCGCGACGGCTTGCCGGAAGTGCATCCGGCTGACGGCGAGTTTTAGGAAAGACAACAGCACCGGCCGCCCACCGCTCTCGGGTCGGTGCCGACGTCTCCTTAGAAAAAAAAAGAAAAAAAAGAGAAAACAGCAAACGATCTCGCATTGCATACTTTGGGCACCGTTTAACCATCTCCGTATAATTTCGGCGTCTAGGCTACAAGGTACGGGGGAGCTTTCTCTTTACACAGCCGGTCGGACGCTGGTTGCAAGTTCACCTTGCTTTGTATCGCGACTCGATGGCCTTGCGAGAGGCTTCACATTGGTCGTCGCTTGTCGCGAAATGTACAATTCAGACGCATTAATACAACCTCCACTATCTTGCGTAATACAGAAGCTGCAGCCGATGTTTGTCGCCGGCGCGGCGGCGTCGATGCGCTCGGGTCGGTCGGCGCAGTGAAGAGGTGGCCGCGCAACTGCGGTGACGTCATGCAGCTTCGCGATCGTCTATTTTTCTGGCGATCGTCCATACGTCCGGCCGGCGCTGCGCCTTTTGGCGGCAGCCAGCGTCCGGCAAATAGCAGACGGCAAGGCGCCGTGCCGCTAATGCTTCCGGGTCACTGCTAATACTTTATTCACGTGAAAGTAAGTGCGCTGGTCATACTTCGCACCCACGTTCGTTTATATACCTTTCCATCGTGGGGAGAGAGAGCACATGCTCTGTGACCTCTTGCACGCGACTACAAAGGCACGCGCTGCAGCTTATGCTGTGCTTGTGCGGGAAGCTTGCGCATAATTACAACAGTCCTGAAGACATTAGGCGACGCCCTGAGAGCTCACAACCATTGGTAATTTGTGACGCCTGCTTTGGGGCAACGTGTGCTTATGACGCAGTTCAGCGAACTTGCCGAAAGGTGTCTTAGTATGTCGCGTGAATTCGTCGTATGATGTTCCGCTGTTGGTAGCATATGCAACATAACGGTATTTTACAGGCGTCGTATTTTGCGAGGCCAGGCGAAACAGCTCTGTGGCGCATGGCGATAGTCGCGCCGCGCCTTCGTTATGTATGCAACGATGACGATGAGACTGCACAGTCGCTATGCAGTTGGAAGGTCACGGCAATGCGCTGATGGCTCGCACAAATGCTGCGGCCATGAAAATTGCAACTTGACAAAAGTCCCCTTTCTTTACTTTTCTTTTTTTTTCCTGTCTGTCTTTTCTGTTGCCATTCGTTGTCGCCTGACGAGAATTTTTTTTTTTTTTTTTTATTCGAGCTTATGTTGCACTGAATTTAAGGAAAAAAAGCATTACACGTTGTCGGTACACCTTTCGTTTTAACCTTGCACACCTGCATTCACTTTACCTTAGAGCAAAATTAAGCCGCAGAAAGCGACAATTATTTCAGGGCAAATCTTGGTAGTGGCACGTACTCACACACGAGGTAGGGGATGCTGGCGAGGAAGTACGTTGTACAGAAGGTCACTGAAATACCTTATGTAACCCACTATTCACACAACGCGCTTTTGCTATGCCTCTTTGTGCTTAGAGTTGGCGAATTCGGCTGTTCGTGCGGGTGACCGTGGGGATGCTCATTGTTGCTGTGCTACTGGCGCTACTCCTCTTCATTCTGATCACACATATATAGGAACTCTATCGGTGAAGGGGCGAAGGGCGACGGTATCTCCTGCATATTTTTTTTTTTTTTTACCTATCACCGTGCCTATAGTGCGAACTGAAGTTGTCTTGTGAAACCGCAATGCCGCCGTTCTAGGAGCTTGAAGTACACTCGCCACACTATGATTCGAGCATAGGTAGCACATGGAGAACAAATGCACAAGTATACAGGCACGGAACCGCTAAGTCATTTTGTCTTCTTTTTGTACTCTACCTGCCCCTGATCATGCATTGCCTAACCGATCGTCTTAACTGCAACGCTCGCGAAGGGATGCCACTCATGACGGAAATGAGAATAAAGCGCGCTTCAGAGGAAGCGGCCATAGCACTGGCCCTCACACAAATCAAAGCGACATAAGTGATCTACGATTCGCAAGCGGCAATTCGCAATTTTGAAAATGGGCGCATCTCGCAAGAGGCGTATTACATACTCCAGCGACATCCCATACACCAGGGAGAGGCCGACTTCGATAACCGAAGGCACTTGCTATGGATCCCGGCACACACTGGATTGAACACCCCCAACGAAGCGGCTCACCGCGTTGCTCGAGGCCTCACTCACGGAGCATCATCGGAGGCAGAGCCCCCGCGGGGTACTGCAAACGTCTGGGCGTGGGAGGATCGTTTGACCAGGTTCCACGATATCACGACACACTACCAGTTACAAAGGCGCGTATACCCATTCCCTCACGCTAGGTTAGACAGGATGCGAGCAGTACAGTTCAGACAATTACAAACAGATTCTTACAGAAACCCCAGACTCATGCACGCCATATATCCAGACATCTACACTACAAACAGATGCACATCGTGTGGCGAGGTTGCCACACTTAATCACATGTTATGGGAATGTCAGCGCTTAACAAACAAGTCGGGCAGTGCCGACCCCTCCGTCTCTTCCACCGCCAGCCTCCGCTCGCGCTGGAAGACCGCACTGCTCAGCTCGAACCTGACAGCACAACTCTGGGCCGTCCAGCGAGCCGAGGAAGCCGCTTCGAGACAAGGTCTCGGAACCGCGTCCGCGGCGGGTGCCCAGACCCACTAAAAAGACGCCGGACTCAAATCTTATTGACTTGAAAATAAAGTTTACGCTCTCCGAGCAAAAATAGCGCGCCACTCTTGCGCTGGTGTCATGGGCACGTTCGTTTGCATCAGAATATTTTGGCCGCACTGGGAGAACGAGCCCTTCGCGTGACATACCAATGAAGATGCGAAAGTAAACAAAATGATTTGTCTTAGTGGTGGTCGTTCAATGCGCCGCGAGACAAATATATGCCTTAGGCATTCCGCGTACATCAGCAGCGCGGACTGCCTAAGGCATATTGTGCGTGCTTGTTTTCTGGTTTGTTGCCTTTCTTTTTTCCTTGGCGATCGCCATTTTACGTTGCGCCTTAAGCCGGAGAGTCAGCGTGTATATCGTAACTTTGCAAATGCAGCGAACGCGAAACTGTGTCGCCGTAAGCGACAAATCTGCGGGTTCTAAGTGGGTGGCCTCAAAACCCGGCCAGCCTATCGTGCGCCAGTGTTGGACGTGCGCTGGTGTGTGCAATACGCGTCGGCGGGGCTTGGACCTAACACCAGCATGGTCCATCAGCTCTGGCAGCGAAGGCCGCGGAACCCGTGCGCCACTGGGCGCGTTGTACCAGTGTCGCCGCGCGTGCGCGCATGTTGGTGAAGAAAGATGGCGAAGAACGGGGCGCAGGTGGAGGAGAGGTGCGCGAGCAAGAAAACATAAACGCAGCAGTAGCGAGGAGGGACAAAATTTAGGAGTGCCTGAGGGGGACCTCCGAACGCAACCCATATTACTTGGAGCCCGCGTATCTCGCCCGAGGGCTTGCTTGTGTGCCGCGTATTATTTGCTCCGAACCTGTGTGTGCGTGCGCGCGCACACACACACGCGCGCGCGCGCCTTTCTTTCTTTTTTTTTTTCTCTTTTCTTTTGCCCTGTCGCCCGACGCCCTGCGATAGGATCCCGCCGGCGAACGGTGGCACTAACACCACTACTATAATAGTACGTCTGTCTGTCTCTCCCTTTCTCATATATAGAGATATACATCAATATATATATATCACCGGCCGCCGCGCCGCCACCCCCAACCCCCCCCCTCCTCGGCCGCCCCCGATCACCGAAATTGGTTTCCTCCTTTCCCTGGCCTGTTCCTCGCGCGCGCTCGCGCGCGCGGACGGAAAACAGCGACATGACAGAGCGGGCGCGCGCGAGTGCGGCGGGGAGGGAAGATTGTGGCGCGCGGGCCGCCGAAGGGGGGAGGGAGGCGAAATCTCATATCGAGGGGCAGCCGCCTATATGTATAATGGTAATAACAACAACAGCGCGGCGACGGCGGCGAGCGAGGCACGGAGGCCGAGCTTCATTCCGTGTTACCCGATCTCATTTTACAACTGGGAGCCTCGAGGAGCGCGCGGCCAACTATCGTCGCTTCCGCTGCTCTGGGCGCCACAAAGGAAATGCAGAGGCGAGAGATCTTCACCGAAGCACAAGGTGGAAGGGCGGCTGCAACATGGCGGCGAACCCGGGTCGTCGCTGCAGAGGAACACGGTCTCCGCGTTGTAGCCGCCGGCTCCTCTGGACGTCGGAAATTTGGACGCGCCTGTATCTCGCAGCGGCTGCCGCAGGAGAGGAAAGATTGGTCGATCCTGCTCGGGGCTCCGCGTCATTGTCTGGCCCGAAAAGTGCGCCAGCGCACCTTTCGGTCCTCACTGCATTCGGGATGAGCCTTCCCTCCCCTCTTAGAAAAAAAGAAGTAATAATAATGTGGTGGCCCGAAATGAGTCGCGCTCTCCCCCCGCAGCTCAGCCGTTTTATGCTTGTCTTGATGTGGGCCTCGTACTGCGCCGAATGTCTTTGCGCGCGAAGATGAGTGACCGTTTTGCGGTGTGGGCGAAATTGAAATTTCCTGACAGGTGTGGCGCGTAGTTCGACAAGACCTGGGTTTAGCGCGCGTCTCACCTCAGAATAGAATGGTCGCAATGAGTATATAGGCTTTCCTTTAGTTCTTTACTCACTCGCTATCTATCTCTCACTCTATCCCTCCCAACGGTTGATCACGAGTCCTTACGATGATTGATCAGGGTTCATGTGTGCGTCAATACATAGCCGCGTGAGTTGCCCCGCTTGTGCTCGTGCTCCTGGCTTCTTGTATCTTTCCGACAAAAAAATTGAGGAGCTATTCCACCCTGTGAAGGTGGTTGACCAGCGCAGCTGCTATGGTGGTATAAGTTACGTTGGTATAGAGTTTTGTTGTTGTGTAACTATACATATAATTATGTAATGTCATTTATGCGAAATACAAAGAAATGCGCAATCATTTGTTGTCTTTTTTTCTCTTTATTTTATCCTTATCTTGTCACGCAAGTGATGATGGCCTTGTGGTCGCAGTGATACACCGCCAGTGGCTCTTTTACGATGACACTCTAAAGACGTAGGTGCGACAGGTGCGACGGATCGCTGTTTAGACGCAGGTGGCCGTTAAACGGAGCCTCGACGCGAGCGACGATATGCGTTGACCGGGGCGCAGCCCAAAAGAGTGCAAGAAACAAAACGCGTTTGTTTCTAATTTGCGATTGAGCATACTTCCTAGTTATTGAGCTGATTGAAACTTCGAAGGACTAGTTTTATTCTAACCGACAAACATGGGGCTGTCCGTTTCCCTCCTGTAGAAGCCCGTGTATTGACAGCGGACGGGAGTTCCACGATATCTACAATTTCACTGTGAATTACGTAATTATGAAGAGTAAATGAAACTCGGCGTAATGTTAGAGTCGTCTTAGCGGCTAAATGTCATATACTTTGTTTCGGGATAGTTTCGATAAAGCAAGAGAACTCTTTTATATATTTTTTTAACTGTTACAGCCATTTTCTGTAACCATACTCCCTCTGTAGATGCCCATGTATTGACAGCAGACGGGAATTCTGTAACGTTTACAGGCTCGCTGTGAACTAATTTTGACAATTAACTTAATCTCTGCGTAATGATAGAGTCGTCTTAGCGGCCGATTTCAGTATGATTTTTTTCATGATACCTGCATTAGACTCAGAGCTACAGAGTATTCGCGAGAAAGTTGGCTTGGCCACAAGGCGTTTTCTGTTCGCCGCCACGATTTTTCCGTAGGGTATCCATATACAACATCCATATAACGGCTCACGCAGAAGTAATCTTATTTTGTATGGAGTTTCTCAACTTACAAAGTAAACTAACGAAGCTTTGCCTACTCAGATCTCACAATTATTTACAAAACAGTTAAAGATTGAATACCCCCATATCGAACGATGCCATAGCATAGGCAAAAGAAATGGAAATTGATCGCGTGCCATAATCATTAAACTTCTGGACTACCGCAACAAATCGGTAGTACTTAAAAATGCATTTAAACTCAAAAGCACTGATATTCATGTAACTGTAGATTTCTCGGCTCGTGTACGTTCCAACAGAAAAAGTCTGTGGGAAGCTACCGCTTCTTACAGGAGTAATGATCATACAGTCTGCGCTATGATCATGCCTTCATTGACAATGTGAAATACACCTGGAATGACAGTGCCGAAACGTTGATCAATATTTCTACTACTACTAAGAGTCAACCAACTGTACAACGAGCTGGTTCACACTGACTGTGCCAAGATTCTTGTGATGACATTTTGCTTTTGAATACTAATGCCAGAAGTTTAATAAATGAATTTTCTGATTTCGTGTCCTTAACGACAACGTGCTCGCCTCATATTGTCGGAGTCACCGAAACGTGGCTACATGACGAAATCTGTGGCTCAGAAATATCGCCACCTGGTTTTTGTGTAGTTCAGAATGGCCGTAAAGGTAGAGGTAGAGGCGGTGGTGTTGCGCTGTTTCTGCGGTCTAACCTCAACTTTCCTGTGCTTGAAGGGCCTGATGAGCTTGAGACAGTTTGCTGTAACATTAACCTTCGTAAAAAAACTTTGTTTAATTGGCGTTGTCTGTCGCCCTCCAGGATCACCCACTGCAGATCTTCATACGTTAAGCAATTTCATGAAAGAACATAATGCTTCTTCTGCTAATGTTATATTAACGGGCGACTTCAGTGCTCCTGGTATACGCTGGCCAAATCTATCTGTATCCGGTCACAATGTCCTATTGTGCAAAGAGTTAATCGACCTTTCACTTTGATTTTTGGATAAAGCAGATTGTTGGTTTCAGCACCCGAGGCGCAGCCGTTTGGACCTTGTGTTCGTCAGTGCGTGTTTTCCTGATGACGAGTATGAATACGAAGTTGAAGATGGTTTGTTGGATCACAAAGCTGTACTAGTATCCCTTTCATTTATCGTTCCTGCATCTAGTTGTATTCATACTACTTTTCACGATTACAATCGTGCTGATGACGACTCAATTACTGATGTGTTATGAATTGCTTTCGAACAGTTCGAACAACTTAGCTCGACCTCCGTTGTTAATATATTAGTTTCGTTCTTTCAAGATATTGTCCTTAGGTGCCTCCGAAGCTTTGTTCCTCTGAAAACCAAGAAACAAAACCCAAAGGTCGCTTGGATGACTAGAGAATTACTACACATGTCCTGTCGTATTTCCAGACTGATACGCCTAAAACGGGTGGGTGACATCCATGCTGCAGCGCAGTTTCATATTAGTCAGGATGAACATCGCGCAAAGTCAGAGGAAGCCAGTGATTTTTGCTACAGTTTTATCTTACCTAACTTATTGCGCAGTAATCCTAGAAAATTCTGTAGTAGAATTTTTCCTAACGTAAGTTCTAGGACGTTTGTCGTTAACAGTGCACCCTGTAATGATCCTAAGCTAATCGTCACAACATTTAACGCGCATTTTCAATCTGTTTTCACAACAGACAACCGCGATATTCCTCCTTACAGCAGTGATGTGTATCCCTGTATTGGAGATGTCTTTGTCTTAGAGGAAGGTGTTCTTAATATGTTCGTGAACCCTGATATGGAAAAGTTGCGGCCCAGATGAGATTCCCAATACTTCTCTGCGTCGTTATTCCCTTTCGTGTTGTCGCTAACGCTTATATTCAAGAAGTCACTATCAACCAGTATAGTCCTTTCGTCATGGAAAACAGCAATAGTTATTCCTTTATATAAATCTGGCAACAAACAGTGTTTGTTAAATTACAGACCGATCTCTCTAACATCCTACTCGTGCAAAATGTGGGAGCACATACTACACAGGCATATTTCGTCTACCTTGTTAATAACAATATTTTGTCTCACTTTCAACACGGTTTTTGTCGTGGTTACAGCACTATTACTCGATTGGTGGAATTTAGTCACGACGTTGTTAGTGCACTTGATTTAGGTTATCAAATCGATTCTATCTTTATCGACCTCTCCAAAGCTTTTGATACAGTTACTCACTCCAAAATTTTATTCAAGCCTGACGCAATATTTAACACTCCTGCTCTTGTTAACTGGATCGCAAGTGTTCTCATCGGCCGTTCACAAAGCGTTTATTTTAGGAACACTAACTCTTCTGCTGTTGACGTAACGTCCGGTGTGCAACAGGGTTGCGTCCTGGGGCGGTTACTCTTCTTGCTGTATATCAATGATTTACCGTCTAACATACCTGTCAATATACGTTTATACGCGGACGACTGCGTGCTTTATCAAGCTATACACTCACCTAAAGATCATAGACTTCTTAATGATTCGTGTTATCATTTCTGCCAGTGGTGTAAAACCTGGCTAATGACTATAAATTAAAAAAAAAACGTTTACATGTCATATTGCAGGCGTATCATATATATATATATATATATATATATATATATATATATATATATATAACTTGACGCAATTTCGTGGGACCTCGAAGAATTGAACGCTGAAATGACTGCGTTATCTGAGTATATACAAGACCTCCTAGTAGGATACAGTTCAATTTGACAGCCTGAGTCATCTCGGCGGTGTAATCATCCTTCGTGTAATTGCCGCATACTTCACTATCGCTAATACTACTTCTCCATTCCGGCGAAACTGCAGTCTCTCTCTCTCTCTTCTGTGAGTCCGAGTATCAGCGCTGCTGCGCATGACTGCTGTTGATTCTGATTTCGAGTGAATTCGACTTAGTCTCATTTCGGTTACTGAGTGAATTACACAGTGTTCCCCAACTATCACGAACCCAGACTTAAAGGAGCAGTTGCGTTACTCGAAGAAAACCTAGTGCACATTGTTTCCAGTGCAGTGGAGTAGCCGCCGTTAATTCTTTTGTTACTGAGATTTAATTCGGTAATCGCAATTGAATATATAACTCGAGAAGTACTGTCCTAAGTATCAAAGTCTTAATAGGACATCTGTAGGCACCCCAAAATGACATCTAACTGCGATGTCTTCAGCGACGTCCTAATTGCGTAAAATTTTTTCCGACTGGCAAAAAGCCGGAAGTATGAAAAATACTACGTGAGTGCGCTCCCATCCGCATCATAATGCAGTGCCCTCAAATAAACTGATTGAAAGCAACTGCATTGCCTGTTTCAAACTCGAAAGGGAACATCACCTTCATAATGGTGCGGAAGGGACACCAACAGCAGGTTTCGCGGCTTTCGCAGCTATTCCTTCCTCTCATTTCTACGTCACACTTATTATCCGTCTCTCAAGGCCGACTGGTCACATTGATAACAAAAGCCCCTGATAACGTGGCCGAAGCGCCACTCTGACCATGCACGAAATGCCAGAAGCAATGCAATAGGCATAGAATGTTTCAAAATCCCGGCTTTGCTCGCATCGCATTGAAAGAATACGCGCGAAGCTATATTTCGCGCCAGAAACTTGCTTCGGGCCAAAACCAAATAAAAGTGACCGTTTTAATTTTCGTGAAAGTGTATACGGGCTGCACAGGTTCGTGTAAAAAAGCAAAAGCGAAAGAAACAGACCGGGAAGCGACCAACGTGTAAAGAAAAGGCGAAACCGATACGTTCAAGCAAGAAAATATACCACTTCTAAATGAGCCGAATTGGCAGTCGGGATACCTGCACAAAACATTCAAAAAAGAAACATCAGATTTTAGTGCGTCCTTATCTATGAATTCGTAAGCCCCGTTGAACACCAGGTGCTGCCTAGAAGACGTGTTCGATTAGGTCTCCTTCTGCAGCTATGCAGTACTGAATCCGGTTTATCACATCTTCAGTGGCTTTCTTGATGACCAACGCCGGAATTGTACGGCAGACATCCGTTATCCTTGCCTTGAACTAATCTGACGCCCGTCTCGATCATGTAAGCACGATCTTTCACATAACCCCAAAGAAGGAAATCGAGTGGAGCGAGGTCGATTTACAGACCCGTGCCTTCCGTGCGTGACCCGTGCGCATGAAAAGTCGCATCCAGCCAGTTTCGTACTCGGCTGCTGCTGTGTGCGGGTGCCCCATCTTGCTGATACCATAGAAGTGGAAGACGTGACAGCGGGACTTCGCTGAGAAACGCATCCACCACTCCTTCAAGGATTACGTTCACGTAACGCTGTCCAGTCAGTATGTGATCGAAGTAGAAGGGACCGATTATAGCACCGGCGTAAATTCCGAACCACACATTGAACGACCACAGGTACTGGTGCCGATTGCACTTTACCCAGTGTAGATTGGAGACCCTCCAATAGTGTGCATTATGCAAGTTTACCTAGCCGTTTCTGCGAAAATTAGCTTCATCTGTGCACATCATGTTGCTCAAAAATTCCGGTGACTCATCGGCTTTTGTAAGGACCCAATTCGAGAAATCTAGGCGATTCTACAGATCCTTATCTTCTAAGCATTGGTGTTAAGGTGGCACGGGTGAAAGCCGTCATTTAGAATCCCCCAAACTGATGACTTGCAAATTGGTACCTGGGCGGCCACGTCCCGCACGCTAGCATGAGGGTTTGAGGCCATAAATGCTAAAACATCCGTGCGTAGGCAAGAACTCGAAGAAGGAGTCCTCCACCGCTGTTTCTTGAAGCTGCCGGTTTGTCTCCGCTACAGCTACCGCCACACTCCCATGACTGATTATATATATATATATATATAATTTGCGGCCTTCCTCTTGTTGCAATTTGCAGATCCCAAGGCAAGTATCATCATGCTTACCGTCTGCTCATTAGAGAAAGACATGGCGACTTGTACGAAATAAAACGCACCTTTAAACCTTTGCACTGACGTTGTCGATTCGCTTTTGTGGTGATAGGCATTGTGGCAAAAAAAAAAATGAACCCTCCGTGCTCTAAGACAACAGCTATCACAGCTTGTTTCCAATTAACACAAACCGTGACGTGTTACTTCTGCCGAGGCGCGGCACATAACGCACTAGCTCGATCAAGACG
This sequence comes from Dermacentor andersoni, assembly GCF_023375885.2. Lineage (NCBI taxonomy): Eukaryota > Metazoa > Arthropoda > Arachnida > Ixodida > Ixodidae > Dermacentor > Dermacentor andersoni. Next base: position 179,577,013 of record NC_092814.1, read on the forward strand.
TTTTACAGCGAAGCTGTATATGGCTAGCCGATTCGTCCGTCCGTCCGTCCGTCTGTCGCCTGTACGCCGAAAACTACTCCGGGGCAACCCCGTGCGAATGCACGAAGAAAAAAAAGCGTAAGAGAGGCGCGTGATTGGCTGTGCCAGTAGCGACCTCGTTGCTCTCCGTCGCAGTCGAGCGGGCGCGCAGCAGCTTTTCTCCGGCTCCGAAATGGGTAGGCCATCCGTCATACGTATTCCTTAGGAGCAGGCTGCTTTCGATCAGCAATGCCACGTACGGACAGAATCGAGAACGAGCTCGTATACGCCGTCCCTATCCTGCAGCCCGGGCACAAGAACAGGCTCGTGCAGCCGAGCGCAAGCAGCAACTGCGTACCGAAGATTCGGCAGCCTACCAATCTATCGTTTAATGAACCGTCGGGATTAACCCACTGATAAACACCGGGGCCGCACGTTTCACCTTCGCTGGTTAACCATCTGTAGGGAGTGTTTGGCGGTGATTTTTTTCTTTATTTCCTCTATTTCGCTCTGGCTAACTCAGAAGGAGCCTGTTCGAGGGCGCTGCTTTATGATGCGGGAGGGAGCGCAGTCACGTGGCATTCTCCATATTTAGCGGGGTTTATCAGTCGGAAAAAAATTTGTATGCAATTAGTACGTCGTTTAAAATACCGCAGTTAGCTGCCCCTTGGCTGTGCCTTCAAAAGCCTCATTGACACTTTGATAATTAGGATAGTACGTCCCGAGTTACATAATTAATTACAATTACCGAATTAAATCCCAGTAACGAAAATATTACTGGCAGCTACTCCACTGTACTGTAAACAATATGCACTAGGTTTTCTTCGAGTAACGCATTGCTGCATTTCTTTTTCTTCTTTTTTTAATCTTGGTGCATGATAGTTAATTGGGACACCCTGTATATGTTTATGACCTTTATATGCAAGTGACGATGTTTCCATCCATGATAAAGGATGTAAATTATTAGAAATTTTTTTTTTTTTTTGCGTGAGACGTTAGCATTCCTTACTGGAAAGAAGAGGAATACTGAGACACAGCATTCACGTGCATTTCAGACGCCATTGATAAAAGACTCTGCCGAAGGGGTCACTGAAGTCTATAGGTTTTTCTAACGGTCAGAAAAACACGCAAAGCAATTTGGAGCGTGGTGAACATGCAGCAATATATTCATTCTCTAGGCATAGGCTATACATACCTTTAGAAAGAATTTTTATTTGGCTACCTCTATCTCTTTCAGAAATTGAATAAACTTTGTCCTGTGTGTATATTTATATATATTGTATATGTGCATAGTGTTTACAGTTGAAATTTAAAAGAATGTTGAAGGGACAAAACACGGATGAGGCAGCAGCCGCTACTGCTAATAATGTGCGTGTCCTCCTATTGCCGGGATTTGCAGAAATAAAGCGAAAGTATAAATTAAAAGCCGTGCACGTCCGCACCAACAATGATGCAGTAAGCTATTAGCCCGAGCAAAATTTCAAGTAAGAAGGTCGTGGAGAAACCTCAAGTGATGTGGGTAACATAGCTCTGGTAATGGCACTGTAGGTGGGGGATGGGGGGCGGCTCACTCAGTCCCCCCCACGTAGTCGGCGCGCCCATGGGCGTATGTGTCCATGCACGTTTCCTTATGCATTTAATGGTTGCGCACTGTAAAAAGTGTCTGAATATAAATACTTCGGTATTTAGTTTACTAATAAAATGTCGTCTCATTATATAAATTACAATTGCACCAATGCACTTAAATATATGGGCTACTTATGGCGTACTTTGCGCACAGCTCCTTTAAATACTAAAGCAGTCACCTACAAATCAGTTATCCGGGCACTTTTGTAGTATGCCTGTGTTGAATGGTATCCACTTAAGAAATCAGACACCCCGAAGTTGTAAATGGCGCAGGAAAAAGCCATCAGGTTAATCTACTGTCATTATGATAGCAAGTTTTCTGAGTCGTCTAAACTTTCAGAGTTAAGTCTGACTACTCTCAGCATCCGTCGCAACATAGTATATGTAAAGCTCTTGCACTTATTAACTCATCCAACACTTCTTCCCTTAGTATGTACATAAAATTAGCGGGACCTTCCTCATCTAGGACGCATCACCATCTTAACATTGGACCCTATCGGTCACAAACTGATGCGGCTGGATTCTGTCACTATAAATCATGGTTATTTCGTTTCCATTCTGGGCACTTGTCCCCTTAAGCTTGCGCGTATTGAACGTGTTGTGGAAAACATGCAAACAAGAAAGAACCGTTTAGGGAACGTTCAACGGTGCTCGGAACGCCTTTCGAGCGCACGGCCATCGTGCCGTGTAGATTGTTCAACACAAGGGAGATTAACTGTTGGGCAGAGTACTGGACCGTATGTTAACCGCCGTTCTACTCTGTGCTCGCAGGTTGTTCGGCACGTCGGGTGCCTGCTCGGGCTGTGGCCAGATGATCCCGGCCAACGACTACGTGATGCGGGCCGCGCAGAACGTCTACCACGTCAAGTGCTTCGCCTGCGTCAAGTGCCACAGCCAGCTGGTGCCTGGTGACCGGTACAACCTCGTCAACGGGAACGTGCTCTGTGAGCAGGACTGCCTCAAGATGCTCAAGGGCTCCCCGGCCACAGTGCGCAAAGGCAAGGTGCGCGCCGCCATCAAGGTCTGATGACGACGCCTCTCCTCCACGTGCGGCCTGCTGCCGTCAGCGAGCGAGCGCGCACGCACCTCCTCCTCCTCCCGGACCCCCAAGGCTCCTTCCCGACCCTCGCCCCGGACCGCGACCCTTTGCAGCGTCTGCATCATGTGCTTCTTCTACCCGGGTCCCAGGGGGAGGTCACAATCAACGGCGGAAACAGCAGTATAGGCACCGGAGCTCCCCCGCCGCAGCTCTTCTACTACAGCCTTTCGACGTCACGCACCAGCAACGTGGGGAAAACGAGGGCCCGTGGGAGCAGCGGAACGCCTCTCCGCCCGCCATGTCGCCGAGTGTTTTTCGAATCTGATTGTCATCCACCTGAAGAGAGCGTTCTGCGGACAAAGAAGGAAAAATACAGCTCGCTCACTTACGACTAGCGACAAAACACGGCAGTGGGTCGCAAACGGAAAGAATTTGGGACTAGCGCAGAAATTCGGCGGTAGGTGTCGCTGGCACCTTATTTTTCATTGAAGACATGGTTACACCGGTAGGCCATCTGTAAGCTGTGGGACCGGGGAAGCAGGTTCCAGGATTGGCCTGTTGTACATCGGGACGCCTGCGTCGCCGCCGCTAGTGAAAGTGGTCATCGGGCGCAATCCGGTGTCGGTCGCCGCGCCGTCGTTCTGGGGCGTTGGCCGAGCGGCTTTGTCTCTTCGGGGTGGCCTGCAATAAGAATGCCATCCGGCGCCGTGCAGCAGGCGCCGTTCAAGCTTTCGCCACGGAAGCCGCACAACAGGGAGTAGGAGGAGGAGAGAACCACTGCGAGACGCGGGAGTGCAGCTCTCGAAAGCAGCTGGAAAAACCACCCCTTCATCAGACATCTACGAGACATTCTGAGCTTTATTGTCTCATGCTTTTTTTTTCTTCCCGCTTTTTTTTTTTTTCGTTCTGTGGTGTGGAAACGAAAAGACGGTACATCTTGTTCCTCGTGTACTTTTTTTTTTGTACATACGCCTTTACTTCTATCATGAGATCTAAGATCTGATCTGTGCTTGTCATGCCAGTCCAGCAGCGAGAAAGGAAACAAACACAGAAGCCACTCCACTTGTCACACGCGGCTGTAGCGGCATTCTTTGTCTGACAAAGATGCAACAGGTTCGTCAAGAGTTCGCGCAGTCTGAATACTGAGACCGCTATGCAACTACAAAAAGATCGGAAGGGACACGTTAAAGCCGCGAGAAACGTCGGGTCGGAAGAGAATGCTCGATGACATCGAGTGGCACATTTCAGACTCGCTGGGCGACAGGCGCGCTTTTCACGTTCTTCAGGGATAAGTTGCTTGAATTCAGCGAGTTCGAGTCGGCCCATACAGAGAAGAAGCCTTCCCGACGTGCCACGGTCGTTCCCTCATTGCGCGTTCTTGCAGGAGCCGACTGATTTGGCACGGTTCGTCGTGCAATTCAGGGGGAGAGAGAGAAAACATTAAGCAACAGCACGCCTAGCTTTCTGTCAGTGTGCAGGCGCATTTTGTCATCCCAGCTGCCCATCACTTTTTTTTTTCCTTTTTCTTTACACGTAATTACATGCGATCGCGATGCCCCGTGTGAGCGAACTTCGCTCACGCGACCAATTCGTGGTTCGATGTCAATGTCTTATTTTTAGAGAAGAAATGGATGTAAAGTTGCGCGTGCACTATTTGTCCAATCCAGGTGGGAAAAAAAGGCAAAAAAGTCGGCGACTTTCAATGTAGTGAAATACCTGCCCTACGGGAGAAATGTTACCACACCCTTTCTGAAAAAAAAAAAATGAAACACGGGTGCAACAGCAAGAGAGGCGAGGCCTCCGCATTAAAACGCAGTATCATTTTTATGTTTTTTTTTATGCATTTAGTTTCTCTGACTTAAGCCTTGTATAGCACCGTGACGTTTCCGCGTAACTTGTGCGCTCCCGCAAACAGAGGCACTCTGGTTCGAAACGTTGCTCGGCCTGGCCGAGTCACCGCGGCGTCGGTCGCAGGTGTGCCCTCTTCCCGTGCTATATATATATATATATATATATATATATATATATATATATATATATATACATGTATACACACACACGACAGGAAACAATGATGATGATGCGCTCTTTCAAAAAGAGCGGCACACATACACACACGTGCGCGCGCCCACTCGCACGCGCACCGACACACGCTCCACGTTACACAGCGCATCGCGCCAAGCGTTTACACACAACACAGCGGAGGAGCAGCAATTGCTCCAGGGCGGCTGGAGCAGGCGCAGAAAAAAAGCAATATGGCCGAAAACAACAGTTCTCGCATCTTGTGAATACCGTGTGTGGAAGTGCAAAAAAAACAACAAAAAAAACGCGATTCCTCATTTTTATATATATATATAATGTATATCGTCGCTGTTTTCTCGCTCTCTTTTATTTCTTCAGTCTTAAATTTCTTTTTTTTTTTTTTTCATTTTTTGACATGTGAAACATTGTAGAACGTATAAGTCTGCTGCTCTGTCGCTGACAGAACAGATGAACGATAGAATAAACTAAAAAAATGTGATGGCAAAAGTTGCAATTCAAGTGTGCTCATCCGGCCCCTGGAAAGCTTTACAGATGCTTCTTCTTTGTCTGATTTCTCTTTCTCATTTGATTTTATCGGATATGTTAGGCCTTGAACCTATTGGTCGTTTCTTCAACGCGACGAAGGGATCTTCCTCCGCCTCCTGGAGGGCACATGAATGACGACACCCCCCTCCTCCCGTTCCCTTTTGTCTACATCATTGTTTAAAGACCACAGTCACTTTACTTCTTTGTCCAATGCTTATTATTGTTTCTCGTTGCTACTTTGAATATGCTTTTTTTTATGTCTCAGTGTGTCCCTTATTTAAGAGGCAACCACCAGTTTCTTTTATTGTCTTCCTTCTTTTCTTTTTAGCATTTGTGATGTCATTATATAAATATATATAAATAAAAACATTTTATTTGAAATAAAAGGTTCGACTGCTGTGTAACACGCCTCAGTGTTTGTGTCTGGTCGAAGAAAGCCGTTGCAGCTACTGCTTCGCGATGAACGGCAAAGCAGATGCAGACGCCTATACTGTCGACCAAGGTGTCCACGTTTACAGCTTAAGACTCATTCACAGTAGGCCAACACGACACCGATTTCGGTCTGCCGACTGTAGGCGACAGCGTTTTTTCCTTCGTGTCGGCGCCTCTACTGTACCGATGCCGACAATCTGCCAACGGTCGGCGGAGAACTCGGCCTCCGTACAGTGTGACAGAGGCGCCAAAAATGCTCTCGCCAAAAAACGCTGTCTCTGACAGTCGGCAAACCGAAATCGGTGTCGTGTGTTGGCTTGGTGCGAATGAGTCTACAATCTCGGTGCAGACCTTCTGTATGCGGCTCCCTCTTGGCTATAGCTGTGGAGAGGGTGATGAAGATGGGATGCGCACTCTGACTGCCGTCTCATATATTCTGAGGAGCATGTAAGCTAAATGATATCTAACGCTCCAATTAAACGTCCGGCAGCAGTTGATCATTCAATAGAAGACGAAACAAATCGAGTTATAGAGGACGACCGCAGTGTACATCTAAGACGCTTCAAGGGCCACTAACTTGAAATATTAACCATTAAAGGGGCCCTGAACCACCCCTCGGGCTTGGTGAAATAACGCAGTCCGAGGGTAGCATACGGTGCTGTGAACATCTCAACTTAGTTTTGCTGTCGTACTGTACGCGGTGCGTGGAGCTTGCAAGCTGATCGCGAAGTCGCCCTTCTCCCAAACGCTCTCTTTTCAATAGAAGGCCCTGTCCTCGCACTGCTAGATGCACTGTTTCGTATTTGGACGCACTTTTAACAGCGGAGCTGTTTAAGCTTTTACTTCCGCCGTGGAGCGTTACCAGAAAACATCCCAGCTATGTGCCGCCTCGCGTTGCCAGGCAACTACCTGCGAGAGAACCGAGCCGTTTAACCTCCTTGCACCCCATGAGCGTAGGGCGTAGTCGTGACGTCACAGGCGAGTAAAAGCTCGGAACAGCTGGCGCGGCGACACCTCTCGCCTCCTCTACTCCGTGCGTACGTGCTGCTGCTATGGGAAGACCGAAGAAACTCCGAACGGCCGAAGAAGAAGCGGCTTACCAGTAGTAGCACCGTACTGCCAAGCGAGAAGCGATCCGGGTCGCCGCACCCAAGCTGCGGCTGAGAAGAGGCGACGCCGAGACGAGGATACCGAGTTTCAGTTCAGGGAACGCGAGAGTCGGCGCCTGAACGCTCGACGTTACCGATAAAGCCATCCCGGCCTGCGACTGCTCCAACACTTCCAGCGTCAAGCCCGCCGAGACAACTTAGCAAAACGTAGCATAACCTCGCAAAACCTAGAAACAACTTAGCCAAGCCTACCATAACCTTCCAAAACCTAGAAACGACTTAGCCAAGTCTACCAACATCTTAGCAAAACCTACAAACGACTTAGACAAGCCACGTAAAAGCTAGGTGATCGCAAGCGCTCCGCTGTTGACTCCAGCCTTGCACCAAGCTGCGCACGTTTTTTTCGTCATTCCCTTATCCGGCTGCTATAGGCTTTATCCAGTGAACAGGCGGCGCCACTGAGCAGCAGTGGTGCCGCCTGTGGCGAGAGGCGCGACACTGGGAACGTGGGAAGACCGCGAAATCTAAACTTGGTGCACATGTCGCCGAAATCCGCACGTATGTTCGTGATTGCCCGTTTTTTTGTGTACATGAAGGTGTAAGCGTGGTCCTCGGTGATGTCGCAGATACTTTTTTGCGGGTTTAGGCATATTAAAGGAATAGGAGAGTGCTTTCCTGCTGCTGCGTTAACCAGCGGAGACAATTCTCTCCGCGAAAGAAGTGGCCGGCCTGGACGTTCAGGCGAAGTGCCGTTCGCAGAAGGGAAAACAACTATACGAGGTCATCCTGCACGTCACTAAAGCCTACTGTGACTAAGATTGAAGTCACTATACTGGCGCCATGAAAACGTGGCGCTTCTAATAGGTTGACCGATTTTTAATCGACGCCTCGCTGTTGGTAATGCATGCCTCATTGCGCTCCGGCGCGTTGTAAAGAGCGGCCTATCATTTGATGCCCATGTCACACTGTTACTTTAGATCGTCATACAGCTCGATCTGGACAGGGTACAGCTGCACGGTCACATTGGATCGCGATGTTGCTCGATATGCGTTCAGTCGATCGCGCACCGCGCATCGAGTTCGAGCTTCACGATCGCGATCGAAGGCTGTCTTCAGCACCGTGATGCCGAGTGGGCTAAACTAACTCGATTTGAACTGTTGGACTGTGTAGGAGTGATCGTGCTTGATAAAAGTTGAGAAACTTGATCCGGTCGGGCGCGATCTTGATTGAAAGTGACTGGGTGACACCACGGTACTCTAACGTTCTCTGTGCTTCGTCGTCTAACACGGCGCCAAACGAAGGCTTTTGCGGTTTTGAAGCAGTTGTAAGCAGTCTGTGGTGACTCACTGCTGAACACAGAACCGGGACCTACTTGCCGACGTAATCGGCGCAACTACAAGTCGCTTCGCGCGGCTAGTGCGACAAACGAGCGCTTATTTATCAGGTCTTTTTATTTCTCAAATCATTGTCATCAGCTTGCCGCACTTTGTAAACGTCAAAAAAAAAAAAAAAAGCGTCGGGTTGTTGTTGTCAGGATGACATATGACGCGAATGATCGTTATCCACTGTGTACAATGGAGTTTCATTATGCCCTTTTCACAAGGTCTGATTTCGCTTGCGAATTGTTTTGCTTGCATAGGCGCTTTGCTCTTGCAAGGCGATTTCGCAAATGTAAAGTGGCACGAAAAATCGCACCATGTGAAACTGCGGATATGGCGCCACCAGCCGAAACGAGTATTGTCTACGAATTAGCGCTCGCCAGCATAAAATAAGCTTCCTCGGCATAAAATATGCCTCAGCACACACGCGAGTGTTTTCCTGATCATACCAAATGCTAAGGCTACATACAGTAAGCAGTCGTCAAATCAACGCAGTCGTGACGAATGTCTTTTAAATATCGAGAAGCTGACCCGGCCGCGTATTTTCATCCGCTAGCAGCTACAACGGGGCGTGCCACTTTTGACGGAGCTCGACGTTTCTGCGCAGGCGCGAGTAAGAGCGGGCGCGAGAGAGAAAATCTGGGGGCTTTTGCTCCTTGAGTATATGACTCAGCCTAGGCACTACGGAGGAGGTTTCTTAGATTGCGTTGTATTCGTTTGTCCCCTGACATGCCGGCATTGCGGAGTTCGGTCGAGTTGGTTTATACGCTCCGCCGCTGGCTGCCCGCGCGGTGAGGCAGTGGGCGCGGACGCCGCTTGGGTGATCGCTGTGTCTGAAGGGACAATGTTTTGACTGGTGTTTTATAAGTCACGGGTCGAATTTTTCGTCGCGACGATAGATCGGATTTTTTACAAGCACTGCTCCAGGAGGGCACATGTAACCGGCAAACGGAGGCCTCAGGAGAGCACCTGAGGTTATATTAAAGCAGGCGGCGCAGGATCTCCGGGGCACCCAAGCGGTAGCGGGGGGATCAAAGCTGGTAGCCGGGCGGCCCGTGGGTTGGGGCCGCAGAGGCCGAAGCGTGCCTGGGGGTGTTCGCATAAAACATTGGCTGTCCGCGATAGCGGACAGCCGATCTTATACTCCCCTGGCACGCGCAGGCCTCTGCGAGCCCCAACCCACGGACCAGTCCGGCTTCTAGCTTTGATATCCCCGTTGCCGCTTTGGTGTCCTGGAGGCGCCGCCAATAATGCGAAATAATGACACGTTGTTTTCATTAGTAAAAACATGATCGATTAAATATGATTGCGTCGAGCCGCCAACTTGCGATGCTAAGTTCAGCACAACCGCGCCCCGCGACTTCTGCCGGCACGGCGCGCCTAGGGACAAGCGCATACACCGCGCCCCAAGGGACTCCTCCGTAGTACCTAGGCAGAGTCGTATTTTCAAGAATCAAAACTCCCCACATTTCCTCTCTCGCACCCGCTCTCACTCGCGCATGCGCGCAAACGTCCGTCCTCTCCGCAAGTTCCACGCCCCGTTGTACCTACGAGCAGTTGGAAATACGCGACCCGGCCATGACTTCTAGCGTTGCACAAGCTGCGAAACGCGCACGTGTACTACGATTTACGAAGCAAACCCTTCTCATAAATATGATGACAGAATCTGACTTACTTAACTGCCCTCACTGCTGCGATCCATTTCTTTCTCCGTTCTAGCTCGTAAAGCCAGCCAGGAAACATGAACCAATTTATTCCGGGCTGGCCTTCGTGGCTGTGAGTCCTACACAGCAGTATGGCCCGTTCCACTTGTTCTTTTTCGTACCTCCGTAATTTCCAGGCTTGTCCATGAAGCACATGTCATTGCACTGTCACAAGACGCATCCCGGAAAGAAGGGGAGGGCCAATTGACAAAGGAAAACGGGCCCAACCGTGGCGGACACTAAGTGCATTGCGCGGGTAGTAAACGCGTCGAGCCGGCCGAGCCGCACAGCCACCTTCCCAGTACTGTCGCATGGCTGCGGCAAATGACGCCAGAGTAGCCGCAAACCCGACTGTACAGAGCCTATTGGCCGATCGCTGACATCAAGCTGCGGTCGGCTAAATGGCGTAGATACCGCGTCCGCCGCGGGGAGCCGCCACGAGTCCACTGGCTAAACGGACTGCGGCTCGCTGAGGACAACGCGTTACGCTAATGTTTAGCGCGTCGTAGGAACCAAAGGCGGAAGTCGTGGCGTCCACGTTAACATACAAAACGAAATTTGAACTGCGCGTCACGGTGACATTTACGAGGCGGAGCGTTGTGGTCACGCGCCCCTGCGCCGTAGCCTTCGCAGTGCAAGGCATTGAAGAGGAACGGGAGCACAGCGGAGGTCGTGTTTGATTGCCAATAACTCCGCTTCTGCTGAACGCATTGAAGTACTTTTGGCGGAAAAGTATTTCTGAAACGGTCTATTTTCACTTCAAATGCCTCTCCCCACTTCGATAAAAAGTGGTTCAGGGCCCCTTTAAATAGGAATTGTTAGCGTGTCCGATATACGCAAGGCCGTTTGCGGATTACTCGAAGCGTAAACGTGAGCGGCAGAATTGGTGGTGCAAAGCTCTCATGTAAATTCGCTGCTTATGTAAATTTTCGGCAGCCGCGTAATCACGAGCATTCGACCCGCCGTGGTTGCTTAATGGCTATGGTGTTGGTCTTCTAAGCACGAGGTCGTGGGATCGAATCCCCCCCACGGCGGCCGCATTATGATGGGGGCGAATCGCAAAAACACCTGTGTACTTAGATTTGGGTGCCGGTTAAAGAATTCCAGGAAAGTTCTTTAGCCTGCACCTAAATCTAATTGCACAGGTGTTTTCGCATTTCGCACCCATCAAAATTTCCGGAGCCTCCCACTACAGCTTAATCAAAACCTTGTTTTGGCATGTGAAACCCCATAATTTTTTTTTTTTTAATCGTGAACAAGGTACCTTTTTATTTATTTGTTTTTCGACAAGAACACTCGCAGAACACAAAAACGTGTCTACAAGGCATTGTGGTTAGACAGCATCTCATCATGTCGCTACCCGGTATTCGCAAACCCCATTGCGTATACCGGAATACCGAGCACGCTAAAATTATCCATTTACGCGATAGCAATGCGCCTGATCTTCCGCTGAAACGAGACTTGGTAAACTATAAAAAACGCGCTAACATGTATTAAGACATGTGGCGACGCCGTTCTGAAGTTCCAGTGGCAGCTCACCATGACGTCATAGATTTTGACAGTATTTACTGGGGTCTTAATATATGGATAAATAACGGTAGATTGTATTGAAATATATTCCACGACTGAACATTGCAAGTTTCGAAAACTTCTGTGGCACTGAAAACGGCCCAAATACTAGAATATACTCGAAAATCGTGTCGATACACTCGCGTACAGGCACTGAGGTATCGGCCTGAAATTCATTCTCCAGTTGTTCAACTCATTCTCCACCTGTTGCGGCCAAATGAGCGAAAATATAGTTTTGAATTGCTGTGAGTCTAAAATAGTTGAGTGTTGCCCTTTTGTAGTCTCTTCAATTATAAAGCTCGACAAATGACGTCAGCTGTTCATGGGCACTTTGGATGTAGCAAAGTTTCTTTCGCCTTGCATGGTAGTGATGGTGGATCGTAGCAAACAACGGCCGACTTACACCAAATCTGCAAGGCCTTCCGCACGCCTCCCGCAAGCGTACGGACGTGCGGTAAAGTGCACATTTCGCACAGAGGTGAAGAAATTTTGGTTTACACTGCTCGTAAGAACCAGACGTAAACTGAAATTTCTGCAACTATGTGTAACATCTGCACTTTTCCACATGTCCACACGCGTGTGGAAGGCGGGCGGATTGAGCGTAAGTGGGCCACTAACCTATCGATCAAACCTGGCAATTGCTCCGCCTGAGCGTCTCTTACAGTGTTATTACGGCATCCATTGCCACATGTACATCTAACTAGTATCTCCTGGGAAGGTAAGAAGGCGTGAAGCTTCTTTGCGGGCTATAACTAACCCTTCTGGGAACTCGAGGTGTTGCAGGCATGCATGGGAACAACCTTTTCTCTCTCTCCCTCTCTCTTTTTGAAAAAAGACCGTCACGGTACCTTAGGTGGCGCCACAGAAAGTTTTCGATGTTTCCTGTCTCGACTGTCATCGCATAAAGTACAGTTTGGAGTATCGGTACGCCCCGTATTAAGTAGGCAGGCTGGCGTATGAGCAGAAACTGTCCTTATTCAGTGTAGTAGTGATGCTTCATCCCGACAAAACCGCTTGCATGGTAATACAGCGCGCACGTGTTGGAACCCAAAACGACCGAAAGTGAGTACGGATGTCTGATTTCGTAACTTCATTACTTTTTGTGAGGATCTCATGGGACTCGGTCTACATTCTCGGTGCCCAGCATCCTGCAGCTTGACCAGGCAGATCATCGGAGAAGGCCCCAGCTGGGACGTGGCGACGTTGAATGAAACAAGAGGACGTTTAGCTACGTTACCTAAAGAAGGGTAAGCTCAACTAGCTACTCGTAAACGAAAAGTGATTCTTGCTTTTTAACCCTCCTGGGAGCGCTCACCTATGAGAGGGCAGCAACCGTGGACCGAAGCACACGTGATCGTCATGTCTGGGCGAGGCGCTAGGCTGGCGCCTTCTTGTGTCGAACGTCGCTCGCCCAGGGGTTTCGCACTGGACCACAAACGCGCGCACAGGAACCTACGCGCTGGATGGGCTCCTTCATGCTCGCCCGAAAGCACGCAAAAACACTCGTAAAATGAGAGCAGTAGAAAGCGGGGTTCCGCTCAAGAGCCACTTCTTCGTCTTCTCCAGAATTCAGTATAACCGCCCTGCATCCGCCTCCGCATTCCGAAGCATGCATAGTTCCCAAGAGACGCTGGTATTGAACGCTCGCCTCCACATTGACGTCATGGAAATGAGCAAAAGCAATTGGTTCGCACACTATTGTCAGTATTTGTCACTGCATTCTCAAGTTGTCACCGACTGTAGTTATTGTTGGCGGCCGTCACAGCAGGTAACCAATTTTCTTCCTTAGAATCGGCGCCCGTAAGCTGCGGCTACGTGAAGTGTGTGTCCAGTAATTCTTCAGTGAATCTTGCAGCTCTTTACTCCCAAGGTAAAGTGATTTTCGTCGCATCAATCGCGAGTTTCTTTTTTTTTTTTTTTTTAATCGTCTGCTGTCTGCTCTCAGTCCACCGGGGTATCTAGCTACGCAGTGTCTTTCGCAAAGGAATGGGTTGTGCCCTGCGGCCCTTCAGAGAGGGGATGCCACCACGGCGACATGTAGTTGTCACGCCTCATCGTTTACTTAAATGCGGCTAGCTTGTGGTGCCCCGCGGCCCTTCCCAGCGGGGGATGCCACGCCGGAGACATGCAGTTGTCCCGCCTCGTCATTTGCTGTTGTACCCGGCGGCTCTTCAGAGAGGGGGACGCTTGGAAACAATGAGGCACTCGGACATGCAAACACGCTACCATAGTGTGCTCCAATAGTTGGAGCCGTATTGTGAAACTCACCCATGTACTTTTTTGATTATAATCCTTTTTTTTCACTCTCTTAAACGTCGCTCCGAACCCTTTCTCCCGGCATCTGGCACATCACCATCCATGGAAACTTCGTTGGCCGCACGGACCCCTGACTTCACAACAGTGGCTGGCAGCTTATAGGATCGGCTGGTGTTGGCTACATTTGCGCGTTTGCTTCTCTTTTCGCCAGACTCATTAGCGCATGCAGTCGGTAATGATGTTCGGTGTTATGGGTGTTTTTGTCTCGTAGACCAATAATTGAGTATCTCGCGGGCTAAATTGCTAGCGGGGAAGAAACACGGGGTGCACGGTGAGCATGGAGAAGTTGAAAATCCAAGAACTCCTCCAAATTCATGAGCAGATGGGCATTTCGGTTGGCCCTGCGAAATGCAAAATGAAGTAATTACACCTTTTGCAGAAGGAGCCTAGTAGTTGGCAGGAGGCCGGTGAGGCCAGGAAAATTAGTTTGTAAGGAAAGAGCACGACGAACGAGAAATTCTGCAGTCTCCTGATGGTAGCGATAAGGACGGGCCAGCTAGGGCCTAATGTTTGCTCTTCAGGTCGCCAGAACTCTCTGTACAAGAAAGCAGATGCTAAGAGAGTGTGGGTGTTTTCTGGCGAGCACCGTTTTGGAAGTTCACTTTCTTTAAATAAGGGATTTCAGTTTTAAGGAAGGGTGAATTTTGAAGAAAAAGGAGATCGCTATGGAGAAATTCGAAGTGTAAGACCTCCTTCTAATTCGCGAGGAGTGGGGCATTTGCGCCGGCTCCGCAAAAACAAAAGGTGCAGTTCTCCACGTCATGAACCTAGAAGATGTGACGGTCGAGGAGGCTGACGAAACTTGGGAAACCATCGTTGAAAGAAAGCGAAAAGTAGAGGCGGCAACGGAGTTCGCTATAGAGAAATTCGAAATGCAGGACCTACTTCTAATTTTCGACGAATCAGGCATTTCCGTCGGCTCCACAGAAACGAAAGCAGCAGTTCTAGACGTCATGAAGGCAGAAGGGACGGTCGAGGAGGCACTGACGAAGCTTGGGAAACCATTATTGAAAGAAAACAGAAAGCAGATGTGTGCGAGAGGCGCGAGCAGAAGGCAGCGCAACGGCACGCTCTTAGGATGGCAGAGCTTGAACATAAAAGTCAGATATTAAATGGCAGATAGCGTGACGCCAGCTCCGCACTTTCGAGGCAGACGACGATATAGTTAATTTCGTCGCTGATTTCGAAAGTGTGTGTGAGAAAGAGGGTGTAAGTCGGGACTTGTGGACCGAGAGATTGCCAGCGTTAATCCCGTTGAGTATTGCTAGGTGCTTGATGAACTACTTGTCCGAGGAGAAAGCACGAGACTACGATAGGGCTAAGAAGGCTTTGTTCAGATACATCGGTCTGGAATTTCGCGCCGACTTGGAAGACCAAAAAAAAAAAAAAAAAGAGTGGCAGAATTCGCCGAGGATAGCTGCACGCGACAAAGCTTCCGCAGCACGCCGCGACAATGAGACATAAACGACAAAGCGCAATATGGTGCCGGGAAGCAAAAAGGTAGCAAATCTGTCCGTAGGAATTTTAAACCGGAGACTTCAAATTCCCTGGGCACGCATCAGGAGAAAGAGAGCGCTGTACCTCAAGCAGAGCAAACCAGCACGAAGGCGGCGATTTCGGCCAGCCTGCAAGAGCAAGTCAGCTATGGCGCTTCGAATGGGTCGGAGCAAGCGCTGGCGAAGCGAGGAGAACCCTTCCCCAATATGGGAGCTTTCAGGGCAAAAGCACCGGAGGAGACTCGGAGACTGATAGTCGTGTCCCCTATTGAGCAGCGGTCAGAGGACCACAGAAAGATTGCCGAGGCAGCTGCGTGCAGTGACGAGTCAAACGTGTTAGTGGCCGGAAGCGAGGATAAGGCGGTAGAGAGCGGCGGATCTCCCGCACAAGAAACGGAGCGCCCGATAGGCCAACTATGCACGGAGGCGGCAAGTTCGGCTAGCCTGCCAGAAAAGGTCACCTGTGGCTGTTCGGATACGTCAGAACAGGTGGCAAAAAAAAGGGCATAGGCACAGGAGGAGAAAGGCGGACGCAGTCGAGGCGTCTAGAATCAAACGTGCGAAGCGCCAAGGCGACAGAGGCAAAGGGACGAAAGTCAAGATGCAGCTGAAGACTGTGAAAAAGCGATGGACGGTAACTGCCAAGCTTAGCCGTTTGCAGAGATCGGGGATCGGTGTGACGCACGTCGCGAAAAAGAGAGTTTCGCTAAGATTCAGGCATAGTAACCGTCGCTGAAACGCATTGAGGGCGTCTCGTTGCAAGCAGAGGGACCGGACGCAGTATGGTAAACAAGTACCTGTAACCCGACTTTATCTTCGGTAGAGGCCCTACCGTGTCTATCACAATTCGTCAGAAAGGTTCCGTTATTAAGGGCACTACCTTTAGTGGAGCTTTCCATGTTCCTTCTGGTTTACCCGAGCGCTGGCAGGCGTCGCATGATCTTACAAAGCTTTCTACGTCTTTGAAACAGCCAGGCCAGTAGTATTCCATAAGCAATCTTTCATTTGATTTGTTTATGCCTAGGTGGCCATACCACCCATTTCCATGACAGAGACTCAAAAGGTCCTCCCTGTACCTAGTAGGTAAGATTAACTGATCTAGAATCCTACCCTTTCGGTCCCCGTAGTGCCGATACAACAATCCTCCTCTCTCTTGTATCGTCACGTTGCGCCTAGCAATGCCTTCTTCAGCTGTGTGATGCAATTTAGCTAAGCTGTCATCATTCGCTTGCTCGGCTGCCAGTGACTCTGTTCCCACGTAAGAGCTGATCGAAGTTATTTGAGGCCGGTGATAGTAACGACCCTGTCTCGCTTGCGAGTGCGTGAGGCTGGCTCTTCCTGCAGGCGTGAAGTTTGACACCCTAGTGATCCGCTCTCATTGAGCTGGTCAGCTGACAGGCTTTCCTAAACCGCTCTTTTAGTCCCTCGAGCCTAGTTTGGATTCGGTTACTGAAGTTACCTCTGGAGCAGCTCGCTGGAGCAGCTTTTGCATTTTCAGCCGAAAGCGAAGCGATTTTACGAGCTTGGATTCGCGTCCACGCCTGTACTACGCCCTCTCCCAGTTTAAGCCCCTTGTCCCACAGTAATTGATCCGACCGATTCGAAAAAATGTAAGGGTACTGCAACGACAAAAATTTGGAAACTGCAGCCTCGGTCACGAGCTCTCCGAACGGTGCACTAACTTTGACTTTGGCCATGGGCAGACACACGCTGTGTTCTTCTACACTCTGCTTGATCCATGCTACTTCTCCAGTGAAGTCGTCTACCCTCACGTAAGATGGATGGACAATGTCCATAGTGGCGGCACTGTCTCGCAGCATCCGGCATGGTTTGCCATTAACTTGCAGGTCGTGAAGACATGGGCTTAAAAGTTCCATATTCTCGTCTTTTTCATCCCCGTAGGAGAAAACTACGCTAGGCTTCCCGCAGTTTACAGCGATATGTCCGAGTTTGTGGCGCTTATAGCAGCAGATTGGTCTAAAAGATTCGAATTTTTTTCTGATCTTTTTGTACGGTTTCCCCGTTTGATTTCTCCTCGCCCTTTTCTGAGGGCTTTTCCTCCACGTCTACAGGCTCCGGTCGTCTAGTCTGCGAACCGTTGTTGAACGGAAATGGTTTCCGTGGTCCATTTCGGCCGTCCTAATTTCCATCCTCGGCGTTCAGCTTTCTACGCGTTGCGTACTCTTTGGCTAATTCAGCCACCCTTTCCACAATGTTTCTATTTCCTCTGTCTTGCACGCACAGCTTCACAGATTGTGGGATGCTTCTGTAAAACTGCTCTAGACACATGCAGTCAATAATCATGTCTCTGCTCTCGTACGCTTCCGCGCTTTTCAACCACTCGACTAGTTGGCCTTTAAGCTATATGCAAACTCCGAATATCCGTAGCTGTCCTTCTTGCCTCTGCTTCTAAACCTCTGCCGAAAAACTTCGGCTGAAAGGCGTACTTTTTCAAAAGACTAGCCTTAACCTTTGCATAATCATATGCATCTTGCGCACTGAGTCTGGCGATTATTTTTGCAGCCTCACATGGCAACATAGACAGCAACCGCTGTGGCCATGTACTCGGACCGAAGTTCATCTTCTCGAAAGTCCTTTCAAAATTTCCAAGGAACAAGCCTATGTCCTTCCCGATCTCAAATGGCTTTAACAGCCTGCCCATGCGGTATGATTCTGCCTCATTTGATAGCCCCAGAGCCCCTTCACTTCCTTGAGACAACTCCAACGTTTGCTTTCAAGTTCAAGTTGCATGTTTCTTAACTCGCGATCTTTCTCACGTTCCTCTCTATCTCGTTCTTCTTTTTCTCTGTCCCGTTTCTCTCTTTTCCTAAGAAGTTCCAACCCAATTTCAATGTCCTCGTCACTAGCCTGTTCGGAAATTAGGTGCAATAATTCCGATTTTAGCATTTCTTTGCGTACCTCTAGGCCCAGTTCCTCTCCAACAATAAACAATTCGTCTCTCATCAGTGTCCTTAACTCCATGATTGCTGCTTTACTGCCTTGGTCCTGCTGGCTAAACCTACCTAGGAAAACACAACCTAGCTAACAATCAACAATCCAGCTTCCCTACTGTTCTAAACAGAACAACCACGAAATGAAGCCTAGAGAGTCAAAGCATGAACCAAGCACTCACCGCAGACACAGCACCACGTCGCAAAGTCCGCCTCACCGCTGTCAGCCAGTTGGTATGATTGGAGTCGGGCATGAAATAGATGGTAGCTGGCCCATGCCGTCGTCCAACTCATCCACGCTGAGGACGTTTTTGAAGGGAGAGACTTGTTCTAATCGAGAACGAGGAATATGGGATTTATTTACAGTATCTACATGAGAACGTTACAGTTCATCAGTCTAACATCACTGAGAGGGGAATGCCCTCTGAGGAGCCGCCAACGACTCCTTAAATACACTCTGTCCTCCCTAGATCCCTAGGTGAGGGAAAACGGCAGTTCACCGCCTACCGATGCGGAGCGTCCAAAGTCATCGAAGCCGACCCGCCTTTGAGGGGAGGGTTTACGCACTGTTACGTATTCGATGGCTAGACGCCGAGGGCGGCAGGACGACCGGCCCAGGGAACAGACGACCAACGCAGCGCCAGGAAGACAATCACGTTTATTCAGTCGGCGACGCGCTTTTTGAGCGCTAAGCAGCCAATCAGGGAGTGGCAAAAGAAAAGAAGATATCGTGGCAAGCGGGGCAATCTGATCTGTAGATTGCAACGGAGAATGCGACCAGCACCGCGAATGTTACAGCTCGGCCAAAGCTACCCTTTTCGGAAGGCGTTCAAGAGGATGACGCTTCTTGAACAACTGAAGGCGGGTACAGGAGGGTAACTAGCTTGTCCAAGCACAGCACTGAAGCGTTTGCAAGATCATATTGTCCTTGCGCTTGGAAAAGACGTTGAGGTGCTCAGTGGCAGAGGCGGGCAAGTTGAGCTGGACATCGCAGTAATGGTGGAGAAGGCACCAAGCGCCTGCAGGCTCGAACAACAGGCCCGTGGAGAGGGGTTGAGACGTCCAGGAGGAGGTGACGCTCATATTTAGCACTGCTCGCCGAGTGCCGGAAGGCTGCCGAGCACGTAGCGACAGGGAGCGGGCCGCAGACCTCTGGCGCAGGGTTCATCCGTCAGCCGGTACGATAGTATCTGAAGGGGCATTCGGAAGAGCGGAAGGAACGCAGTAACAACGTCAGAAGTAACCTCGCGCCCATGTTTAGGAAAGCCCGGCAGTTGAATTCACTGGGAGCAGAACACGCGAAAACTGAACACGAGAAAGACTTGCATTTACTGGCATGCACACGAGAAAAAAATAAAGAGAAAGGAAACTAGGGAATGCGGCTAAGGCAGTCAGCATTGGCATGGCGTTTGCCTTTCTTGTGCCGCACTAGAAAATCGAACTGTTGGAGCGCTAGACTCCACCTCATCAAGCGACCATTTTTGTTTGACATTTGGTTTAACCACACTAAGGGGGAATGATCGGTTTCAAAAATAAAGGAAGAACCTTTCAAGTAACATGAGAGCTTTTCGAGAGCCCACACTAAGCAAGCGCATTCTTTTTCTGTTGTGCTGTACGCTTGCTCGCGTGACGTTAGCTTTCGACTTGCGTAGACAACAGGGTGCTCCTCGCCTTTTTCGTTCACCTGACTTAAAACAACGCCCATTCCGTGGTCGCTGGCGTCACACTGAACTAAGAAAGGGAGAGAGTAATCTGGTGCCGCGAGAACCGGTGCGCTGACAAGAATCTTTTTAATAGCAGCAAATGCGTCCTTACGCGCCGTATTCCAACGCACAATAGTAGGCTCGGTCTTGCGCAGAGCATCTGTAAGAGGACTAGCGATATGTGCGAAGTTTGGAATGTAGCTTCTGTAATAGTCAGCTAAACCCAAAAAGGAACGCAAGTTAGTCTTTGATTTTGGCAAAGGAAAGCTAGTGATGGCCTCAACTTTTAATTCGGAAGGGCGTCGCTTCCCTTGGCCAACAACGTGCCCTAAGTAGTGGACTTCAGTGTTTGCAAGACAGCATTTGCTCAGTTTGAGAGTCAAGCCTGCTTCGCGGATTCGAAGGAATACCTGCTGCAGATGGTCCAAATGCTGTTTCCAAGTGCTCGAGAAAACAGCGATGTCATCGAGGTAGGGCGCAGCGAAAGACTCGGTGCCTGTGAGCACTTGATTCATTAGTTTTGAAAATACGAACTGTGCTTTCTTGAGGCCGAAAGTGAGCACCAGAGGGCGATATGTGCCTGTCGGAGTCATGAAAGCGGCGAGCTTACTGGCGTTCTCCGTCAGTGGCACTTGCCAGAAGCCGCGTACCATATCTAACGTAGAAATGTACTGTGCCGCGGAAACTTTCTCGATCAAGGCTTCAACATTAGGAATGGGAAACGTCTTCGTTTTTGTTATCGCATTCAGCTTACGATAGTCAATGCAGGGTCTGGGTTCCTTGCCCGGACTTTCTACGATAAACATCGGTGACACGTATTCGCTGTCCCCTGGCACAATTAAACCCAGTGTCAACATGTTCTGAACGGAATCGTTCAACAGCTTCTCATGACGGGGCGAAAATCTGTGCATCCTTGTACGGAAGGGTTGGTCACATGTCAACTCAATGTCGTGTTCTACAAGGTTTGTCCTACCGGGATAGGGAGTGAACAAATCGCTGAAGTTGTGTACAAGCTCTTTTAACTCGTTTCTTTGCTCGATTGTTAAAGAAGCTTGTTTAGCGACAGATTCAAGTATTTCCTCTGTTGACGGGGTAGAACAAGGGGTCGGTACTTGAGGGACTGGAACATTTATTTCCTCTGGTTCGTTTAGGACGATGCTCAGCGTCTCCATACGTTCGATAAACGGCTTCATTAGATTGCAGTGGTAGATTGTCACGTCGTTGCGTTTACCGGGCGTCGTTACCAGGTAATTGGTGTCTGAAAGCTTTTGCTTAACCGTGACCGGGCCATCCCATGCTACCTCCAGTTTGTTTGCCTTTGAGGACTTCAAAATTAGCACTTTATCGCCTTCCTTGAAGGTTCGAGTGCGTGCAGATCTGTCGTAATACGCCTTCGCGCGTTGCTGCGCTTCTGCCATGGTTATCTGCGCCAATTCTTGCGATTCATGAAGGCGTTTCAGCAAGGTGAGCACGTACTCGACAACGGATTTGTCTACGAGTTTGTCTTCCCACTTTTCTTTTAGCAAGGTAAGCGGGGAGCGAAGCGCTCGACCGTAAACAAGTTCCGCCGGGGTGAATCCAGTTGCTTCGTGAGTGACTGAGCGCAGAGCAAAGAGCATTGCGGGAACAGCTGCGTCCCAGTCGGTGCCCTTCTCGAAGCAGAGCGCGCGCAGAATGCGCTTCATTACCGAGTGAAGTTTTTCAACTGAATTGCTTTGCGGGTGGTAGACAGAGCTGTGGTGAATGGATATGCCACATTTCTGCAAGAATGTCGTGGTAAGCGCGCTTGTAAACACAGAACCTTGGTCGCATTGGATTTCACTGGGAAATCAGATTCTGGAAAAGACGCTGAGTAGCGCGTTGACTACAGCTGTGGAGCTTAATTCCGGTAACACCACTGCTTCCGGAAACTTCGTGGCGGGGCAAATGAGTGTTAGCAAGTATTTGTTGCCTGCCGATGTGACTGGTAATGGACCAACGATGTCGACTACCAATCTGCGAAAAGGTTCGCCAATCAAAGGCACTCGGACCAAAGGCGCCTTGAATTTTTCGTTTGGCCGTCCGGTCCTTTGGCAAACGTCGCAAGAACGTACCCATTGCTCAGATTCCTTGAAGCACATCGGCCAGTAGTAGTCGTTCAAGAGTCTGCTTTTAGTTTTATTTATTCCTAAATGGCCAGCCCAGCTATTCGTATGAACCAGATAGAGAAGTGCAGCACGATACTTCTGGGGAACTACCAGCTGTTCGAAAGAGCGGCCTTTCTTGTTTTTGAATGTTCGGTACAAGAGGCAGTCTTTTACAGTGAACGATACTGCTCCCTTTTGGTTCCGTCTTGACCTTTCCCAGCACGTTTGCAGTGACTCGTCATTCGCTTGATCCGTTTTGAGAACGCTTTTGTCTACTTTTGCAAGAAGCTGGAAACTGTCACTGACTGGGCTTATCGTTTCGTCTCCGGGCGCGGAAGCGGCCGGGGAGTTATCAACGGATGGTGTGGCTGGAACGGCTTCGCTCGTTGCGGCAGCTAGTGACGAATCACTTTGCTCTGGAACGTCGGCGGCACGAGTAGCGTTAGTAGCTTGCGCTCTTGTGTGGGACCGTGTGACGACCATTACAGGGTTCGCATGTAGTTCCATTCCAGCGTTGTGCAAGTCCCTCATTGATCTGTTAGAAAAAAATATAAGGGATTCTTTGCGGCAGCTTGTCTGAAACAGCGGCTTCAGTTTGAAATTTGCCGAAGGCGCCCGTCATTTCAACTTTGGCTACCGGCAAGCACTTTGTGTCGGGTTCTAGTGCCTGACGCACCCATACACACGATCCGGTAAAGTCTTCGGGCTTAACAAACGACGGGTGGACGATATCAAATGTAGCTCCTGTGTCACGTAGAACCCTGCAACTGACGCCATTCACCGTCATGTCGTAGGTGTAAGGCAAGAGTAAATCGCTCTCTTCAGTTAGCAAGTTAACGGACACAGTTGCTTGTCGGCACCCTACTGCGATATGGCCTGGTTGTTGGCATTTGTGACAGACTAACGGTCGTTTTTCTTCGAACTTGGAGCTTTTTGGTTCACCCGAGTTGACCGCATGCACTTGGGCGGGAATGTTCTCGGATTTTCCTTGGTTGCGTTCCCTCTCTGCTTTCTGAAACCCTTTGAATGCTCCCGACGGTTTCTTTTGCACTTCTGAAGTTTGCATTCTGCGGGAACAGTATTCGTCAGCCAAAGTGGCTGCCATTTGCAACGTATGTACGTTTGACTTGTCCTGAATCCACAGGCGCATTTGCTCCGGAATAGACGCATAGAATTGCTCTAGCGCGAACACTTCAATCAGACTTTGCTTGTTCTCGTATGCGTTGGTACTTTTAAGCCATTCTTCCAACAAGCTCATGGATTTATAGGCGAATTCCGAGAATGACTCTCCTTGACTGCGCCTCGTGTTACGAAACTTCATCCTTAAGGCTTCTGCAGACAAGCTGTACCTTCGCCTCAGCTGAAGCTTTACTTTATTGTAGTCACGCGCATCTTCCTCTGGCATTCTCGCGACTACGTCCGCTGCATCGTTTGGAAGCAATGTCAAGAGGCGTTGCGACCAGGTCTCTTCTGCAAGTGCTGCTCTAGTACAGGTCCTTTCAAAGTTGACAAGGTACAAAGTGATGTCGCTACCAGCCCTGAAAGGTTGCATGTATCCGCGCATGTCGAAACTGTCAGTTTGTTCAAGGCTATGCAGCTGCATCTCTTTTAACTTCAGCTCTATCTCTCTTTCTTTTAGCTGTTCGGAAATTGTCTTCCAACATTCCTCGACTTCGTCGTCTTCCGCTCCACATTTGGATATTGCTTCAATAATTGCAGGTTTACGCATTGACTTCTGTACAGAGATACCTAACTCTTCTGCTAGCAACAGTAGGTTGGGTTTCGTTAACGATGCGAGGTTCATGACTGCTGAGAACAAGTGCTACTCTTACACGTACTAATATTTAGCAAAGTCAAAAATCCTCGACTACAAAGTAAATGCCGCTAATGCTCCCAATGAAGTCAAGTAAGCCGTGCTCTCACCAAACCGGACGCCAAGGCCACCGCCGACGTGCGCTCCATCCGCAATCCGCAGTCCGCTGCCACCAGCTGTTACGTATTCGATGGCTAGACGCCGAGGGCGGCAGGACGACCGGCCCAGGGAACAGACGACCAACGCAGCGCCAGGAAGACAATCACGTTTATTCAGTCGGCGACGCGCTTTTTGAGCGCTAAGCAGCCAATCAGGGAGTGGCAAAAGAAAAGAAGATATCGTGGCAAGCGGGGCAATCTGATCTGTAGATTGCAACGGAGAATGCGACCAGCACCGCGAATGTTACAGCACTCACTTCCGCACAGGTTGCACTGACCATACCCTGGTAAGAGGGTTTTCGCAGACACGGTGCTTGACCCGAGCAGGCGCCTCTTTATCCCAGAGTTGACCCTGCAGTCAGTGGCCGCCGAGTCTGTCCATTGATTGACGACTTCTAAGCTGCGTGAGACGGCACCGCAAAATACCTTCCAGGAGCTCCCCTGCTCCAATCGAACCGTGAAGGCGGTGACGGCGTACACACTAACAATACTTACTCCGCCGACTGCGTCTAGCCATCTCGGCGCCCTTACGTTGGGACGCGGCGCATTGTCCTCCTTACAAAACGAGTCGCCGCCGCAGCCATGGTGCCGCCGATGGGCTGGGGACTGACGTATTGCCGTCCTTTCAAAGCGAGTCGTCGCAGCAGATCGTGTGGCGCCTTTCCGTCGGTCGCTTCCCCGAAGATCGCCAGCCCCCGCCGGTTAAACGTAACACTGCCGCCTTGGTCACGTGCTCCGTAGTCACTCTGGACTGAGGCTTATGGGTTAATTTCAATAGTCATGAGTGAGATGGTGGAAGAATACTGCACTAGGGAGGTCAATTCCCGTTCTGGTGAGACAGTGTCTCTGCCGAAGCTTAGTGCATGTGCTCTACTAATTTGGTTGTGGCTGGACAGGTATAGCTCCACTGGCTCCCAGCATGCTTATTTTACAGCGAAGCTGTATACCTCTACCATCCAAGGAAATTTTCGTGTCGTTGTTGCAAGCAAAAACTCCCCAAACTTGGACCGATCCCTGAGATTGTGCAATGCCGGGCCGACCCGCGGCGGAGGTGCAGTTCGCCATTAAGGGGCCCACATACACAGCTTCGCTGGTCATCCTTCTTCACAGCGTGGAAGGTCACTGAAATTTTTTTGGCGGTGTCAGGAGCCACTGTAAGCCTAAATAGTAGTAGCCTGGACGAGGATTCGAACTTACGACCTTCAGATTAGAAGTCCGGTGTTCTACCTCTGCTCCATGCCACCACTCTATTTCTGGCATACCCATTTGCAACGCCGGACTCATCCATCCGACGCCGCATCCCACTTGGACTATTTCGAATCGAAACTACTGTCGTTCCTAGAAATCCTTTCCCCACCGTGGAGTAACAGGCTAGAGTAACGCCTCCCAGGTCGACCTTCCGAACTTTATCTCATTCAATTTTCTCTCTATCTTGAGACAACTGTTATCTGTCGACTGTTTGAATCGGTAGATCTTTAACAAATACTTTTGCTTGCCAAATGGGATTGCCTGGAAGCGCTGCCTAGCTGTGACGATTGGAGCAGCGAGGAAACCATCGAATATTTCTTCTGCTGCTCTCAGCACTTTGAGGCAGTCGCTCGAGGCAGTAACGACACGCCTTAACGATCGACCACTTTTTTGAGACGACCTTGGTATACCAGCTTAAACGGACCTCATACCAGATGGCGACGAAGTTCCTTCGTTCAAGCGACCTAATTGAACGACTCAGGCTCTCCCGCATTCTTCTTTTAACTGTGTACATGTATGTGCTTTTTTCTCTGGTGATCTCTGTGTGTGCTTTCGTTTCTTTACCTTTCTGTCTCATCTGACCCCTTTCTTAGTGCAGGGTAGCAAAGTGTATGTTTTCCTGTAGGTAAGTCTTCCTTCCTTTGGCATCTCATTTTTCTCTCTCTCTCTTTCACACTCTGCGGCACTGCCTGTTCTGGACTCCGAAATACTTACGCAAATGACGTCATGCACTCATAGTCTCTGCGGGGCGCAAAACCCCGTACAAATTACCGAGCGCCCAAGTTGCCCTATAGCGAAGTGCCTGGTTAGCATGTCCAGCTCATAACTTGCCGCAGGTGCATGAGTTCGGATCCTAGTGGTGATAGCGGGGGAACTTCTGCTTTTTCTTAGTCCTACAGCAATGGTGAAGTGTGGGCGTAAGGAGAACTGTTCTGACAAGGCCGTAGTTGTCGGCGTAACGGAAAGCTTGGATGTTCGGACACAGGCAACACAGCTTCGATCACTTAACTGCCTTCGCAGTAAAAGAAATAAGGGTGGGGGCGCCAAGTTGGCTAACTTATGCCTTGTTATGTGTTCGCCAATAGGCAAGGTCCACGACGACTCTTGCATTGGTCACTGCGGACAAGTGATTCGCGGAGTTCTGACAATGAGGAACTCGTAGACGCTGCGAACAGCATGCGCAATCTTGTCTACTGTGTGGAGAACGCTTGTTATAGTCAGCGCAGCTAAGATTTCGGAGCCAAACAGCCAATTTTGGCGGATCTTTGGCGGTGACATTCTGGACCGGTTGGTCGTTTCGTAGTAGTATTTCCAGGACTGTGATAAGTGAGGTACGTCAGGCCAAGTGTAGTGTTTGGAAAGATGGAAAGAACGCGAATAACCAAGACTACGCACGCGGACGTGAGTGCAGTGCTTAGCGAAGGAGGACGAGCCAAGCACGAGGGTACGCGGCATATTGAAGAATTAAAAGAAAGAGGAACCGATTGCAGGTTCCCTGGAGCTCAAACAAACCAATCCCGAGAGAGATAATTTATTTGAATGAAGGGAGAGACGTCGGCCTAAGCTAACGCGCTCCAGCCTGCTACTCAGCAGGGGGAGGGGTAACTGGGACATAAAGGTGTGATCAGGGATGATGATGACATAGAAAGAGGGATGCGCAAAGGTGAAAGCAAGTTGAACATTCTGATAATAAACATTAAGAAAGCTCATTCATGAAGTCACTATCGGGTTCTATATCTAGTCAGTAGTCACCAATTCAAGCGAACTTAAAGGCCCTAGGACGAAGCTGGTGTGTGGGCCTCCCCTGCGTGAGCAGCACAAGCGCCAAACAAAAACTTTATGGCATGTAAAAAGCTGCGATAAGCGGCTCCAACACGGCGAGAACCTGCAGGGCAATTTTAGGGGCCGGATTCTGGAAACCGCCGAGAATCACGCGCATTGACTCTATCCGGTGCTTCAGCATTTCCTGTACGCTCTCCTTCTCATTGTGTCTATCTCCTTGCTTGCCCGTAGAGTCACCGGTTTCATTGGCCCTATCATTCTTGGCTTCATGGCGCAGAGGACCAATAGGGCCCGCTGGCATGTCCGTGGGCCTAGAGGGCAGCAAAGGCGATCCCGTGTATGTATCAGCCGGGTGCGGCTGATACATGTTTGCCGCGTGCGGTCATCGAGCTTGAATTAGCAGTAGGCGCCGTTAGCGTCCTCGATGCACGGACAGGCAGAGGTGGTCGTGGCGCCTGTGCCCCGCTATGTAGTTCTTCTGTAAAGGCTTTGTGACGCTTCTTTCGCGAGCGTTGGTCACTTTGGCGAACAGCTTGAGCAGCCTTTTTATGTGAAGATTGGTATCTTGCCATTTTTCGAAGAATACGAACTTCTTGCTTCATCTTTGGGCATTCCTTCAAGGTCGCTTCTTGAGAGCCAGTACAATTGGGACATTTAACTGAAGACGCATCACAGTCGGTGGTATTATTCTCGCGCCGCAACGCGAGCAGGTGGATTTACTTCTACAAACAGCGCTCACGTGCCCTATCTTTAGACATTTCCGGTACTGAAGAGGCCTCGGAACGAATGGTCGTACACGGTGTGTCACATAGCCCACTTTGACAGACGCTGGTAATGTCGAAGAAGCAAATATTAACTTGATACATCGGGAGTTCAGGCGGTAAATCTCAAGAATGCGCACCGATGACCTCAAAAGAATCTTGAGGTCCGCATGCTTGATTTTAAGCTCCACGTTGGAAATCGCACCAGTTGTTGTCTCCTTTCCGTAAGTAATAAAGGAGCGGACGGGGATTGCGCTTAACTATGGAAGGGTCTTTAACTTCTCCAGTATTGCGGAATTTTTTACATCTATTGTCAGGATGTTCTTGAGAGCGTTGATCCTGATCTCGTTGATTTGCCCAGGGGCCACATTTTGAAAATATTCGGTTAGAAACTGCCTGCTGAGGGAGTTCATGCTGTGTGACGTCGAGAGCGGCACGTAGGAAATCATTAAGGATTCCTGCTCACTCTGATTCGATGAAGTCGTCCCAGTCGACATACGGCGCATCTTCTTCATACGGCGGCCCATGGCCACGGTGTACTCGCTGTCCGAGTCCATGGCATCTGGCGTTGAGCTCTCCCAGGAATCGACCTCGTCCGAGCTTCCGAAGGCACGTCGTCCAAAAAGAGCGATGAAGCAGACGGCTGACCTTGTTCAGGTGGTCGTGGGAACATCTTCTTGCTAATCATTCATGAAATGACTCTCACAAAAATGGCAAAAACGTAAGAAAATTGCATAACAGCGAGAGGCCGGCCCAAAGCACCAGTGAGCTCTGGGCAGTTCTTCCTCTTCCTCCATGAACCAATCCAGAAGGAACACAAAGCTTCGAGGATGACTAACCTTATGGAACCACGAAGCCAGGGAAGAGAATAAAACGATGAAGCGCGTTGGTAGAAGGCGGCGGAGTGCCAGGAACTGACGCAGGAAGAAGGTCAGCCACCGGACAAGGGGTTAAAGACGCAGCGTCTGGTTCCGGATCCGAGCCACCAGGGCTTCATCAGACTGGGGCAACCTGTCAGCCTGTTCCTGGGCTTCATGACATCGCCAGCTAGGCCACAGAATTTTACCCCGAGACCTGTAGACGCCTGCACCCGTTGGCAGAAGGTGAGTGGTCTGGCCATGGATCCGAGCTTACATACAGAGTGGCCTGGCCAGGCCGTCTCGGTCGCCTGATGATTCTTCCTATAAGTTTCCGCTGATGCGCCTGCTTATCCTCAGCTGGCTGGACACAACAGCGCTCCAACCATCACCGACTCGCCGCTACCATATCGCCTCGCCTGTCGCCAGTCAACGGTGAACTGTCGTTGCGTTGACTGTACCACACGCTTCCATTCGCGTTATGCAATAACTCTACTTAGTGTGTTACTACTGTTCGCAACCCTCGTGTACTGTTCTAATTTGAGTTGTAACTGTATCTTGCTGTTAATATTTCATGAAGTGTTTATTGTATATTTTCGTCCTGTGGGTATTAAATGTCGTTTCCTTTCCGGGTACAAACTGCTTTGTCCTTAATTGGGTACCCTGAGGGTCTAGCTTAGTGACCCGCTGCAAAATGTTGCAGTCGTGGCCAGGCGCCGAGACTAATGAAAACTAGCCACGCGCAGTATCATCTTCAATCATTGACAGCACTTGACATCGAACAAATTACTGACGACATTGAAAAGGCACCTCTGTAAACATGGGATGTGCATGTTTGTCTGAATAAATTGACGTGCTTTCAACTAATTACAGATATGTGTAACAATTTTATGAGATTGAAAGTTCTTCAAAAAACTGTTATTACATGTGAGGCGCTGGTTTGCGATCTTTATGTAGGCCATGTACCCATGATTATTTTACTATCCAGTAGGTTTATAGCTTTTCAATGGAATTTTTACGGTGAGTTTCCTTTCTTTTCTTTTTTCAGTCTATAGAAGAAGGCGCTCCGCGTTCTTATGTCTCCTCAAAGGCAGCTAACAGCGCTCTCAGCCATCCTGCGCAAGAAACACGTCGAAATCCATGACGTTCCGGCGAGCTGGTGCAGGATGCCGTCTTTCATTTTTCTGGCTTAAAAAGTCAGCGACTTTCCTGGTATTGTGGAAGGGCGATGTATAGTACAGCGCAAGTAATTTTTCTCTTACCGACGGAAAGTGGCCGACGGAAAGGCGCCAACAGGTTGGCTGCGACGACTCGCTTTGAAAGGACGGCAATACGTCAGTCCCCAGCCCATCGGCGCCACCATGGCTGCGGCGGCGACTGGTTTTGTAAGGAGGACAATGCGCCGCGTCCCCAACGTAAGTGTATCGAGATGGCTAGACGCAGTCGGCGGAGTAATTATTGTTAGTGTGTACGCCGTCACCGCCTTCACGGTTGGATTGGAACAGGGGAGCTCCTGGAAGGTATATTGCGGTGCCGTCTCACGCAGCTTAGAAGTCGTCGATCAATGGACAGACTCGGCGGCCACTGACTGCAGGGTCAACTCTGGGATAAAGAGGCGCCTGCTCGGGTCAAGCACCGTGTCTGCGAAAACCCTCTTACCAGGGTATGGTCAGTGCAACCTGTGCGGAAGTGAGTGCGTAAACCCTCCCCTCAAAGGCGGGTCGGCTTCGATGACTTTGGACGCTCCGAATTGGTAGCAGGTTGAACGGCCGTTTTCCCTCACCTAGGGATCTAGGAAGGACATAGTGTATTTAAGGAGTCGTTGGCGGCTCCTCAGGGTGCATTCCTCTTTCAGTCATGTTAGACTGATGAACTGTAACGTTCTCATGTAGATACTGTAAATAAATCCGATATTCCTCGTTCTAGATGAGAAGCAGTCCTTCCCTTCAACAACGTCCTCAGCATGGATAAGCTGGACGACGGCATGGGCTAGCTACCATCTATTTCATGCCCGAACCCAACCACCACACTGTACTACTGAAAGCCAAGACGTAATAAGGTCACACTGTGAGCACGCTTGATTTGGTGTTTGCATTTCACCAGAGCTTGTGAATGTTGTAGAACACAAACGTGACCTTCGTATAAGATTAAATTTGTGAAATGTGCGGTGCATAAACGTAAACATTGAATGAGGTTACACGTCGCATACACGATGAAAATAAGCAGTTTTACGCATCGCATTTACTAGTTTTGCAATTAATTAATCGCTTCACTATAAGTTTAGCTTCACATAGATCGCAATATGTGCATTGGACCTGCATAAATGTTTCCCACGTGTGAGGCTGTTGAAGGAAAACGAAACAGTGCGTGTGTATTTCTGCCATTCTGAGAGCTAATGAAGAAGTCACATCAGGTCAGACTACTTCCTGGATATAAGCTGCAGGTGCTGACGCCGTGCTTTGATCCAGCAATTGAACAGTAATGAATGTTGTGGGCTCGTATACGCCGCGGTGGCCCACTGGCTGTGTTGTTCCGGCTGCTAAGCATGAGGTCCCGAGACCGAGTCCCAGCTGCAGTTGCTGGTATTTCGATGAGAGCGCCGAAAGCTGATGGTCCTCGGCGATTTCAGCTTCGTTCCCTCTTTGACGTAGAGTGAGGACGCTAAGAGAGGGGGAGCTACACAAGAGGAAAGACAGGCATGTTGGCACGGTATGAGCATCAGGGTCCGTGTATTCACAAAAGGTTGTTACGCTAGACTTGATGGTGAGATAACGTGCAAAGCAGTACTGATGCTGGATATATTATTAGTGAAGGAAGCCGGCCAATGGCGAAGGACACTTACGAACGAAACGCTTTGTGCATTAGACCCCTGGTTTTCTGCGAGCTGCACTAGGGGCTAAAAGCAGGGGCTCGGAAAGATAAGAGTATTGGAGAGGGAATAGTCCGGACACGGAATCGGCGTTCTTGTGATGGTGAGTGAAACATTATCTAGTTATCTGGTGAGTGAAAGGTTATGCTGTTATCTGATGTATACTCAGCTAAAGGAGAAGAAAGACGCTAGAGCACAAATGCACTTAAAAACAAAAGATTATCAAGAACAGCTGTTGCGATGCATACAACGTCGTCCCCGTCCAATAAATACATTATCGTCTGTTGTGATCTCCGGAAGATAGTGTCCCTGTATGCACTCTGCGGGGAGCCTATATACACTACCAGCTCCCATCCAGCTGTCCATCCGAACATTGTCGTAGGGGCTTTATTCTGAATCCCAGGGCCGGGCGAAGTTTTGTTGTTATTCGCTGCACGGCGAGGGTGAAATTGAGAATGAGGAGATGGCCTGGCGGGGGGGGGGGGGGGGGGTGGACCGCGTCGATGTCGACGACTGCGACACCCGTAATCGTAGTTGCGATAAGGAATGAACGGACGGACGTTCAGTGTGGATGCAGCAAACTCTGTTTTGAGCTTTTAACGGCTGTCACAGTTCATTAACAAGACAATAGTCCCACCGAAGGCTGTTCCGTTACGCAGTCATTTACTGAGACCCTGAACCTTCTGGCAAAATCAGTGGCCTTGGATGCGTGCTTTGTGAATGAGACGGTGAGACTCAGCCAATCGACACCGATGTTCAGGGCACCCATATGGGACGCCTTATGACGGAGCGCGGAGGAGAATCTAGATTCGGCCACAGCGCTCGAATCGCGACTGCAGTATAAAAATTTTGGAACGCGTTAAAGAAGCCCGTAAAATACAAGTGGATAAATGGTGTAACTTTTTTATTATTATTATTAACTGCTTCGAAAAATAATGCGTCGCACGCCTCAGTGAAAACTCATTAGGTGAAATAAGGGCTGCACCATATTGCGACAGATTTCCGATGGAATTTCGCGACGAATTGAGCGCGATGGCGATGCTTTGTTTGTAGGGGTCATTAGAAATGCATTTTATCAAGGCGAAGTACACTGGCCCGTCACGCTGCTGGATGTCAAAGCGAGCCAATATAAGCGATTTCTCACCTTGACCCAGATGCTCCTCCATCTGCAGGGATACACCAGATATCGGTTTGTTTTAAGAAGTCGCTTCCTTTTAACAAATTTTATGCGCTGTTATATATGCCTTTTGCCCATCTGATGATGCCACTAGCACCTCCGCGAAATCCATTTTCAAAACTGTGTTCGTTCAGCGGGAGATCTTAGATGGCGTGCGCGCTTCATACACTCCCGTTCCCTCACGGCCCGAGTGCTTGAAAGCGTCCTCGTAAAACAGCAGAGAACCGCAACACCACGTTCTTGCGGAAAGTTCTTCCATTTTCTGGAGGATGCAGCGCCGCACGACGGCAGCTTTGCCGCCTGAGCAAACGTTGTGTACGCTAGAGGGTGGGGCCAAAGAGAGGGAGGGACGCGTTATACACGCGCACATAAGCCTTCGAGAACGGCGGCGGCGCCACGTGTGCATGCGAGGGACGCACAGACGCACGCGCGCAGCTCCAAGCGGCGGCGGCGGCGGCAGCAGCAGCAGCAGTAAGCGTTTGGCCCTCGCGTGAGAACCATTGGGGCAGCAACGATAAGTCTCGCTCCCGTGGCACTTCCATCCATTAGCGGAGCCCTGAACGAGCACTCAGTCCAGATTACCTGGCAGCGGCAGCACCACCAACACGGCTTCTAACGCAGCTCCACCTCCACCCCCATTGCTGCCTTCTTCTCCGTTGCTTTCTCTTCGCCCCATGCACCCGAGAAGGTGCAAACGCCGAGGAGCCGATACGGCTGGGTTCTATACGTTTCGCCGTCCAGGAGTGGATGCCCAGTCCATTGTGTGAAACACCGAGCAGATCGATTCCACGGCTCGCGGGGAACGGTAGCCGCAAGATAAGATAGCGGGATATGGTTCACTGGAAATTTATAATGAATAGAGTTTTACGCCCCAAAGCTAACATGAAGCTACGAAGGACGCTGTATAGTAGAGGGCTTCAGACTAATGTCAAGTACACGGGCGTTTTTACATAATGACCTTCTGAGGATGTGGCCGACGTGGCCGGAAATCGAACTGATAACCTTTTGCAGAGCAATATAGAGAAGCATAGCTGTTGAGCTATTGCGGCGAGTAGAAAGGGAGAGAGAGATAAGTCATAAGGGAAAGGTAGGGAGGTTAACCATGGTTGAGCCCGGTAGCCTACCTTGCACTGTGGAAGCGGGAAAGGGGATTGACAGAGGAGAACGAAAGACGGTCACAGTCTCCACTGTTACGCGCACAAGCGTGCACCACTGAGTCAGTTACAGGTGGTCATACAGGCTGGTGCATTTCAAGAAACGCATGAGCGCATTTGTGGCCTTGCACATAGCAGACGCACGAGTCCACGGGCCCAAGATCTTCTCCTCTGTGAAAGGACGGTCGTCTAAGGGCTTCAAAGCTGTACGAAGGGCACTCCTTTCGTGTTCGTATGTAGCGCAGTCACACAGGATATGTTTGGTCGTTTCTTCGACACCACATTTGCAGCAATTAGCGGCCATTCCAATTAGGAATCAGTCCAGCAATTAGGAATTAGTCCGCCATTCCAATTAGGAATGAGTAGGCGTTTGTGAGTAGGCGTTTTTGAACAACTACTCGCAAGCGGCACAGTAGTGTTTCTTCCCGTCGGTTATAACCAGATAAACGTCGCTATGTCACATGCGGGTCCACGGCATAAACGCACCGGTTTGTGAACTCCGGTGTGGTAGGCGGAACTGGACACGCAAAGCGCGTGTGTTCGACGACTACCGATCACCCAAACGCGTCGCGTAGCATGGCGTGATCAACAGAGATTTTATGGCAAATTTGTGCAGGTATAATGCAAGGATTCTGTTCGTGCAATTCTATTCTTTTTATTTTGTTTTGTTTTGAAGCCTTGAAGTGGCGCTAACATAGTTACGACCTTGAGGGATATATGTACGAGATATCACAGCGCTAATTGAGTCGAGCAGGATAAGACAGTCTCAGCGGTAGCGCGCAACAGCATGTGAATTAGGCTCGTGCACATGCACACAATAGATATGTTGGAATTTGTCACTCTCCGGCCTAAAAATCTCAAAAACGACAAGCACTGATTTGCAGTGCCCTTGCAGGCCGTCTCCAGAGCAACGCCATCAAGTGTGAAAGGTAATCGCTGCCTTGGTACGTGGTGCTGCGGATTTTTGGAAGCCAGGTGATATGAAATATGACTGTGATGGCAACGATTTGCCATGTGCGTGGCTGAATTCACGCACAGCAAGAGCGACAGGACAACGCGTTGTTATTCTGTTTTGCTGAGTGCCGTCTTTGCGTTTTGCGCCCACACATAGTTATGCTCCAACTGACCAAAATGCATAACGCCCTTAAACAACTTTGTTTGTATGCTCGCTCAAAGACACGGGCTTTATGGAATTCTCCGAGTGTTTCCAATTGCCTGTCGCGTAACTTGAACCTTTCGCTGCAGATACAAGTGTTAACTAGCCTCCCTCACTGTGAAGCAATATGGCTGTATTGCTAGTGGCTGGGGGGAATGGCATTTACGAGCATAGGCGGAGAGTTCTCATTTCTCCGGGGGAGGGGCTGATCAGCTTTCCCACCCCCACGTATATATATGTGTATATATATATATATATATATATATATATATATATATTGACACGTGTACTTATCTTCATCGGGCGACCACGTTTCGCCACCTAACAAATGTAATCGCACAGCGCGGGACGCGCCTGCATGTATCCGAAGTTTCTGGAAAGTTATCGATACTTCTACCCGGCTATCTGTTGTCGCCGAACGTTGTGTTATCTGATTTCATCGTGTAACGCGAATGCTGTAGAACTTTGTGGAAGGTACGCGGGTCCGAACGATTAGTCTGGAACATTCGACGACTGCTCTATAAAAGCCGACGCGCTTGACTCACTGATCAGATTTTCGACGATCGCCGACTGTGTTCGCCGCTTTCGTTGTGCTATAAGTGTAGCCTGTTTTGTGGGCACAGGTTCGCCCAATAAAAGCTAGTTTTGTATTCCACCGTACTGCTTCTTTCTTCACCGTCACTACCACGTGACATCTGGTGGAGGTGCTTTTGGTCCATGTACCGGACGCCCCCGACAAGCCGTGATCCAAGCCCGGACCGTAAAGAGAGCACCAACGTAGTCACGGACCATCGAGTAAGCCGTCGTCTACAACAGCTGCCCCCGGAACACGGACTTCTACCTGAGAAGACCAAGAAGATCGTGGCCAAGACAACCCCAATGGCTGCCCCAGCGACCCCCGTTGTCCTGCAACAACCTCGGGACCCACCGACCTTCCATGGAGCAGCAACTGAAGACCCGGAATCCTGGCTGGAGACGTACGAGCGAATCGCGACTTTCAACAACTGGGACTCCGACGACAAGTTGCGGCATGTATACTTCGCCCTAGAAGACGCCGCGAGAACGTGGTTCGAGAACAGGGAGTCGACATTGACAACATGGGACCTGTTCCGTACCGGCTTCCTGCGCACCTTTACAAGCGTCGTGCGCAAGGAAAGGGCCGAAGCTATGCTGGACGCCCGAGTGCAGCTACCAAATGAGAACGTTGCCATCTTTACGGAAGAAATGAGCCGTCTGTTCCGCCACGCCGACCCGGATATGGCCGAGGAAAAGAAAGTACGCCTACTCATGCGTGGTGTGAAGGAAGAACTTTTCGGCGCAATGGTACGAAGCCCACCGACGACCGTAGCAGAGTTCCTTCGCGAGGCCACCGGCATTGAGAAGACACTCGAAATGCGGAACCGGCAATTCAACCGCCGCACAAGCTCTACCCACTACGCAGGAATTCAATCACTGGCCACGGACGATCTGCGCGAGACCATCAGGGCCATTGTGCGCGAAGAACTGCGCAAGGTCTTGCCTTCGTCGCAGCCTCAAGTGGCCTCTATCGCCGACATCGTGAAAGAAGAGGTGCACCGATCCCTTGGAGTTCCTGAGGTGCAACCAGAACCACCGCAGCCGGAAGCAATGACCTACGCCGCCGTCGTCGCCCGCCGTCAAGGCCCCCCTGCGCGACAGCGCCAAGGTCCTGCAACACCGCAATTCCGTCGTCCGCCGCCGCCGCCGCCAGCACGCCCACCCGTCGCCCAGCGCACCTACGCGAGGAAGACGGACATTTGGCGAGCCCCCGACCACCGCCCGCTCTGCTATCACTGCGGAGAAGCCGGCCATGTGTACCGCCGATGCCCATACCGCGACATGGGACTGAGAGGGTTCGCCGTCAACGCGCCGCGTCCACAGCTTGGGGAGCGCCCACGTGACATTGCCGATTACCTAGCCGGCACTCAGTGGAACTCTCGACGACCGTCCCGTTCGCCGTCACCAGGCCGCTACCTGTCGCCGCAGCGCCGTCCATACACTGGCCCAGCCCGGGGCCGCTCTGCGAGCCCATACCCGGAAAACTAAAAGCAGCAACCGATGGAGGTGCGGTTGCTGTTCGTCGAACTGACGAAGATCCTCCGCCGCCGACGAAGACGACGAAGAGACCACCTCGACGACATAATAACGACCCGCCGCCGTCCCGACGCAGTCAGGAAGCCAAGACTACACCGACGAAAGACGACTTGACGACGCGACGTTCCAGCTTCAGTTCAACACGATGCAGCCGCGATCCGACGCCAAGACCTAACTGCAACGCCAGACAAAGAACCACCGACCTCGACGTGCTTCTCGACGGCCACGCAGTTACCGCCTTAGTGGACACAGGCGCTGATTACTCCGTCATGAGTGGACCCATCGCCGCCCAGTTGAAGAAAGTTAAGACCGCATGGGAAGGCCCTCAGATTCGCACCGCTGGAGGACACCTCATCACGCCGACAGGAATGTGCACGGCAAGAATTACCATCCACGACCGGACTTACCCTGTCACCTTCGTTATCCTCCAACAGTGTTCACGAGACGTCATTCTCGGCATGGACTTCCTCAACCAACACGGCGCAGTCATCGACCTGAAGTGGAAGTCAATAACGCTGTCGGAAGATAATGCGATACCGCCGGAGAGCCCTCGTAGTCACCACGCCTTGAGTGTGCTCGAACATCAAGTGAGCATCCCGCCTCGCTCCAGCATTTTTATTTCGGTCGGCACCGAAACACCCGCTGACGTAGAAGGCGTCATCGAAGGCGACCAACGTCTACTGCTAGACCGTGAAATTTGCGTCGCAAGAGGGATCGCTCGACTGCACGGAGGACACACGAAAGTGTTGCTGACAAACTTCAGCCAGGAGTTCAAGCACATCAACAAGGGCACGACGATCGCATACATCGAGGAAATTCTGGAAAACAGCAATGCGTTTGTCCTCTCGGATTCTGCCGCATCTACCCCGACGACCGTAGTTCCCGAGCCAGACTTCGACATAAATCCAAGTCTCCCCACGATTAAGCAACATGAGCTCAGAAGTCTACTTCGACGATACAAAGAGTGCTTTTCGACGTCATCAAGGATTCGACAAACCCCAGTCGCAAAGCATCGCATAATAACCGAAGAGGGCGCTCGACCTCTCCGCCAGAGCCCATACCGAGTTTCGACGCGAGAACGTGAAGCTATAAGGCACCAAGTCGACGAAATGCTGCGCGACGACATCATCCAGCCGTCCAAAAGCCCGTGGGCATCTCCTGTAGTCTTGGTGAAAAAAAAGGACGGAACCCTGCGTTTCTGCGTCGATTATCGTCGTCTGAACAAGATCACGAAGAAGGACGTATATCCCCTCCCACGGATAGACGACGCACTGGATCGGCTCTGCAACGCTAAATACTTCTCGTCAATGGACCTCAAGTCTGGCTATTGGCAAATAGAAGTCGACGAAAGAGATCGCGAAAAGACGGCCTTCGTCACCCCAGACGGCCTCTACGAGTTCAAGGTTATGCCATTCGGACTGTGCTCGGCTCCTGCAACGTTCCAGCGCGTGATGGACACAGTTTTAGCAGGATTGAAGTGGCAGACCTGTCTCGTTTACTTGGATGACGTCGTCATCTTCGCCGGAAATTTCGACGATCACCTGAGGCGGCTTGCGACAGTACTAGAGGCCATCAAGTCATCAGGGCTCACTCTGAAGCCGGAAAAGTGTCGATTCGCTTACGATGAGCTTTTGTTCCTAGGCCACGTCATCAGCAAATCAGGAGTACGCCCCGACCCACAGAAGACAGCTGCGATCGCAAAATTCCCGCAGCCAACCGACAAGAAGGCAGTGCGCAGATTCCTTGGCATGTGTGCCTACTACCGGCGCTTTGTCAAGGACTTCTCACGCATAGCGGAGCCGCTAACACATCTAACCAAATGTGATGTCGCGTTCAAGTGGGAAACGCCTCAGGCCAAGGCATTTCAAGAACTCAAACGACGCATGCAGTCGCCGCCGGTACTTGCACACTTCGACGAGGACGCCGATACCGAAATCCACACTGACGCCAGTAGCCTAGGCCTCGGTGCCGTCCTAGTCCAGAGGAAAGAAGGACTTGAAAGGGTGATATCGTATGCTAGCCGGTCACTGTCAAAAGCGGAAAGCAACTATTCTACGACTGAAAAGGAATGCCTCGCCATCATTTGGGCTACAGCTAAATTCCGCCCTTACCTCTATGGCAGGCCATTCAAAGTCGTCAGTGACCATCATGCATTGTGTTGGCTAGCTAACTTAAAGGACCCTTCAGGACGGCTGGCGCGGTGGAGCCTCAGACTACAAGAATATGACGTCACGGTAACATACAAGTCCGGAAGAAAACACTCCGACGCCGACTGCTTATCGCGCGCCCCCATCGATCCCCCGCCGCAAGACGACGAGGACGACGACGCCTTCCTTGGGATAATAAGCGCGGAAGACTTCACTAAACAGCAACGAGCCGACCCGGAGCTAAAAGGCCTCGTCGAGTATTTGGAAGGGAACACCGACGTTGTCCCTAGGGCATTTAAGCGCGGGTTGCCGTCGTTCACGCTACAGAACAACCTGCTCGTGAAGAAGAACTTCTCACCAGTCCGCGCCAGCTACCTTCTTGTTGTACCGTCAGCGCTGCGTCCAGAAATACTGCACGCCCTACACGACGATCCAACCGCTGGGCACCTCGGATTCTCCCGGACGCTGTCGAGAATACAGGAAAGGTATTACTGGCCGCGTCTGACCGCCGACGTCGCCCGTTACGTCAAGACATGCCGAGACTGTCAACGACGCAAGACACCACCGACAAGGCCAGCAGGATTACTACAGCCGATCGAACCTCCTCGCCGACCATTCCAGCAGATTGGGATGGATTTGTTGGGGCCGTTTCCGATGTCAACATCCGGGAATAAGTGGATCGTCGTGGCGACGGACTATCTCACCCGCTTTGCTGAAACTAAAGCTCTACCAAAAGGCAGCGCAGCCGAAGTGGCGAAATTTTTCGTCGAGAACATCCTGCTGCGACATGGTGCTCCAGAAGTCCTCATCACCGACAGGGGAACGGCTTTTACAGCAGAGCTCACCCAGGCCATTCTGCAGTACAGCCAGACAAGCCACAGGAGGACAACTGCCTACCATCCGCAGACGAATGGTCTCACGGAGCGCCTCAACAAGACCCTCGCCGACATGCTAGCAATGTACGTCGACGTCGAGCACAAGACGTGGGACGCGGTCCTGCCGTATGTAACCTTCGCTTACAACACGGCGGTGCAAGAAACAACACAGATCACGCCGTTTAAGCTGGTTTACGGCAGGAACCCGACAACGACGCTCGACGCCATGCTGCCCCACGTCACTGACGAAGAGAATGTTGACGTCGCTAGCTATCTCCAGCGCGCCGAAGAAGCCCGACAGCTCGCCCGCCTGCGGATCAAGAACCAACAGAGGACCGACAGCCGACACTACAACCTCCGACGACGCTTCGTCGAGTACCAGCCCGGCGACCGTGTTTGGGTTTGGACACCGATACGCCGACGAGGACTGAGTGAGAAACTATTGCGCCGCTATTTCGGACCCTACAAGGTCATTCGACGTATTGGCGCACTGGACTATGAGGTCGTGCCAGACGGAATTTCGCATTCACAGCGGCGCCGCGCACGATCTGAAGTGGTCCACGTGGTGCGTCTGAAACCCTTTTACGGACGCTGACGAACTTCTTTATTTTGTTGTTTTCTTTGCTACGGGTGTTTTTCCTTATTTCGTCTGTATGCAGCATCGGGTCGATGCTTTTTTTAAGAGGGGGGTATTGACACGTGTACTTATCTTCATCGGGCGACCACGTTTCGCCACCTAACAAATGTAATCGCACAGCGCGGGACGCGCCTGCATGTATCCGAAGTTTCTGGAAAGTTATCGATACTTCTACCCGGCTATCTGTTGTCGCCGAACGTTGTGTTATCTGATTTCATCGTGTAACGCGAATGCTGTAGAACTTTGTGGAAGGTACGCGGGTCCGAACGATTAGTCTGGAACATTCGACGACTGCTCTATAAAAGCCGACGCGCTTGACTCACTGATCAGATTTTCGACGATCGCCGACTGTGTTCGCCGCTTTCGTTGTGCTATAAGTGTAGCCTGTTTTGTGGGCACAGGTTCGCCCAATAAAAGCTAGTTTTGTATTCCACCGTACTGCTTCTTTCTTCACCGTCACTACCACGTGACAATATACAATGAACGAGAGGAAAGGGGGACCCGACCAGAGGGACCCGATTTTATTAATCATATCACAAGAAGCCAACAAAGACACCAAGGACAGCGCAGAGGAAATTACTTGTACTTACTAATTAAAATAAAGAAAATATAAATTAACGGAATTGAAAGTGGATGAAAAAACAACTTGCCTCAGGTGAGCAACGATCCCACGTCTTCGTATTACACGTGCGATGCTCTACCAACTGAGCTACCACCGGCGCCGTGTTCCCATCCATTTTCTGGGGTAGTTATGTGTTACTACTAGAACCACCCTTGGGAGTGTTAGCCAGCGCCACCACTCACAAACCTTGGCGGTGGATGTGGAACACCCTTTCTGCCGCAGGCGTCACGAGTACGTGATCTCTTTAGGGTTAAGGCAACTAACTGGTCAATAAACCCACATGTGCTGCCTGAAGGCATCATTGTTACAGGATTCGAGACCCTCGTTATCTAATGAACGAGAAGAAAGGGGGTTAACCGAGGGGCCCGATTTTTATTAATCATATCATAAGAATTCATTCATTGTCATGCACTTTTCATGCATCATAAGTGACAAAATACGGATGAGGCAGCCGCCGTTAGTGCTTCTAATGCGCGTGTCCTCCTGTTGTCAGGATTTGCAGTAATGAAGCGAAAGTATGAATTAAAAGCCGCGCACGTCCGCGCCAACACTGATGCAGTAAGCTATTAGCCCCAGTAATACTTGAAATGAAAAGGTTTCGGAAAGTCAAAAGAAACCTGAAACGATGTGGGTGACAAAGTTCTGGTAATTGCACTTTAGGTCTGTGTGTGTGTGGGGGGGGGGGGGGGGGGGTTGAGGGGCTTCGGCATGGCCAGGGCTGGGGAGCTCAGCTTACCCCGGAAGACTCCAGAGGAGCCTAGGGCCCCAGAGCCCCCCCCCCCCCTCCCCCCATAGTCGGCGCCTATGTTTACGAGCGCTTATGAAACCATATGTAATTTAATGGCCGATAGTCCCACACGCGACTTCTGGAGGTGTGAGGAAGCCATCGAGAAGCTGTTGTGCACTGGTCCGCGCCACGATGTCCAGCGCGTCTTTCCAGATAGCTTTAAACCGGCTGTCCTCCAGACCATTTTCTGAGTAAAAAGTACTGAAATCGTGGCCACATCCGTCACTGGTGCATAAACACATCCGCACCCTAGCGCAGCTCTTGACGTCCCACTGGCTTGAGTGAGCGTTTTATAGTTCCGCATATGCATCTTCCAGAGTACGCGCAGTGCTCAGTATCTCCCTCTTTTATATAGTTCCTCGTTCCATTAGCCCCAGTCTAGGGTAACAAACCGGACGCTCGTCAGCTTGACCTCCTAGGCTTTATTTTTCTTGCTTTGTCTCTCTCTATGGAAGGGAAGAATTTATCCTTGAAGACTTTGGTCATTTTTATTCTTTATTCTTTCACGACAGACATGTGGGTGGATTTGAAGTTGCTTTAGCAAAAATAAATATATGAGAAAACATTTCTATATCTAATACGACTTTCCAGAATGAGTGATAAATGGCCCGCGACGCTGTCGCACTTTCCCCCAGAAAGATGGTGGTACCAAGCCTCGCCCTCTGGGCACTATATATAGAGTTATATATATCCTGTCCATCACGCTTACCGTTTGCAAAATACCGGAACACAGAATACGTAGACAGCAGTAGCATTGTTGGTGGTGACATCTGATAAAGTTTTGTTCATCCACAACGCGGTGAAAACGTTGCTGTGTTGCATGACTGTTCTCGCCGAATGCCTAGAGACAACGTGGGTCCCTAGACTTTAATAATTCTTCCTAACGCCTTTACAGCACTTGCTAAGGTGAACATAGTCGCGACAGTTATAGTTATGTGTTCGCCAATTGAACTGAGCGTTGTAAGGCTGCCCCACCTGCGCTGACGCTCGCGTGTGTGTCTCAGTTATTCCGTTATCCCATAAAGGGTAACACATTATGCGGGCAGGCTAAAATTCTCTTCTATTTCGTTCCACCGGTGCGAAATACACACGTGATCGCCCCTCCTCTTCATCATCCTCCGCCACCGCCACCGAGTGCACTCTGCTTTGATTAACGCACTGAATTAAACATTTTATATTTCTATGCAACTTTCAATGCCCACATCGACCCCAAGAGGGATAGAACTGTACATCTGTGATAAGTTTCAGCTGGTGGAGTTTAGTGTCCCATAGCAGAACAGGGGCTGTGAGAGACACCTCATATGGTATGGTATGGTAAAACGCTATTCGGGTCCTTCTGAACGCGCGTCAGCACGTAGCGGGTCGCTTCCACCTCATAGTCGCGAAGGAATCTGTATAATGATGTGATTAACTTCGACTACGTGGGGTCTTTAAAGCGCACTCAATGCCTGACACACGAGTCTTTCTTCACTGCACCCCCGTTCGAATGTAGCCGCCACTGTTCAATATCTTCCTTTTCTGAATTATGGCTACAGCATGTAATTTCGCCATTTGTAAGGCGTTCTTGACGGGCCCTTTCCTAATGTCTTGTGCATTCATTAATTTTTTACACGTTCGGTTCTTTACTTTGCCAGTAAATGCTATGCAATATCTGAGCGCATAACCATTGTAGTTTGAAGTAGCATGCTAGGTGCATGTCCTGGCAAATATTTATAGCGCCCATTAAACAATGCATCTCTCTGTGCGGGCCCTCTGAGTACGAATTTACTCATGTCCTATTGCCTGTCCTAATCATAACTCCTCATTGCCCCTCTTTCTCCTCTTTCGTTTCAGTTTGAGCACAGCAGCAGCTTAGAGGACTGTTATCGCGGGCCGAT
Source organism: Dermacentor andersoni (assembly GCF_023375885.2). Classification (NCBI taxonomy): domain Eukaryota; kingdom Metazoa; phylum Arthropoda; class Arachnida; order Ixodida; family Ixodidae; genus Dermacentor; species Dermacentor andersoni. Next base: position 179,621,080 of record NC_092814.1, read on the forward strand.
GTCTCTTACTCTTCACCTTAAATAGGTTTTCAGCTCTTTTCGAGCTGAATCTCCACCCCTCACCCACCTTACTTTTTGGCACTATTTCATTCCTATACGCCCTTTAGTTTTCATGCGGCGATCCTGAAAGTGTCTCCGTGGTCCGAGCAGAGCACTCCAATGAGGTTGCGGTTTTGACAATTTTTCCCTTATAAACGTTTATCGGACTCTGAATAATTCATATCTGTGTAGCTTCCCCAGTATGTTCTGCAAAGAACTCACTCCATTCTCTCAACGTTTTCTTTCGATAAGTGTGTTCATCCTCTTTCAGCAATCGTCTGAAACATCTCGTTGGGCGTTATTTACTAATAGCAACACATTGATAACATTGTGCGGTTCCCACAATATTCATCCAGATAATTATAACTTTTGCTTTGAAGTGATGTGCATGGTCCTCCGTATTACTTCAACGTTTAATTAAGTTGCAACTTCTGCTTGTCTTGCAACTGGTGCGGATGCATTCGTTTGTGCATGCCACCCACCTCGGGCAATTCTATGTAACGTTTGGCATTATGAAACATCGTTCCAGCGCACAATTGAACACGGACGAGAAGAGAAGGACAACACAAACGCCGGACTTCAACTAAATTTGGTTCACGGAAAACAGGGCTTTATGTACACAGGGGGAGGGGGAGGGGGGGGGGAGAGGGGGGGACCACCGAAAAATGTTTTTCTTTGGTACAGGCGACAATCATCAGAGGCATCGAAACCAAAAGAAAAAGTGAATTAAACGAATAAAAATACAAGTGAAAAGGTCAAAAAATGTGATAAAACCTTTTTTCCCATCACTCAAGTACAATCTTGCTCAACTCCCGCCTTACCTAGCTGAATCGACACACACGTTTGCCCAGAGATAATCAAGTTCTTTTTTCCTGAGTACAACAGAAGGAGCACTGACGCAGTAATCATTTTCGCTAGAGATACAAAAGGCTTCAAAAACGCTGGAAACGCTGGAACGATGTTTCATGATGCCAATCCCAACCAACTAGCCCAGCTGTCCATACTTAGCTAAATAACGTTTATTCCTCCTCTCTTGGCATCGTCTACTGTGCACAATTCGACATGAAATTGAAGCAAAAATGTGACAACTTTCATCTCATCCACAGTGGGCATAGCGTACTAGAGCAGGCAGCGTCGCTCGGACAGCCAGGCGTTTCCTGTTGAGCAAGATCACTTGCAACAAAACGTTCTTTAGACAATGTCATTCGGCAGTGGGTATCGATGGGTACTATTTATAGGTGCAACACCAGTGTCCTCTCATGAAAATAAATGCGAACACATTACAGTGCAACAATAGCGGCAAGATCTGCAACGACCATTCGAACTGGAGAAAATGCGCCTTTTTTCCGCTCTGCCATCGCCGCAGACGGTACGCATTTCTGACTTGGTCGCGAGGGTATACATAAATAATAATTGGCCAACAAAGCTGCCTTTCCAAACTTTATATGATAATGCATTTCACTGTATGCTCCAAAGAGCCCTGATATTGCGAACAAACTGTTTATTCGTACCCTAATTATGCTCCGTTCGTGCTTTAAACAAAAAATGCTTTATAATGTACATGAAACTTTCCATTGTTGTGATTGTGAATACCATGATTTGCAAATTGTTTGATAAATGGTGAGAAGGCTGTAGATTATTCTCAAACTATTCGAAAAATATTCGACATGTGATTCGATTCGCTTCTGACACTATCCGATTCGTATTCGATTGGATTCGCTTCTGGCATATCAAGTCGTATTCGACTCGGTCCCAAAAATTACCTTTCGCACATCCCTACTGATTTTAGTAGTATTAGTCTCTTGGATACTAATACTGTTAACGTGACGACAAGTTTTAACACTTCAGTTTACTGGAAACGGCTGATCGCGCGGCTATGCAACAACCTCGGCGTATTCGATGTTACTCGAAGAACACATACACTTTAAAGCCTCTTGAAAAAAATCGCTGGAAGTGTTCTTCAGATGCCGTCGATATTTTACGCAGGATGAACGTAAGAAATATGCATGTTTCTTTTTGCTTATTGTTTGTTTTCTTGACGAGCGTCCTGTGGGCCTTTAGCGCTAGTGCTTGATTCTCTCCATCATGCCACGCCGGCGACTGGGTGAAACATACTTACATATAATCGAATTCAGGTGATCTTCAAGAGAACCGAAACACCATGCGCAGGACGACTTAAGTATTAAATGACGTCTACAAATGTATGTTTATGAAAAGAGGTGGGTCCGCTTAAAGAATAGATACGCAGGTCCAAACCATATTTTGGAATCTATGTGAAGCAAAGCTTTCTTGAAGCGGGTAATGAAATACTATAAATTTGCACATTTTGTTTCTTTGTCTTCAGCATAAAGGAACCTGGCGCGCGCATGAGCTCTCGTTCACACGTGCTACGCAATGTCAGAAATCTTATATTGGCGTATATTTCCTATTTTCTTCTTATTTATTTTAATTGTACTAGACCTCCGTGCCGTACGTAAATCATGATCATCATTATGAACGTGCCGACACGCTTCGTGTCCGATCCCCCGTCATGGGTGCGTGCCATAATATGGCTATCACAACTATCATCACGTGGATCATCTCAAAGAGCTATGGCTGGTGACATGACGCCTCTTACACACACACACACACACACACACACACACACACACACACACACACACACACACACACACACACACACACACACACACACACACACACACACACACACACACACACACACACACACACACACACACACACACACACACACACACACACACACACACACACACACACACACACACACACACACACACACACACACACACACACACACACACACACACACACACACACACACACACACACACACACACACACACACACACACACACACACACACACACACACACACACACACACACACACACACACACACACACACACACACACACACACACACACACACACACACACACACACACACACACACACACACACACACACACACACACACACACACACACACACACACACACACACACACACACACACACACACACACACACACACACACACACACACACACACACACACACACACACACACACACACACACACACACACACACACACACACACACACACACACACACACACACACACACACACACACACACACACACACACACACACACACACACACACACACACACACACACACACACACACACACACACACACACACACACACACACACACACACACACACACACACACACACACACACACACACACACACACACACACACACACACACACACACACACACACACACACACACACACACACACACACACACACACACACACACACACACACACACACACACACACACACACACACACACACACACACACACACACACACACACACACACACACACACACACACACACACACACACACACACACACACACACACACACACACACACACACACACACACACACACACACACACCCGCGCGCGCGCGCGCACGCGCGCACGCACACGCACACGCGCACACGCACACGCGCACACGCACACGCGCACACGCACACGCGCACGCACACGCACACACGCACACGCACACGCACACACGCACACGCACACACGCACGCACACACGCACACGCACACGCACACACGCACACGCACACAAAGCTGTGCAGATCCAACGTACATTTCGGAATCTATGTGAAGCGAAGTTTTCTTGAAGTGGGCAATTGAAGGCTACGCAGCTGTTCATCTTCTGCAACGCGCTTTGCAGCATGGAGATTACGTACCTGCCAGGCAAATCAAGAAGACGCAGAATCCCCCATCACGTGACCCACGTGACGAACGCGACCGTGGACTACGCAGGAATCGGCCCACTTTGATCACGCCTCTCCAGGATCAACCCAGTTTACTATTGCAATAGCTCCAAAACTGGCCCACTTAACTCGACAAGAAGCAGACCAAGAAGACGCAGAAAACGCTCGGAACGAAGTACTAGAAGTATTCGCTTTAATAAAGGAATTCTGGTCTTGAAGGCGTATATTTGTTGCAATGTGGATATTTAGGTACTGTTTGTTGTTTCATGACATAATTACGTAAAGAATAGAGCCCACAACCAGTATATATTCAGGGGTAGTACGGTGCTAGTTGTTTCATTCTAAAGACTGATTGCTAAATGCGCAAAATTGGGGAAACAGGACACCACACAGGAAGAGACACATTGAAATATCGAGTGCTGACCACCAGCTGGTTTATTGCAACGTTGGACATTACAAAATATAGTACAAATATAGTACAAACACAGTACAAGAGAGCCCAAATGTGCAGGCACATACAAATCGAAATTGGCTGCATATAAGCCGATTCGTTATATGAGAGACTGCCCTGGGATGTGAGCTATACGGCAGGACAGTAGCAGCACAGCATGAAAAAAGCTGTTAACAGCACCGCATCCATGTAGTAAAGCAGATTCAACCAGATATGCACAAAAAATCCCATGCCCGTTTTCAAGAATCTCGTGCTTACAGTGGAGTGAATGACAGTCTTTGCAGTAAAGATGCCATTATGCAATTAGCGAAAAATCAACTGAACGCGCGACTCTGCAGTACAATCAGTGTCGACAACGTGGTATGACCTTTTTCAACGACTATATTATCCTGTAGTTCAGAAATCGTGAAATAAGTCAACACTGAAGCTCCTAACTAAGATGCACGTGAATGTGACGAAGAGTGCAACACGTCATTTTAATGACCAGGAACAAAGTGCCACTCCATATACACTGCAACCACGTTCACACCGGCCAGCGCGATGATGCGGATCATCCTGGCGTGACGCAAGTTCTTAAGAAGGCACCGTAAGCTGAGGTGTAGCGCTCGTTGCAACATTTCCTCAAAGAAGGCACTGACCTTATCGTGAAACTGTCATGCCTACGGCGCGGATAAAAAATAAACTAACAAAAACAAAACAAAACAGCATACGACGAATACTTGTGAGAGACACCTGCCACAGCATCGAATACTGCGACTGCAGTTTTCCGCCTTGCACTTGTAAGCCGGTGCCATGTTTATTTGTTTGTTTATAATACCCTAAAGGACAAATTACATGTATTTGCGGTCTCTAGACGTTGGCGAAAAAGCCTCCCATTAGCCTGTTACTTTTTCAGATACTTTCGCGATAGAAACTTTGGAAACAACAGTTCATTCGATCGAAGACCCAGATTTGCTCAAGTTAAACTCATGAAAATTGCAGGCTCATCCACTCCATTGATTTCTCGCTTTGGCTCAAGGCACAGTTACTGCAGTTATCTAGCATAAGGAGTCTTTTGTATGAAATGGTTATGTAGCACACCTCCTGAAAATACCGCCACGCTGCTAAGTGCAGGGAATTGAAGATTGCGTTAATAAAGCAAGGAGATCTGGCTGCTATTTTTCTTAACAGGGCAGTCATCTAACGTAAGAAAAAAGTCCCAAACGCTGGAGACAAAGAGAAAAAAAAATCATTCGGCATTGCGGAAAATAGCCTTCATCGTTAATAAACTGTGTTATAGATCCTCCGCGAGACCGCCGCAACGGCACGCCTGTGTGTACGTGTGTGTGTGCCTGAAATAATAACCATTACTACCTACTGTTATGCGCCGGCATTAAGGCTCAACATCTAGGCTGATTTCGACGTTCTGCGCGTCCGCAAATGCACTTTGACGTGCGCTGACGCATGCTTGCTGGAAAATGATGGAAACAACGTAAGCGCCGTTTGGATCGCCTCGCAGTACGTCGTGAGTTTATGCGCTTATGCCTCTTTCATAAGATTTAGTACACTAATCGCTTCCTTAAACAAGTGTTGCTCCTTCACCCAGCCTACATTTCACCTCGCATCGATGACCGAATGAAGGTGGGGATACCAGCATGCTACTCCAACTCTTACTTTCAGCCATTTACTTATACCACGCACTGCCGATGACTGGAACCATCTTCCCGCCTCCATCGCTGCCATCTCTGACACCACTAATTTCAAGAAGATCGGCAACGACTACATATGTACTCACCACTCCTGTCTGTAATGCCTTCGGGCCTTGAAAGTAAATAAATAAATAAATAAATAAATAAATAAATAAATAAATAAATAAATACGCCTATATTGGCCATCCTGTGAGCCATCCTTGCCTATGACACAGTTGCGCTAAAGTGTCTTTGAATAGTCTGCAATGTTTTGCCTTCCCAAGCATATTTACAACCGTCTCACAAAGCCGAACACTAACGAAACCACGACGCAACGAATGGACAAGGTGAGCACGCACGCACTTAATATTTTCTTCTTCGTTATGAGCTACTTTAAACAACAAAATTCTTGTAATCTTGATAAAATTGTACTCAGCTTACTTTTAGAGAGGTGACACGTCAGCAGTCTCACGTATTAGCGTGCTATTTCTGCAAGCTCACGCACACTTGTCGTTCAACGGGAGCGGCCACCTGTTATGTCTATGCAGCAGTACAGTCTGCTTATGCTCACTGGTTGAATCGTGGCGTTTAACATTTCAAAGCAGCACTTTCGCTATGAGATACACCGTATCTGGGAGCTACGAATTAATTTGGAGAACCCAGGCGTTCTTCTTCTTTCTTTTTTTTTTTACAGCGAAAGTTGTATATGGCTAACCTCCCGTAGTTTTTTCGGCGTCCGGCAACAGAAACGGGCTTAGCGATTTCTAACAAATCCACACACAATGGGTTTCATTGTTTGCTTTGTGTGTGACCACGTACGGGTGCAGTGCGGCGCCGCAGGTGTCAAAATGCGGAACAGATTAGAAAGGCTCGCGTTGAAGAATAGCGTGACGTCAAGTTTACCGCAGCGTATAAGCAGGAGAGGTATCGGCGCTAAAAACAGCTGCGTTATCGATGGGGCGGATACGTAAAATTTGTACACCCGAAGAACAACATGCGTACGAGGAGCGCCGGAGGGAACAGCAACGAGAATGTAAACGGCGCCGGTGCGAAACGACCACCGACGAAGAACGTTCCCGCGATGTTTATTTATTATTTATTTCATGTACCCTCAGGGCCATTGGCATTGGAGAGGGGAGTGGTTACAGGCATACGAAACAAGAAAAAATAGGAAATGTGATACAAGGAATAGGAGTATTGCAATAAAAGTTAACAAGTGTGTCTACTCATACAATATTAGCTAAGGCGTTCTTGAAAAGCTGGTAATCTTTGATGGTGGCTGTCAGTGCGGGAAGGTGATTCCACTCTGCTGCTGTACGAGGTATAAATGACTGGAAGAAAGCGTTAGTTCTACAAAATGGGACACCGACCTTGTAGGCATGATCTAATCGAGATGATAGGTGACGTGGGGGAGGGATTAATTCGCTACGCAGGTGTGGATGATGAAACATCTTATGGAACAGACAGATACGAAACGCTTTGCGACGTGAGGCTAGGGATGGTAGATTAAGGCTTGATTTCATTAAAGATATGCTAGCGGTCCTGTTATAGTTGGAAAGAATGAAGCGAACCGAGTTATTTTGGACCATTTCTAGTGAATATATTAGGTTTTCATGGTGAGGGTCCCAGATGGATGCGGCGTACTCTAGTTTCGGACGTATTAATGTTGTGTACAACAGCAGTTTAAGGGAAGAGGGCGCTTTAGAAAAGTTGCGGCGGATGTAGCCAAGCATACGATTAGCATTGTTAATTATGTATGTGATGTGTGCAGACCAAGTGAGAGTGGAAGTGATGTGTACACCAAGGTACTTGTATGAGCCTACCGATTCTAAGAGGACATGATCTAAGGAATAAGTGGGGATACTGTTGCAAGTTCTTGATACACGAAGAGATTTACATTTTGTGATGTTAAGTTCCATTAGCCATGTTTTACACCACAATGAAATAGCGTTCAGGTCAGTCTGAAGAGCGGTTACATCGTCACTGCTTGTTATTTCTCTGAAGATTACGCAGTCATCCGCAAATAGATGGATATGAGAGGAAACAGAAGAAGGCAAGTCGTTGATGTAGATTAGAAAAAGAAGAGGCCCGAGGACGGAGCCTTGTGGGACGCCGGAATGGACAGGGTTTGAGTGAGAGTTAAGATTATTAGCTGACACGTATTGTGAACGGTTTTTAAGGAAACACTCAATCCAAGCAAGAAGTTTGGGGTCAATGTTCATGAGCTGTAGTTTGTGAAGAAGCAGTTTGTGAGACACTTTATCGAAAGCTTTGGAGTAGTCTAGGAAAATGCAATCCGCCATTGAACGAGTATCAAGAATTAGGTGTAGCTTATGTATGAAGGAAGCCAGCTGCGTTTCACAAGAATATGTTTTTCCAAAGCCATGCTGTGAACTTGAAAAAAATGAATTTGACTCAAGGAAGTTAGCAAGCTGTGAATATAGGATATGTTCTAATATTTTGCATGGGATACTGGTTAGTGAAATAGGCCGATAATTGAGAGGAGAATGCTTGTCACCTGATTTATAAAGTGGAATCACCTTACCAACTTTCCAATCAAGGGGCAGGTATCCTGTGTCAAGCGACTGTTGAAAAAGTTTTGCTAGTAAAATAGATGAATAAACAACAGTGCTGTGCAAAAATTTCACGGAAATTAGGTCATGGCCAGGAGCAGAGGAGAGACAGACAGACAGACAGACAGACAGACAGACAGACAGACAATGAACTTTTAATGAGGTCCTGAGGGACTAGCCGGTGGAGACCCGTTGGGGCCCCCGGCTCGCCGCTGGCTGCTCCCATGTCGGAATCGGGAGGCCAAGCCTCTCCGCTCTTTCACGGGCAATGATTCACGCAATGATTTAATCACGGTTTCTATGCCACAGGGTTCAATTGTAATTGGAAACATAGCCTGGTAATCATAACAAGGTGCAGTGGGTGGGGAAACATTACAGGTTACAGAAAAGTTTTGGATAAATGTTTCATTTAGGACGGATGCGATATGATCACAGGGTATGGCATTCCCAGAGTTATCTACAAGAGTTATGGTGTGATCATCTTTTTGGTTAATAACGCGCCAGAATTTTTTGGTATCATTTGTTAACATGGACGGCAGCGTGTGACATAAAAAATTGTTTCTGGCGTTTCTTAGCGCTGATACATATTCGCTTGAAGCCAATCGGTAGGCGCTCCAACGAGCTTCACTCGAGGAAAACTTTGCCGACCTGTACAATCGACTCTTTTTATTTGATAACCGTTTTATATGAACATTATACCAGGGAGCGTCTGACTTGCTAGTTACGATGCGAATGGGAATGTACTTGTTGGTTAGGTAAGTAACTTTTTCTGCGAAGATTGCCCAGTTAGTTTCCACTGTACGGCTGTCGAAATCCTGGAGGAAAACATCAAGGAATGAGCATAATTCTCTATTAATCGCGTCAAAGTCTGCTTTATTGTAATTACGGATGGTTACAGTCGTTTTGGTATGTTTAGGTTGTGCGAGATTTAAGTGAAAAAAGAGTAAAGAGTGGTCGCTCATTCCTGGAACGTGAGTGATGTTGGAAACTAGGTCGGGCTGTGAAGCGAGAACAAGGTCAAGGGTATTAGCAGCAGAGTCTGTGGTTCTAGTCGGTTCAGTTACAAGCTGTTCGAGAGAGAAAACGGAGCACATTTCTAAAAATTCTTTAGCTAGCGTGTAAGGTGGGTGTATCATGGGGACAGTGTTAGACCAGGTTATGTTTGGCATATTAAAATCACCAAGCAAAAGTAATGGGCAGTTTGGGTAACGGAATGAAACAATGTTAACAACATCGTGTAATTCATTTACGAAGTTCTGTGTATAGGTAGGGGGCCGATAACAGACCCCAATAATAACTTTTTTTATGATTTAGGGCGACGCATGCCCAGACAGTTTCTAAAGGGGTGTTGACGTGGATGCACTGTGAAGCGCAATTTTTCGTGATAGCGAGCAGTACGCCTCCTCCTTGTCGCCCAATGCGATCGCAGCGATAAATGGAGAAATTATTTGCAATAAGAAAGAGTTCGTGGTCTCGAATTTCAGGTCGTAACCAGGTTTCAGTTAATACTATGATATCAGCGCTGCAGGTGTCGATGGCGGAGTTAAGGCAGTCACGTTTGCTGATGATACTGCGGATGTTAGTAAAAAGAACGGATATCTGCGAAAAAGAGCGTCCACATCCCCTCACGCGTCCCTACGGACTGCCGTGAGCCGAACTGGCGGCATTATCAGCTGAGGGCGGTTTCTGCGCGTGCTGTTTAACAGAGTTAGTAGGATGACTTTCATGTGATGGCGGTTGCTTCGTATGCTCGTTAACGCAGTTAGATTCGAGATCGTACATGTAGTATTTCTTATTCATTAGTAATTTGTTATATCGGAGCTGATACGGACCTCCGTCGGATGCACTTTTGGCAAACTCGGTTAATTTCTTCCGAGCGTGACGTGTAGCAGGTGAGTAATCTTCATTAACTGTGACGTTTTTGTCCTTCAGCTTTTTCCGGGCAGAGAGGACTATCTCTTATCTTAAAGTTAGTAAATTTTACAATGATCGGACGTTGTTTTCCTGGCGAATATTGACCTAGGCGATGAGCGCGTTCAATGGCTGAATCCGGAAGGATGTCAAGTGCGTCAGCCAAAACTACTTTAATTTTTTCTTCCGATTCAGCCCACGATTCCCGGTGGTCATCTAATCCATAAAAAATGAGGTTGCAGCGTCGTGATTGATCTTCAAGTTCGGTCTGCCGTGATTGCAAAGAAGCAGAATTGATTGACAGCGACTGTACCGAGGTCTGGATGGTGGCCATTTCGTGATCAATTTGGTCAATTGAGTCCGTTTTATCTTCTAGGTCATCTAGTCTTTTTTCGATGGCGCCAATTTTGATTTCGATATTTTTTTGACTGGCTCTGATGGCTTTAATGTCAGTGACCATATCAGACTGGCTTTTTGCTGCTTGCACGGATCGAGCCTGAAGCTCTTTTAGAATATGAAATATGACTTTCATCTGTTCGCCTGGCTCGTCAGGCAAGGACTGCAGTTCAGCCAAGGACTGAGAACGAGTCGGGGGACCTGGGTTCGACTCAATATCTCCAGAGCATAGTAATAAAACACTGATTGAAAAACAATCAACAGCAATATCACGGAGCACTCGTGGGCGCGGGAACAATAATAGGAAACGGTCGTCGCTCCTTCTGGCATACATGGAAAAAACGTTACACACCTGTAATGCGCAAAAGCGCGGAGTGTGAGACATGTTGACAGTGATGGTCCCGCGCCCACTGAAGAAACTGTCGCACTGGCGCCTTCTTATATCGACTGTGGTTGGTGACGTCATCGTAGACTTGGATGATGCGCAGTAGGCGGAGATGACGAGCGGAGCAGTACGGTAGGGGTAGTGCGGTTGATAGCAGAGCGGCGTCAATGGTATCGGGCTGGAAGGGCATTCGGGTTCACCAGGAGGCAAGGCTGTGGTTGACAGCAGGAAAAGCGGCAGGAACACCTGTAATGCGCAAAAGCGCGGAGTGTGAGACATTTTGACAGTGATGGTCCCGCGCCCACTGAAGAAACTGTCGCACTGGCGCCTTCTTATATCGACTGTGGTTGGTGACGTCATCGTAGACTTGGATGATGCGCAGTAGGCGGAGATGACGAGCGGAGCAGTACGGTAGGGGTAGTGCGGTTGATAGCAGAGCCGCGTCAATGGTATCGGGCTGGAAGGGCATTCGGGTTCACCAGGAGGCAAGGCTGTGGTTGACAGCAGGAAAAGCGGCAGGAACACCTGTAATGCGCAAAAGCGCGGAGTGTGAGACATGTTGACAGTGATGGTCCCGCGCCCACTGAAGAAACTGTCGCACTGGCGCCTTCTTATATCGACTGTGGTTGGTGACGTCATCGTAGACTTGGATGATGCGCAGTAGGCGGAGATGACGAGCGGAGCAGTACGGTAGGGGCAGTGCGGTTGATAGCAGAGCGGCGTCAATGGTATCGGGCTGGAAGGGCATTCGGGTTCACCAGGAGGCAAGGCTGTGGTTGACAGCAGGAAAAGCGGCAGGAACACCTGTAATGCGCAAAAGCGCGGAGTGTGAGACATTTTGACAGTGATGGTCCCGCGCCCACTGAAGAAACTGTCGCACTGGCGCCTTCTTATATCGACTGTGGTTGGTGACGTCATCGTAGACTTGGATGATGCGCAGTAGGCGGAGATGACGAGCGGAGCAGTACGGTAGGGGTAGTGCGGTTGATAGCAGAGCCGCGTCAATGGTATCGGGCTAGAAGGGCATTCGGGTTCACCAGGAGGCAAGGCTGTGGTTGACAGCAGGAAAAGCGGCAGGAACACCTGTAATGCGCAAAAGCGCGGAGTGTGAGACATTTTGACAGTGATGGTCCCGCGCCCACTGAAGAAACTGTCGCACTGGCGCCTTCTTATATCGACTGTGGTTGGTGACGTCATCGTAGACTTGGATGATGCGCAGTAGGCGGAGATGACGAGCGGAGCAGTACGGTAGGGGTAGTGCGGTTGATAGCAGAGCCGCGTCAATGGTATCGGGCTGGAAGGGCATTCGGGTTCACCAGGAGGCAAGGCTGTGGTTGACAGCAGGAAAAGCGGCAGGAACACCTGTAATGCGCAAAAGCGCGGAGTGTGAGACATTTTGACAGTGATGGTCCCGCGCCCACTGAAGAAACTGTCGCACTGGCGCCTTCTTATATCGACTGTGGTTGGTGACGTCATCGTAGACTTGGATGATGCGCAGTAGGCGGAGATGACGAGCGGAGCAGTACGGTAGGGGTAGTGCGGTTGATAGCAGAGCCGCGTCAATGGTATCGGGCTGGAAGGGCATTCGGGTTCACCAGGAGGCAAGGCTGTGGTTGACAGCAGGAAAAGCGGCAGGAACACCTGTAATGCGCAAAAGCGCGGAGTGTGAGACATGTTGACAGTGATGGTCCCGCGCCCACTGAAGAAACTGTCGCACTGGCGCCTTCTTATATCGACTGTGGTTGGTGACGTCATCGTAGACTTGGATGATGCGCAGTAGGCGGAGATGACGAGCGGAGCAGTACGGTAGGGGTAGTGCGGTTGATAGCAGAGCGGCGTCAATGGTATCGGGCTGGAAGGGCATTCGGGTTCACCAGGAGGCAAGGCTGTGGTTGACAGCAGGAAAAGCGGCAGGAACACCTGTAATGCGCAAAAGCGCGGAGTGTGAGACATTTTGACAGTGATGGTCCCGCGCCCACTGAAGAAACTGTCGCACTGGCGCCTTCTTATATCGACTGTGGTTGGTGACGCCATCGTAGACTTGGATGATGCGCAGTAGGCGGAGATGACGAGCGGAGCAGTACGGTAGGGGTAGTGCGGTTGATAGCAGAGCGGTGTCAATGGTATCGCGCTGGAAGGGCATTCGGGTTCACCAGGAGGCAAGGCTGTGGTTGACAGCAGGAAAAGCGGCAGGAACACCTGTAATGCGCAAAAGCGCGGAGTGTGAGACATGTTGACAGTGATGGTCCCGCGCCCACTGAAGAAACTGTCGCACTGGCGCCTTCTTATATCGACTGTGGTTGGTGACGCCATCGTAGACTTGGATGATGCGCAGTAGGCGGAGATGACGAGCGGAGCAGTACGGTAGGGGTAGTGCGGTTGATAGCAGAGCGGCGTCAATGGTATCGGGCTGGAAGGGCATTCGGGTTCACCAGGAGGCAAGGCTGTGGTTGACAGCAGGAAAAGCGGCAGGAACACCTGTAATGCGCAAAAGCGCGGAGTGTGAGACATGTTGACAGTGATGTTGAGTGAAGATGGAATGGCAGCGAAAGTAGTTTGCTATTCGTTTGAGAGCTTTGACTGTTGTCAACTTTCGCTGCCATTCCATCTTCACAGAGAGGACTGGTCGTTTTCGTTTTTTTATGTGCGTGTGCACCTACATCAAAGTACACGAGCGTTTTGCATTTCGCCTCCACTGAAATGTGGCCTCCGCGACTGGGAATCTAACCCGTGACCTCGTGCCCAGCAGCAGAATGTCATAGTCACTGACCCACCACGTCGCATACTAAAGCTGGTATGAACGCCTCGGCATGGTGGTGGTGCCAGGTTCTGCGCCCTTGTAAACACGAGAACACGGTGGTACTCAGCCCTCTGGCTGCTGTTATTCCTCCATACGCTGTCCGCAAAGGTATACCGCCGCATCGTTTCACGTTAAGTGATTCATTGCTTAATAAAAAAAAAACGTTTATTCTCTCTCTTACCTATTATTGTGCACAACACGTACCAGCGCGACTTTGTTTTATATCTGTTTGGCAAGTTCGTTTAAGCTGAACTAGCACATTTTCACATTTTCGTGCTGCTCCGTCTACTTTCTAGTCGAGCACTTGTTATTAGGGGTGGCGTACCGAATGAGTTAAAAGCAGCACTGATCTCAAGCCGAAGTGGTCCACCGACTAGCAGAAATTAAGAGATATGGTTATGCTCGCATTAAAAAAAAGAAACAAAAAGGCAGATTGTCGACCAGCCTGGTGTGGTTAAATGAGGTTCAAAAACGTGTCAGTAGTTATGGCGAGGGAAGGGAAGTGGACGCAACAGCATTATTTGGAATCTTTGGCAGTTCACATAACAACAGAAAGTGGCTGATTCAAAACGAGGGTAATCTCCCGCCTGGCCACAGACGCTGCTAGGAAGTATTACTGAATCGAGGAGTTTATTTAATCGAACAGCGCTTTCGTGTGGAAACTGTCTCGTGTGAAAATGTCTCTTGAATACCCGCCGTGGTGGTGTAGTGCCTATGGCGTTGCGCTGTTAAGCCGGAAGGCACGGGATCGAATTCCGGCAGCGGCGGCCGCATTTCGATGGGGGCGAAATGAAAAGACGCCTGTATACTGCGCATTGGGGGCACGTTAAACAACCCCAGGTGATCGAAATTAATCCAGAGTTCACCACTACCTTGTGCCTCATAATCATACCGTTGTTTTGGCACGTAATACACCAAAATGTAATTTTAATAAAAATAAATGTTTCTTTAAGCCCTTTAACCCTGTGTCCCGTGCATTGTGGGCACATTAAAGATCCCTTGGTGGTCAAAACTAATCCGGAGTCCCACACTACCGCATGCCTCGTAATCAAACTATGGTTTTTGCTCGTAATACGCCAGAATTCATTCACCCAGCGCTTTTCGTCGGCGTTCTGCCCTCTTTTCTTTCCTGAACTTACTTCCATAGAAGACACGATCTGTTCCAATTACCGATTTCATATGTTTACGCTCATACGCTACAATCGATATGGCATGCGGTCGCTGCACTGCGGCATCCACAGCTCGCGCTTTTAGAGACGCATGAAATCTATCTATCTATCTATCTATCTATCTATCTATCTATCTATCTATCTATCTATCTATCTATCTATCTATCTATCTATCTATCTATCTATCTATCTATCTATCTATCTATCTATCTATCTATCTATCTATCTATCTATCTATCTATCTATCTATCTATCTATCTATCTATCTATCTATCTATCTATCTATCTATCTATCTATCTATCTATCTATCTATCTATCTATCTATCTATCTATCTATCTATCTGTTTTCCGTTTCTTCTCCCATCGTTTGCGGTCCTCCGCCGCTCCGTTCGCTGAGCAAGGGAGCGCAAACGCGGCGACGCGGCGACGCGTGCTGGCTCAACGACGCACGCGGTTGCGGTGACGATGGCGCACGGACCTGCTTCCACGGCGTCGAGGTGGAAAAACCAAGAAACGAAAACATATTGTCAAAGAAAAACGTCGGAAAACAACAGGAGAGCTGGAAAGTCTGACTGGTTAACGAAACAAAGTGAAATCTGCAGTGCGCCGTCGTCAGTTTGTGGCGGTGACAGGAAAGCAGTAGTGGGAACAAACGAAAGAAAATTAGGGACAATCTGTCGCAGGTAGGATGGGGGCTCGGGGGAGGAAGAATGAATGCGCCGAAATGCGTGAGCGAAACACAAGTGACGACGCAGTGGATGGCGTGAAGGGGGGATAAGTGAAAGCAACTTGAACGGCATGTGCCTGCGGAAAGGCAGTATGTCTTTCAAAGTGTCCACAAAGGAAACTCCTACGACACGTCATCGCGACGTCCGGCTGGGCTGCAGGCCCCGTGTTTCAGGAAGGAGAACAGAAAACAATGATAGAACGGATTGTGCTTCAAGGCATAGGCTTCTTTTGAAAATGAGGGGGAAATTAAACTGAACTAGGAGCAGAAAATACACTTGAAATGAAAAAGAAAACGTCAGTTACCAGACGCGCTTGACCAGGTAGTGGGCTAATATAATGTGTTCGGTTTGTTAGCCTTCCAATTTAGACATCCTAAGTTTACAGTGCGTTGAGAAAAACTTGTCAGTGGCACTATAGGCGAATGCCCCCTAGAGCTATAATGCAAAAGTTCACATATGATTCATGCAGAACATAGACAAGGTGAAAGTCATGAAACGAGCGTCATCGCTGTGATCAGTCTTCCTCATGAGAATTTCTAAGCACAACCAAATGAAGCGAAGTACAAAGAAAGCGTGCTCAGAGGGTCGGTTTCATGAGTGCGAGATCAAGCTGATTTCACTAAAGGCAAGATCGCACCAGCGTTCTGGCTCGAGCTTGGAAAGAGAGAGGGAGAGTAAGAAAGTGAGTGATCGTTTTCCTTGCCGAGTCCGACCACTGACTATCCGCCGACCAACCACGGAAACGACCGAAAAAGCCAAAGAAAGCTATTCGCTTTAAAAGCTGCTAAAGGATATGATTCCATGGTCGGGAGCGGAAACAGATGAAGATGAGGAAGGATACCACGGCTGTCAAGAAAGGGAAGAGGAAGAATAAAGAAGAGAAAGATTGAATATGGCGACTATGTGGTCTTAAATGCTCGAAGGCTCCCAGCTTACGGCCGCTTCTACATTTTGGCGCAGCCGGCAGGAGTTGAACATTTGGGCAATGTTCTACGTGACACAGCGATGGAGCCAGTCAGCCATCACAGGCTACAAGCCGGCTGGGGAGGACTTCGCTTGTGCTCAAGACGAGATGACCCACCCAGCTCAGCTCGACGTTATTCTTGCTCGAAAATAGGGCTGCAAGAATCAACGCGTGATCTCGCCCTTTGGACAAGTTAAGATCTTCCTGCTAACTGCAACGCAACCTTGAGCGCGCCTTCGTCTCACATTACTCTCTCAGACGCATGCGCCAAGCTCGCAGCAATACAAATGTAACAAACTCAGGAGCAGAAAGCTCTTATAGCTACTCTTGCAAATTACTGAAAAGTTGAATTACCAGTTGAACATGAGCAAAACGTGAACAAGGTGAATGCAGGAGCCAACGTTTCGACAAGTGGACTTGTCTTCTTCAAGGCGACGTCGCCTTGGAGAAGACAAGTCCACTTGTCGAAACGTTGGCTCCTGCATTCACCTTGTTCACGTTTTGCTCATCGTCTTGAATTTCCATCTCCCGGATTCCCCGTGTTTTCCCCAGTTGAACATGAGCCATTCGACGGCGTTTCGTCTAGAACCAGTACATGGCTGGACTTTTATGAGTACGCTTGTGAAAACAATAACTGGCGCACCATTATTGGTCGCGTCTTTCACATGCGCAAATGAATGGGAAACGCTAAAACCTGGTTCGACCTTCGCATCATAGAGCACAAGCAGCAGCCATGGAAAGTACGAAGGGAGAGCTTTCTGAATGCTTTTAGAGCAAATCTATTTGACTTGTGGGACACGGCCATCGCTTATAAGTAGAAAATTAGGCTCTTTTGAATTACATTTGTGAAAAGCCCCGGCTGTTGAAAATAGTGGAAGCCATGCTTTCCGAGTCATCAGTGATGCCACTTGTGTTACTCGGAACTGGAAGGGAATGTCGGGAACAAGTCCAAATCAAGTCGCCTTCTACCGTTCTGGCTTAAGAAAGTGCTTCAAGGTGTGCTCGGATTCTGGTAATAATAGACCATCAACTTCACCACTTGCTTCACAAATAACCATCTTACCCAACGAAGTAGGATCACACCACTTATGCATGGACTAGCGATTAATTAACTAGCAAAAATGACTCTTCCCTTTCTCAATGCCCCGCATAGACGAAATCATCGATAAGACTGGCGGCTGTGAATGTTTCTCAAGAATAGGCCTATGTAAATGATACCGGCAGGTTCTATTAAGAGAAGAAAAGAAGTTCACAGCATTTGTTACGTCGTTTGACATATGGAAGTACAACAGGCTATCATTCGGTTAGAATAAAATCTGTGGTCTGGTTCCCCCCTAAAAATATATATAAATTAGGGTTTAAAAGACTGCATAGGAAAGTTCTGCAACCTCTACGTTGATGATATCGCGCACTCGAGAACAAGGGTTGACCACGCGATAAACTTATCGGAATTCCTTGAAGTACTCAGTAAAGCAAGACTGAAATAATTATCAAGAAAAGTGAGCTCTTTTGCCAGGAAGCTTTTTTTTTTCTCGGCCCCATTTTCGATTGAAGGAGCGAAGATGACCAAGGAGGAAAGCGTGCAACGCATCTCGCAACTCGTCAAATCATACGACCTGCACTCTCCCCGAGTATTCTTAAGACTTCCAAGACACTTCCGAGCGTTCACTGAAGAGAACGCTACAAAGAAAAGGCGCCTGATAGCTTTAACGCAGAAAGACGTTCCTTTACAAGGTCCGAGGAATGCGAACGTTGCTATGTTGAACTCGTTAGGACCATTTCATCTGACTCCATACTCACGTCGACTGTGGCTCGGCGTGGCATTCACGAACGCCTATTCCTGCCGCACTGGAATGACCCACAGCCTTGCTTGCGACAAATGTGGCTGCGAGGAAACAATCAAGCACTTCTACTGTAACTGTCCCCGTTACAGTGCGGCAAGAAAAGCGCTCGCAGCCGTGTTCGAAAAACTGGACGATCGCTCGTTGACGGAGAAGAAAGTTCTAGGACACCGGTCCAGACTGATTTCGTCACTCAAGGCCTTAAATACTCTGCTCAGGTTCTTAAGGACTTGTGAATTCTGCGACAGACTTTGAAAGTTGAAGCGAGTTGCGTCGCGTTATTGCGTGCCTTTTTTCTAACTATTTTAGTAGCACGAGCATCGAGTGACACTCCTGTTTTTTGCGCAGCACTTCCAGTTCACCTCCTGAGATGACTGGGGACGTAATTCAAAACAAATCAGATAAAAAAGAAAAAAAAATACAGTACAGAATTCATGGGTTTCATTATAGATATGATATCAGGGCATAAGTTTAGTTGCAGGTTGACTTACTGAAGTGTCTGGAATAATTAAAATTAATTAGAAATCACTCATTACCGCACATTAAAGCACAAAATCGTAGACTTTAAGAGACCCGCCACGTCAGCACGACTTTGGCGAAATTCCTGGAAATCCGGAAGTAGAAAGCGGAAATGACGTCTCTGTGTGACGTTACTAATGGCGTCACACCCAAGAAAGTTGCATGATATTTAACTGGCTAATTCCCAGAAAATATTTCCCTGACCGAACATCTGCCTAGTAGAGCGGATGTGACGTCCTCCCCTCCTCTCGCTTCTTTCCCGGTACTCACCTGCTCGCTCGCTTGCTCGCAACAGCTGCGCGCGCGGGCTCGTTACATACTCTGACATCAGCATCGGAGAGGGCCCGTAAGGTGCGCTTCGTGCGCCGCCATAGAGTTTCATATTAGTATAACTAGAGGGAAATCTGGCGCTGCGATCGTTCAACCATCATGTGAATGATGGGAAGTACAGGCTACCGATTGGCATTCTGTTGACTGGCGAACTAGTCTAAAATATTTTTTGGCCGTTTTGGCTTCGCTCCAAGCGCAATTGCTATAACCTGCAGTGGGATAGTGCAACGCAAAGCTCTCTGCCTTTGTTCTGTTTCTTGAAGTGGCGATAGCGCGCTGGGCCAGTGGCTGGGATGATGTTTGTGTCGCGGTGTGGCGTCGAAGCCCTGACGAGAAAGCGACGGCATCGCAAACGTTGAAAGAACATGTTTTGATCGTTTGGACCTTGGTTTGTTAATTGCGTTACGTTGGCGCTGTAGCATTACGTACTTTGTGAAACTTGAGAATATCAAAAAGAAGGCACTACGGATACAAGACATATACAGTTGTACTTCTAGTGGCTTGACAATCAAATTTTATTGAGGGCTTATTATGCATTGCTCGTGTATGTGCTCATTGAAATGCGTGTTTTAGGACTTTGAGAACACAAACTTACTTGTGGTAGGAAAGGTTGCTGCTTCCTGGCTGTAGTCTAGTGTCGAAAAATGGGTAAGTGCAAAGCCACGCCGTAACGCTTCGGAAGCGGTACGTCAACACAAAATAAAATGAAGGATACTCGTAGGAGGCCTCAATCATCCCTGCTAGCAGTGCAGCAGATGTGCTTAGAAGTACTTGAAGACGTTCAGCAATCGTGAAAGCCGAGGCAGCCTTTCGAATGAGTGAGAGAGTTTGCAAGTGCCTGTCGTCTGCGAGAAAAGTCTCGCGTTCGCAGCGAGCAGGCATCGTATCTGACGGCACCTGTAACATTCCTCTCAAGGGCGCAACACTATCTCACAACAAAAATTTTGTATTGCCCTAAATACTTCATGAGTACTTTTATATAAGTACATGCACGGTTGTTATTGCTGTTGTAAAAATAAATAAATAAATATTATTTGACGTTAAATCGGGAACAGAATTGCACAAGAATGCATACCCTGGCGTGCCCTGGTGATAGACCATAGTAAACTATGCTGCAATGTGAAAGTCACACAAAGTTTATGTAACGTGTTGCGCATTATCTAAGACACTGCAGAAATAAAATGAGATATTACGTGATAATATTTGAGTATAGCTTCGTTTACTGCGCCGCAAGCAAACGCCGCTAGTTCGAAGCCTGTACTTCCCATCATTCCCATGTAGGTTGAGGCAACGTTCAGGAGAACCCCCGTAGACACTAGCGCCACATTTCCCTCTAGGGTACTTATTTAGAAATTCTATCTGCGCCGCTCTCTAGGGCGGTATGCCCCGCCAGGCGGCGCGCGCTGCGCTTTCTCCGCGCCCTCCGTTGCTCCTCATCCGCATGTCGAGCCAGGGGGAAGACGTCCGCTCGCTTAACCAAGGAACACCAACGCCGAGGTGCGAATGTCACTTAGAGACACCTAAGTCAAAGATTAGGATCGCCTAACATTTTATTTTTATTATATCACCTTTTATTTTCTTTACCCCTTTCCCCAGCACAGGGTGGCCAGCTGGTACTTACACTGGCTACCCTCCCTGTATTTCCCTCCCTTCTTTCTCATCCTCCTTAATATGCCTTTCGAATCATATACTGATGCTTCACATTATGGAACTGGCGCTGTTCTTTATCAAAATGCGGAAGGCCAGCGGAAGGCAACAACGAGTGATTGGTTACTACTCCCTCACGCTTTCAAAAGCCCAAACGTTACTAAATGGTTCGGGGCGCAGGCCTAATTGTGAGAGTCCAAGATGCCTGCCAGGGCAGTAAGGAAGAAATCGCGACAATCACAGCACACAAACATATATTCAAACATAAGAAGTGCAAATACGCAGACACAGGGCATGGGGGTAAGCGAGACGAAGCGTCCCTACAAAGCGTTCAGAACAACTACCACAGCGAACTCACAGTTCGTCTGATGTCCCACGAAGCTGGCGTGGTGCGTCGCTCGACGAACTGTGCGAGCGCAGATGGAAGCGAGCTCTCGCAGAGTCTTGTTCGTCGCCTGGTTGACGGGGGCGGAAGACGTGTCGTTAAGAGGTCTCCTCGTGCGTTGGCGCTCGACTGGGTACCTCCGACAGCTGTTGGCTTCCCGAACGTTGACGTCCGACCCAAGCCAACGCGACTTCCTTGCAATGCTTCTCAGCTCATGTCTGTCTTCCCGACGTGGACTCTTCCTCTTCTGTAGGCTGCTTCAGCCACGCGTTCTTTTCTGATTCGCTGAGTGCTCTTTTTGGCGCTTGTTTATTGGTAGCTATTTGTCTGCTTTATTTTTTTTTATTGCACGAGCGCACGTGCAGCGAGGTGTCGTCCTGTAGTGAGCGGTGTGCATGCCCCGGTGCACGTGCTTGCATGTTTTTAACGTGCTTAGTCGTCGTTTTCTATGCGTCGCTATAGGCACTTCACCACATTAGTCTCCATTTCAAGAAGTGTTTAGGGAATAAGACACTTCCCGTGAAGGGTACACGCGACGATCGTTTGTACTCACTCAAAATACTCGAACTGTCTTATCAACCAAGCATTTTTTTACATGACGACTATCGCGAGACGTACAACTTGCTGTTAAAGTGTGGTACATATAATTTACAAAGTTTACAGAACCTAGCAGCTTGCCCACACAGAGTTCACGGCTACTGTAACGCTTAATTCAGAAAAATCTAGTTGGAACACAAGATGATACTCGCCATCACTTCACTACGTGCCATTTTCATTGCAAACAGAAAAAAACATGCGGTAGTTGTCAAATTGGTGGTGTTACCTATAACAGTATCCAGGATGGGTGACGATGGGTAGCAGAAGCAGGAATAACAGTAACAGTAGTGCAGAAATAACGTACTGATTCGCCACTACAAAGAAAGAACCCTCTTTTCTTACACCTGAAAAATTTGCGATACGCATTGACACGCCATATATTGTTAAGAACGGCCAGCTGCAGTGCAAGTTTTGCCAACTAGTTGCGACCGCGGGCGTCATCTTTTCCTGGAGCGCCGCCACAAACCTCTAGCCACGGCGTCACTAAATCGCCATTGTGACTGAATGAGTTCGGCGGGCCAACTATTGTTACCTAGCCCACCAACGCGGACCTGATCTGCTACGGGTGGGGGAGTTGCCGCGGGAAATCATCGGAGGCCCCTTCCCACGCGCCGACCAAGAGGCAGGACAATGACTACCCGGGCGCTCTATGAAGGTCCGCTACGAGTTCTACGAAATTCGTGTGATGTCGGTTTCGGACCGAGAACCTGTGTGTGTGTGTGTGTGTGTGTGCGTGCGTGTGCGTGCGTGTGCGTGCGTGTAAACCATCCCGCGGAGAGGCGGCGTGTTTACGATGAATGGACGAACGACACACTTTCTTGAGCAGTCATGTTAGACTGAGACACTCTCTCAAGCAGTCGTGTTAGACTGACGTACTTTCTCTCGCAGCCATGCTAGACTGATGAACTGCATGTAAATACTGTAAATAAACCCATATTCCTCGTTCTCGATGAGAAGCAGTCCTTTCTTCATCAACGTCCTCAGCGTGGATAAGTTGGACGACGGCATGGGCCAGCTACCTTCTAATTCATGCCCGACTCCAATCTTGACAACGGATCACGAGCGATGGGATTGAACCCCCAATCATAACAACTGGTGGCAGCGGTGGGATGAACCTTCGTCCAAAGAGATCCAACAACTGGTGGCAGCGGTGGGATGAACCTTCGTCCAAGGAAGATCCAACAACTGGTGGCAGCGCTAGGGATGAACGTTCGTCCAAAGAGATCCAACAATATAGACTGATCCTCAAGCGCCTGTCTCTTCATGCAACATCGGGGTTCAATTGCCTGACAAGCATATGCCTTCGGACGGTATTTGTCCTTACTGCGTTTCCCGATTTCGCACGTTTGTTGCTTTCTTTTAAGCTGTTTTCTACATGCAAGTTGCTACGCTGTAAGCGCCGAAGAACAGGCTTTCTGTTTCCATGTTCCCACGCAACGTTTAGCATAGCACGCGTCACCGCAATCGATTTCAGACGCGGGTTACATTCGGACAGCACTTCGGCGATGTTAGCTTGCCAGGCAAGACTCAGGAGTGCCTGACATCATTTGAAATTCTAGCCTTTCGTCTGCTCACAGGAAGCCATTGCGCGAACCTCAATAACTTTCATGGTCGCACTCTTGTCCCCCAAACCTCCTATGTTTGTGGCAGTCTGAAATTTATCTGTCTCTTTGCAGGTATCACAGTCTTCAAATCTCTGTATCTGTCTGTATCACAGTCTTCAAATAAAATCTTTTGGAGCTCTTTACCTGTTTCTTTAGTGAAGGAAATCCTCTCGCAAGACTTCATGCCGATTTCTGTAAAACCAACAAAACTGCTGTCGGCGTAATCAGTAAAATACTGATATTAGTGTGTTTCTTAGCGCCAGGCGCAAGCTATGGCCTGTAAACACATGCTGAATGTTTTGGACTCTGAAGTCCAGATCAGTCTGCTCCTCACAAGGATACAAAACTTGATGAGGAGACACACCACATGAAGACTGGTCGTCCTTTGCAGCTGTCCGTCTGTCTTGTGGATCAGCAACAAGATTGCTACCGCACTCATTGCTGCGGCCGGCGAAACTAACAGTCATTAAACGGTCACCCGGCCAAATCCTGTCAATGATTAGAGCCTTGCGTGCCTTGTAGTCGCATTTCGCTGAGGCAAAGCTCTTCAATGTGCAACTTTTTGTCCAGAACCTCGCGCTCTAACTCAAGCCTACGGCTAACGACTTCACGTGCTTCTGCTCTGTCGTCACGCGCTTTCTTTGCTTTTTGTTCTGCCCATGCTGTAACCTCCGCGCCTTTCAAGCCATGCTTCTCACCGGCCTCAATGAGCGTAACGATTTCTGCTTCTGCCTTCCGTCAAGCCCTCAGCTACAATCTCTGATTCCACTGCTCCGACCTTCTTAATTAATCAGAGAGAACGTCTACGTCGCGTACCCCATTGTTATGGTGTGGTTTGGGAAGCAGGGTTAATTGTGAGAGTCAGAGACGCCTCCGAGGGCAGCAAGGGAGAAATGGCAACAATCACAGCACGCAAACATATATTGTAACGTAGAAAGTGCAAATGCAGACATAGGGAATGGGGGCAAGCGAGATCAAGCGACCCTGCAAAGCGTTCAGAACGACTACCACAGCGAACTCACAGTTTGTCTGATGACCCAGGAAGCTGGCGTGGAGCGTCACTCGATCAACTGCACGAGCGGAGACGGCAGGCGAGCTCTCGAAAACTCTTGTTGGTCGGCTGGTTGACGGCAGCGGAAGACGTGTCGTTAAGAGGTCGCCTCGTGCGTTGGCGTTCCACCGAATCCCTCCGGCAGCTGGCATGGTGCGTCACTCGACGAAATGCACGAGCGTAGATGGCAGGAGAGTTTTCGCAGACTCCTGTTCGTCGGCTGGTTGGCGGGAGTGGAAGACGTGTCGTTAAGAAATCCCCTCGTGCGTTGGTGCTCGACCACGTCCATCCGACAGCTGGTCTGGAGCGTCGCTTCATGAACTGCACGAGCGGAGACGGCAGGCCAGCTGTCGCAGACGCTTGGTTCTCGGCTGGTTGGCTTCTTGACTCTGTCTGTATTGCCGACGTGGGCTCTTCTTCTGTAAGCTGCGTCAGCCAGGCGTTATTTTCTGATTCGCTGAGCGCTCTTTTGTGGAGCTTGTTTTTTGTAGGTATTTGTTTTGATTTTCTTCACTGCACAAGCTGACGTCAAGCGAGGCGTCGTCCTGTAGTGAATGGTACACGTGCCCCGGTGCACATGCTTGCATGTTTTAACGTGCTTCGTCGTTGTTTTGGATGCATCGCTAGGCACTTCCCCACACCAGGTAAACTACGCAACCACGTAAAAAGACGCTCTCTTAGTAGTCATGGCTCTAAGACATTTCAGGAGCTACATGGAAGGGCTCACATTTAAGCTCTATATTAACAATCAAGCCTTAACATACCTTCTTGAACTAGCTCAGTTTAAAGAAACGGTGGCCCGATTGATCAGCGAGATCCAGCAATTTACCCTCGAATTGCTGCATTGCCCTGGGGTAAAGCATCGGGATGCTGACGCACTGTCAAGACTTCACGTACCCCAAGCAGCGAGCACCGAAAGCGTAAACTTGGCCAAGCTACTGGAGGGAACACATCACTTAGAACTGAAGCATGGCTGGGTGCACGTACCTGAGACATATGTGATAACGGATGGATGAAAACGACTTTATTGAAAATCCGGCACACTTTAACGACCCTGGCTCAGGTCTCACATGAGGGTACTTAGACGCCTTGCCTCGTCGCCGCCTCTCGAGCCCACTGGACTGCCCACTCTTGTGTCTTGAGGTTGGAGCTGCGCAGAGAGGCGGCCCACTTCGATGCAAGAGCCTTCCGAGCTGCTGCCATTTTAGCTGCTATAACAGCACACACCCACAACATGTGTGAGAGCGCCACTCTAGTTGCCTGACATAGCTTACAAATATGTTCCAACAATACTGTATCTCTATCATAAGAGTCCTGAGTCGGGAGGACACGATGGTGTTTGGAAGATTTCCTGTAAACTGACACAAATATTGACCTGAAGAAACATCGAAACCGATGTGGCTAGGTACATCGAGACTTTCTGTGAGTGCCAACTATGAAAGGTGAAATTCAGACCGAGAGGAAACCTAAGGTTCTCACCGACCTACCCAGACATCCCGTTCCAAGTCGTTCACCTTGACTTCGCTGAACTTAAAAAAAAAGGGGGGGGGGGAGTACGAAAGACCCAAGCATTTTTGGCTGCAATAGATGAATGCGCCAGATTTGTGGCTTCCAAGTCCGGCAACGAAGACACGAACTGAGTCATTTCGCTTCTTGAAAGAGATATATTTGGGAATGTAAAAGTCGTAGCTGACAATGGTCCTGCTTTTCACATTGACAAGCTTCGTGCTTGGGCCGAGCTACGCAGCCTGGAACTGCGTTTTCCCGCCCCGTACCACCCAGAAGCCCATTCTCAAGCAGAGAGAGTCATACGCGACTTCAAGACGTTCTTTGTTCTCTAGCATGACTTCAAAGGCAGCTGGAAATGTGCGTTAGAAGCGGCTGTTTCATATTACACCCGTTCCTACACTGCAGCATTAGTATGTAGCCCTGATTTCGCTGCTTTTGGTAAATCTGTGTGGCTTGTAGCCGATAAGGAACAAGGGATTACAAACAAGGTTATATACTCCAGGAGAAGGCGCTGTCTACGTAGCAACAACGGAGATACCGCCACGCTATGAAAATGAACTTTGACGAACGGCATCGCTCCAACATACCGGATATAAATCCCGGAGACATAATTTTGGTGAAAATGGCCCTGATTCAAAGGCTTCATTCTCCGGCTCGTATCTCATTACCAATATAGCCATGCATCAAGAGATCTTAATAAAGGGAAAATCAGACATCCACCCGTTCGTAGCAATTGCTACAAAGGAAACCCATACGGATTCCTCGAAAGAAACCATGACGAATTTTTCTTCCACTCTGAAGCTTTTCTTTCGAGGGACCCGTATGTGTTTCCTTTGTAGCAATTGCTACGAACGGGTGGATGTCGGATTTTGTGGTGTCTGATTCTGTGGATGTCTGATTTGTGGTGATTTCCTTGGTGTCATCGTTTGTGGGCTTCTCATGATAATATATATATATATATATATATATATATATATATATATATATATATATATATATATATATATATATATATATATATATATATATATATATATATATATATCAAAGCCCACAAACAATGACACCAAGGAAAACATCGGGGAAATTACTTGTATTTACTAATTGAATTAAAGAAATTCTAAATTAATGGCAATGAAAGTGGATGACAAACTCAACTTGGGAACGATCCCACGTCTTCGCATTACGCGTGCGATGCTCTAACCAATTCAGCTACCGCAGCAAAGTTTTCCCATCCACTTTCTGGGGTATTTATATGTTACTACTAGAACTAACCTTGGGAGTATTAGCCAGCGCCACCACTCACAAACCTTGGCGACGGATGGGGAACATCCTTTCTGTCGCAGGCGTCACCAGTACGTGATTTTTCTGGATGGAGGCAACTGGTCAATAAACCCGCACATGCTACCTGAAGGTATCAATGTTGCAAGATTCGAGAACTTCGTTCCGTAAGAACGAGAAGAAAAGGGTTAACCGAGGGGCACGATTTTTATTAATCATATCATGAGAAGCCAACAAGCAAAGACACCAAGGAAAACATAGGGAAAATTACTGATACATACTGATTGAATTAAAGAAATGATAAAATAACTTGCCGCAGGTGGAGAACAATCCCACGTCTTCGCATTACGCGTGCGATGCTCTAGCCAATTGACCTATATATATATATATATATATATATATATATATATATATATATATATATATATGTATATATTGGTTTATCTGTAGCACTGCCAACTTGTAAAGTTGTAGTTGCGTGCCTTGGTCCGGGACGACAGAAATCGCTAGACGAGTCGCGGTGAATGGTATCGCTGCGCTTGGCACCCTTTGGGCGAACAGCTTGTGTAACGTGACGCATGCGCGTATATCTCGTAAGCGTTTCAAGAGATTAAATGCGGGCAAAGCGGAAGAAATATAAAATGTATTTTTGTAGATGTTGGAGCGATACTTGAGTCACGACAATACTACTTGAGTCACCCTGAAGTGCTCCTCCTTAACTGTTGAAAACGGGCACGTCTGATACTCTCTGCTGATTTTGCTATTCATTACTCTGCTCGGCGCAGCGTAAGCAACGGGAAAAGAAATTAGTAGAGAGGCAGGTGACTGGCGCTTGTCTCTATTCACGCTACTTACGCTACGCCAAGGAGAATAATGTACAGCAAGAAAGACAAATTGCCCGTGGACAAGTTCTTTTTCTTTTGACCTGTTTGCTGAATCTTCGGTGCTGCTTCTGTCAGAAAACTATCTGCACTCCAAGAAAAACTGTGCTATCTAAGCGTTTGCTTTGCATAGTGGGACGCGCATTGGAGACCATTTTAGACGATACTTGTGGTGTAAAACTTTGTTTGGGGTGGTTTTGGCGATGGTGATGGTGATAATGGTGGTGGTCGTGGTGACGAGGCGGGTGGCGGTGCCGTCGCGGCTGCTGGAGCGTCTCTTGCAATATCACTGGGGTATTTACCACACGTCCAGCAAACCAGTGTACCTTAAAATTGCGAGAAGAAGGGTTGACGCCACATGCTCCCTGTATAACGAGGCAGTTTCGTCGAGAGGGATCCTCAGTACTGAATTATGCAAGGACAGGGCCTGCCTATGCGTCAGCATGGTTGTTCAAGAGTGGACGCGCCAATTCACCGCTATGCACTTCACGCGATCGTATAGAGACGTCGAACACTTTCTGTGGCCGTGCCCAAGCGTCCGTGGCGAAAGGTACACTCTTCTTCAAAATCTACAAACTTTAATACTTCAATATTTATCCCTCCTTCTTGCCGCCCACGAGTGCTATGCAACGGCGTACTAAATTAAAACAGACTCTTTTCGTCAAGCTACGCAGCGAATGCGTTGGCTTGTCGACGATCACTGAAAGTCGGCATGTCGTACATCATTGATCTAATTCATCATTTCGTTCAGAAGCGATAGAGAAACGGTTATCTACTTCAATCTACACTCGCCTGCATAAATTTTGCCTGTATACAAGGCATGAAATACAATAGAGAGAGAGAGAGAGCTTCGAATGAATGAAAGGTTACCTTAGTTGCAGCCATTACAGGATGTTTCGACGCGGTTAGTGCACGCATGCTCCAACGACCTTTCGTGTTGCGGCTAAATGTGGATTGTTACGTTTCGCCTACAACGCGCGGTAATGCCGGCGCGGATGCAACCGACGCCGGGGCTTTGTTCAAAGCGGCGGACATTTTGGCCCGTTCGACGCCGCCGCAACGCCTACCCGCCAAGCGTGTCCAGGCGTGTTTCAGTGCCACGTGTCTTCGTGTGTGCGTGTGTGTGTGTGTGCCCACGCTTGTCAATGCGCGGCAGCCGGGGAGCGGAGCTCCCCAAGTGAGGGTTGGCGATGCGTCACTACACTCGGTTCAGCAGGTCTCTCGGCTCGACCGTGCGCGCCGTCGTGGGCTCATGCTCCGCCGTCCCGTGACCTTCATCCCGTGACCTTCCCTTTTGGACCGTGACGCCGAGAGTATAAGAGCAGCTGCCCCCGGACGCCAGGAGAGAGGCTCCGATTTGTACTGTTGAGTTACGTGCTCTCCCGTCTCTCCACTTCGGTCGACCTGACCGGCCGCTCTTTTGCTATGTTAGAATAAACAAGTTGTTCTGTTACCAGTCTTCTCTTGCTTTGCCGGGACCTTCGGATGCTTCCAGTGCCCCAGGCCGCCAGGCCAACGCTACCCTTGGGGCTTGCGACCCATTGGCAATAACGGGCGTCAGCACCGAGACCCCAACAACTCGTGCCAGCGGTGCGATTACAACATCTGGTTGCCAGCGGTGAGATCGCGACAACGGAGGCCAGCAGCGAAGAGATGCGGTTGACTGTATGCTGAGCAGCACAACGACCATCCAGGAGCAGTGCAACGAGCCCTGTGTGATGACTGGTTGCCTGCAGCGGAACGACTGCGCTGAATTCTTGGCTGCGAGGTTTGGTGAGTGCGGGACTTTCTTCTTCTGAGTTTTGCCAGGCTTTTGTTAGTGTCAGAAACAGAGCTGGTAATTGTGGTTGTCGTTGCTGCCGGGTTAGTTTGCGGCAAGACAATAGTAGGCAGTAGAGAAAGCAGCATTCAGAGCAGCCATGGATTTGAAGTCGTTGCGCAAACCGATATTGCTGGAGCTTGCAAGAGAGTTGGGTCTGGATGTCTCAGACAAACTCAGAAAACCAGAACTGCTAAGGGCTATTCTTGAGTTAGAAGCTGAGGATGACGAGCTGTCGGAATGCCTTGAGACCATTGAGGAGAGGGAGCTTGAACTTAAAGAACAGAAAGAGAAAGATGAGCGTGAACTTAAAGAACAGAAAGAGAAAGATGAGCGTGAACTTAAAGAACAGAAAGAGAAAGATGAGCGTGAACGAAAAGAACAGAAAGAAAAAGAAGAGCGCGAACACGCTTTGGAAATGAAGCGTCTCGAGGTAGAGATGGAACGCGCTCGTAATGGAAGTCAGGCACACGGTGCAGGAGAACGAGTATTGTTCAAAATGACTGACCTGATGCGGCCGTTTAAGCTTGGAGAGGACATTGGTTTGTTCCTGGTTAACTTTGAGCGAACGTGCGAGAAGCAGGGGTTCTCTCGGGAAACGTGGCCACAGCGCTTGCTCACTTTGCTACCCGGCGAGGCGGCCGACGTAGTCGCTCGCTTGGAGAGAGAGGAGGCAGAGGATTTCGACAAAGTGAAATCGAGTCTGCTAAAAAAGTACCGGCTGTCAGCGGAGGCGTTCCGTCGGAAGTTTCGGGAAAATGAGAAAGGCAAAAGTGAGTCATATACAGAGTTTGCGTACAGGCTTATGTCAAACATGCAGGAGTGGCTCAAAGAAGAGAAAGCGTTTGGTGACCACGAGAAAGTTCTGCAGTGTTTCGGGCTAGAACAGTTTTATAGTCGGTTACCTGAGAACGTGCGGTACTGGGTCTTGGATAGGCCAGACGTTAGTACGGTGGCTCGAGCCGCTGAGCTAGCCGAGGAGTTTGTGACGCGTCGGGCTCGTGGAGCTAAGGACGGTCAAAAGGGTGAATTTGGCTCCAAGTTTGAGAGGCCGAAGTTCACGCCCATGAGAAAGCGGTTCGAGACGAGGCGAGTGCGCGTGTGTTATACGTGTCAGAAGCCGGGTCACTTTTCGGCGCAGTGTCCAGAAACAAAACCAAAAGTCGTGTTTTTGTCATTATGCAGCACTGACGAGAACATGAAGCTTCTCGAGCCTTACATGCGAGACCTCCTCGTGAACGGGAAAGAGTGCCGAGTGCTTCGCGATACCGCAGCTACGATGGATGTAGTTCACCCCTCTTACGTAGAACCCGATATGTTCACGGGCGAGTGCGCATGGATCAAGCAAGCAGTGGAAGCTCATAGCGTGTGTCTGCCGGTAGCAAAAGTGATTATTGAAGGACCTTTCGGAGCACTTGAGACGGAGGCCGCAGTGTCATCTATGCTGCCCCCCCAGTACCCGTACCTATTTTCGAACAGGTCCGATCACCTCCTGCGCGAGAAGGGGCTTTTGTTTGGTGAGGCTAGCGTTTAGGCCTTAACCAGATCGAAGGTTCGGGAGCTCGCTGCAAAGGCGGTAGTTGCGGGGCCGACGTTGTTGAACGATGAGAAAGGGTCAGAGGCGCAGCAAGCTGGTATTCAGAGCACGCCCGAACTGAATAAAATTGAGCCTGTAGCGTTAAAGGCACCAGATACTGGAGAGGAAATTCCCGATGCGGGAAAGTTAGAAGACCTTCCGGTCGAGCTTCCGGGACTAGGCTCAGTGACGAACAGGAAAGACACCGATCAAGTCATTAGTGACTTAATAAGTAAAGCATCGCTGTCGCCTGAGCAGAAAACCGAACTACACCAGCTCTTACAAGAGTTTCAAGGTCTGTTCTCTGAGAGGCCTGGTAGGACTTCTGTCCTTACTCATGACATAGAACTTACCTCCCCAGAGCCAGTACGATCCAAGGCGTACCGGGTGTCACCCCGCCAGAGCGATATTATGGAGGCTGAGGTAAAGAAAATGCTACAGCTCGGTGTTATTGAAGCGGGTGAGAGTGATTATACCTCCCCTTTGATTTTAGTTGAGGTACCGGGCAAGGAACCTCGTCCTTGCGTCGACTACCGCAGGCTTAATTCCATCACTAAGGATCAAATTTATCCGATCCCTAACATCGAGGAGCGCCTTGAGAGAGTGAGTAGCGCTCAGTTTATTTCCACCCTAGATCTTGTCAGGGGTTATTGGCAGGTTCCACTTACAGAAGAGGCTAGTAGGTATGCGGCGTTCATTTCACCAATGGGGACATTCCGTCCTAAAGTTTTGAGTTTTGGTTTGAAGAACGCGCCATACTGCTTTTCAAGCCTCATGGATAAAGTGTTGCGGGGACAGCAAGAATTCGCTTTACCGTATCTAGACGACGTAGCGATATTCTCCGCATCCTGGCCTGAGCATATGGCGCACTTGCGGGCAGTGCTAACCCGCCTGCGCGATGCGGGCTTGACAGTCAAGGCTCCCAAGTGCCAGTTAGCACAGGCCGAGGTTGTCTACCTCGGACACGTGATTGGTCGGGGTCGTCGCCGCCCCTCTGAAATAAAGGTGGCCGCTGTGCGAGACTTCCCGCAACCGCGCACGAAGACCGATATTCGGTCGTTCTTAGGTGTCGCCGGCTACTATCAGAGGTACATCCCCAGGTACTCTGATATCGCGGCTCCCTTGACGGATGCTCTAAGAAAGACAGAGCCGCAAACAGTCGTCTGGGATGAGACAAAGGAAAGAGCTTTTAGCGCCCTAAAGAGCGCCCTAACAAGCCAGCCTGTGCTACGATCGCCCGACTACACAAAAGGGTTCGTTGTTCAGTGTGATGCTAGTGAGCGAGGCATGGGCGTTGTACTGTGCCAACGGGAAAATGGAGAAGTAGAACACCCCGTCCTGTATGCTAGTCGTAGGCTGACCAGTCGTGAGCAGGCGTATAGCGCCACCGAGAAAGAGTGTGCGTGTATCGTGTGGGCCGTTCAGAAATTGTCATGTTACCTAGCCGGCTCGAGGTTTATCATTGAAACGGATCACTGCCCTCTCCAATGGCTGCAGACCATCTCTCCCAAAAATGGCCGCCTCCTGCGCTGGAGCCTCGCTTTGCAACAATATTCCTTTGAGGTGCGTTACAAAAAGGGGAGTCTCAACGGTAACGCCGATGGCTTAAGTCGAAGCCCCTAACGTGGGAATCAGCCTCAAAATTGCTTGTTACGGATGTTTTTCTTCCTGAGGCAGGATTTTTAACCTATTGCTTTTGTGTAGTGTTTCAAAGTGATGATGTGCTTTCTAGTGCAATTTTCCGATTTGTGGACGCGTTCTGAGTGCTGCTAAACTACTGTAAGGAACTAGGCAGCAATATAAAAGGGGAAAGAGCCTGGCAGGGCTTAGTGAGGGTTGTGCCGTGCTTGCTGACTGAGCGGTTGACTTTCGGCGTAGTTCTAACGCTTGCCGGAAACGAGAACAAAAATGTCAACTCTCCCGAAGTCACTTTGCAGTGTCCTGTGTGCACCTGAACGTGAGAACGAGGCCTTCTCTGTGCGCTGCGCTCAAGAAACGCCAAAGGACGCCCGACTTCGGTTATGAGCATCATCGAGCGACATCCCTCCGGACAGCGGATGCAGTCCCCTGACCATCGGGATCTCCTTCCCCCGGCGGGGCGGTCTGTTACGTTTCGCCTACAACGCGCGGTAATGCCGGCGCGGATGCAACGGACGCCGGGGCTTTGTTCAAAGCGGCGGACATTTTGGCCCGTTCGACGCCGCCGCAACGCCTACCCGCCAAGCGTGTCCAGGCGTGTTTCAGTGCCACGTGTCTTCGTGTGTGCGTGTGTGTGTGTGTGCCCACGCTTGTCAATGCGCGGCAGCCGGGGAGCGGAGCTCCCCAAGTGAGGGTTGGCGATGCGTCACTACACTCGGTTCAGCAGGTCTCTCGGCTCGACCGTGCGCGCCGTCGTGGGCTCATGCTCCGCCGTCCCGTGACCTTCATCCCGTGACCTTCATCCCGTGACCTTCATCCCGTGACCTTCCCTTTTGGACCGCGACGCCGAGAGTATAAGAGCAGCTGCCCCCGGACGCCAGGAGAGAGGCTCCGATTTGTACTGTTGAGTTACGTGCTCTCCCGTCTCTCCACTTCGGTCGACCTGACCGGCCGCTCTTTTGCTATGTTAGAATAAACAAGTTGTTCTGTTACCAGTCTTCTCTTGCTTTGCCGGGACCTTCGGATGCTTCCAGTGCCCCAGGCCGCCAGGCCAACGCTACCCTTGGGGCTTGCGACCCATTGGCAATAACGGGCGTCAGCACCGAGACCCCAACAACTCGTGCCAGCGGTGCGATTACAACAGGATCGATACAAGCCGAGCTGATGCCACGCAGTACACATTATCGGGTGATTTTTAGTGCACGTACAACCACACCTCGCAGCAGAATTCTTACTTGACCAAGATGGCCAAACATGCTAGTTTAGAAAACGTGGCACGACAAACAAAAAAAAAAAGAAACGGCGTGGTTTTCTGCGATATTTGTAAATGCCTGCCTTTTCATACTCCTTTCTTTTTCGTGCTGTATTTCTTGAACCATGCAGCATGCCTCATCGTCTCTACTGCAAAGGTTGCCCTGCGAAGGCAAGGCGGGCAGTATGGCGGACAACCATGGTGCTTGTGTTGCCACGAGACGCGATTACTTTCAAGTTCGATCTGCAAGCACTAAAATGTACGACTATAAACGTCGGCCATTCAGTGTCACTATAAAGGACTTGGAGCAGGAAGCCCTGCAAAGGGAACAACAAATATTCACCTGGCAGGAACGAACAGAGCGATTCGCAAGTTCTAAAAACAAAATTTTGATTTAATAGCGAAATACCGATGGGGCAAAAAAGAAGAGAGAGAAAGTGAGCGTGAAGATATACATTGCGAGGGTTAGGAAGGCAAGCAGACGCCATAGACGGGACCAGGAGTGATGGAGGGAGAGACGCAAGAACGAGGTCGTAAAAGTCTCCGTTTGAATCGCTTTCAAACAGATTGGCCTCGCCTCTCGGCTCTTGGGTTATTTTTGCGGCGCCCTTTTGTTTTCATTTTCTGGTTCGCTTTCGAAAAGGGCGGAGAATGCCATTCCACTGGCGTGGCCTTATACCATCGTCGCCGTCGTGGCGGCAGCATCATCGACAACTGTCAGCCGGATAGCGGCGCTTTATCACCTTGAAAGCTTTTTTCCGACCAGAGTTAACAGCGCCTTACACTGAAGCCGAGTTCCGATGCAATATCGCGTGCACTTGGCCTGCGCACTTTACTTGATGGCATCTCTAAGACAATGTCGGTTCCAGGGTGCTGCTCCTGTACATTTACCATGTGTGGTCTGCAAACGGCAAGTCGCTCAAGACCCCAGAGCTTATTACCTCGTGAATCAGAAAATGTTAACCGCTTCAGCAAGCGGTATGGGAGGTGGTTGAGGGCTCGGGTATTTTCGGACGCAAGGAAAATTTCCCATTCTGCAGGCTAATCACAGGACCGCAGTAAGGTGCGGTAGCTGATAACAGTTTATTCGCAAGCTAATGAGCTGAAATGAAGAGCTGCTCGCCGAAGTGATGGTGCAGCAGTGGATACAGTGGCCATGGAAGTGGCAATCTGCTCTGGGATACGTAACAACTAAAACCTGCGCAAGAGTAATAAGCCTTCGGAAATATGTGTCTATGTGGGTTTTCAAGGCGCACGTGTGGTTTGTCCCTATATACGTTACGCTTCATGCCTCATTCTTTTCATTCCGAATAGCGTGTCGGGAGTGAATGAGTGACACTTTCTGGACGGACAAAAATAGGGAGAAAGCGTTAGGCTCTCTTGTGATCTCTAGCTGCCTTTAGAAACTCCCCCTTTCCCTTTAACTTTCCCATGCAGTTAGATAGAGGTAAATGGCGCTCCTATCACCGACTGGCCGTTGTGTCTGAAAAGTACGAAATGTGCGGGTGCCGACAAGCGTGATAAAACAGCCGCATTGGCGAGGGTTTAACGAAGTGGGTCACTGATACAGATTTTTCTGGTAACGGTGTGCTGAACGCGAACCGGAAATGAAGCGAAAACCGGAGCTGGAGCGTTATCTTCAACTGAGCCGGAACCGAGCCGAACCGATATTTTTTCCGCCATCTTGGAACAGAATCCGAATCGGTACTTTTTACTGCAATTTTTGAAGCACTTTTCGCGCACTGTCTAGACAGACCGTCGCTGAAGCTGTGTCGTCGTGGAGAATACTGCTTGTACTCAGGGCTCATGCTGTATTCAGCAACAGTAGCGAGCTGGTTACGCTGTCGGATACACATGTTGCAGTTTGTACGAAACCTTCAGCGACTGCTGTTACTTCTGCAGCACGATTGCGGCTTCATAGAAATTTTCCTCCGCAAAGCGCAGACGGCGACAACGTACTGAAGACAACGACAGCCTCAACGACAACGACAACGTCAACGTCACCGTCAACGGAAACCACAACGATAACGTTACCTGTTTAGAAGGATAGCGGACTTTGTACCGCAGTGCCCGCCTGTTATTCTCGATTTTATGTAATTCTATAGGCTCCCATGCTTGGACGAGCATTACTGAAAGCCTGAACCGTGTGTGTGTGAGAGAGAGAGATGCAAATGAGAGAAAGGCAGGGAGGTTAACCAGAGTTAAAACCTTCCGTTTGCTACCCTGCACTAGGAAAGGGAGTGGGGCAGTAAAGACGGTAAGAAGAGCGTGACAAAAATAAAATCGTGAGAAAAAGAATATGAAAAAGAACGGAATAGGGTCATTATAGTCTTTCTAATAGGTCACTATCGCGTAAAAACGTCAACAAAGCCTTGACCGACTTTCGCTGCGACGACAGTTCATGTCGGCATTCCAAAACTGACTGTTCTGAAACTGAACCGTGTAAGTTATTTACAGCCTTTGGAGCAGATTACTTGTACAAGTTTTCCAGATCTTTACAAGCCTGCTTTATGAACCGCGTGAAAAGCTTGCCGAATGTTCTGGAAGAAGTCGACGTACCACAAAAATACTCTTTAAAGGGAATAGGGAGCCTCACAGGCACGTACCCAGGATATCTCTTTTTGGGGGGTGGGGGGGGGGGGGCACTAACCCAAGGTAACTTTGCTGCTCAAATGAGAGGGGGTGGGGTACCTTTACTAGTGTAAATGCGTATAATGCCCGCCATTCGCCCTATAAACGCGTGAACCCGCAGAAGAGAAATGAAATAAGGTGTATCTCACAGGTATACGCCTGTGAGATAGACCTCTCCTTTGCTTGAAAAACAAAGAACCCCATCAAATGGCCTCGCACAGGAAAGAAGCGCAGGAGGAACAGTGCCAAAAACAAGTAAACAAACGAAAGTGTAAAATAAAGATTTCTAGTAGCGTTTTCTTTAATTAGCTCTGGAAGACATAAAGCTAAATATATATTTTCGGAACAACCACAGTTCTTTCGGGTGCCTCGTTTACTGCTCTACCAAGTGAAGTGCCAAAACCGACTCGTATTGTTATTTGGGAAGTTGCGTAACGATGCGTGGCTGCCAGTCCCGTACCGCCGCATAGAGCGCAGGACGCTGCGGTTCTGGACGTACTGCGCCCACCGCGGAATGTTAGAAAAGCACCCACATAAGCATAACTGAGGAATGGCTACGTCAGGCAGTTAAGACTGATAACGGTAGAAGCGTCATTCAAAACACACGGAATAATTCTCCACTTCTGGTGGCGTTTTCTCTACTTCTTCTTAAATTAAAATATGTTGATCCATAAATAGTTTCACAAGTAACGGTTAAATTTGTTAATTTTCGTTCTTCCTTCCTGTTTGGCTGTTGCCACGGCTCTGTCCCTTGGTAGATCGGTTAATTTCTCAACTCCTTGCAAACCTTGTTTCCAGTTGCCGATTTTGCATGAAAAGTTTTGTACAATTAAGGAAAAACCAGACGAGGTAACAGGTGACATTCATATTGCTTATGGGTTTAATGGTTATTGCAAGGTTTGATGGTGGACGCTGTTTCGCATGATTTTATTTTCCACCTTAAATAACCCATATCACTGGTATATGTTTCCGAGGATATGTCAGCGTTGCGGTGAGCTGTCACTTGAGGAAAGAATGAAGCGAAAGGACAAGTTAAACGCAAATGGCGTTGTCTCCGGCCGCAACTCGTTCCGCAAGCATACATGCCTGCTGACTGCGAACCGAATCCCTTTCCTGGTCCTTGGATCAGTCTAAACAAAGGTTGAACTAACGAAGCAACAGCGATGCGTGTGATCATTGGAATAGGTGGTGACAACTGAACGCATCTCGAGTTAATCGTACTGGCACCGAATCGATGTGTAACCTGGCCTTCAAAGCCCAGGAGATGCCGATAACTACCGCCATCCAAAAGGAGTGAGAAACGCAGCAAAATGTTGACTGCCGAATAGCTTTCAAGTCTCAAAATTCATATGGCAGCGCTTTAGAAATGTGTGTGAGGAGTGGCGGCGCGGGTAGGGGGAGGGGGGGGGGGGAATGTATGCCGCTTAGTTTCGGGGGAGGGGGCCGCCTTCCCCCCGGGTATGTGCCTGGAGCTACCTATGGGTGATGTGTGGGAAAGCTTAAAGAGCGTCATTCGATTGCGGGTTTTGGAAGTGCTCGAAAGCGTTAAACGCTATTTCCCAGTCTGCAGAGAGAACTCTAAGTGACACCGAGTTAATAATATTCAGTGGAAGTACGAGTCCTATTTGTGTGAACCTTAGGGAAATGTTTAACGTTGCTGGCTCAATCACGAGTTTCGTACATAATTACTGAACTCTCGTTTTTTCCCCATTGTGATGCTTTATACGAGATTCACAGCAAGATTCCCAGGCATTGTCGTTGTACTAAACGAGACAACTTGTTTATATTTGGAGGAGATAAGGGGTATCGTATGGATGATATGCAGGCGAAATCCATGTTGTTTGGGTTACGGCCTTTGCACTACACAGCGAATGGAAGCGCTCCGGAGGATTGTGGGTGTGTTTTACGAACGGCGCAGGATTTAGCCACATTTCCCGTGACCACTATAAGAGCCACTGAGATCAAATCTTCTAAAAATGTGGAAAACATTGTGACCTATTGGCATGCGAAGTTAAGTTTGTGTGGATAAGTCTGAGTTATTGAAAAAGAATTATTGATCAAGTGCTCCAAACTGTTTTACGGCCATTAAACGCTGTTCATGCCGCGACAGATTGTACGTGACACCGAGTTCCCACTTGGTGGAAAAAGAGGCGCTGTTAGGGGTGCTGTGTGAAGAACACTTAACGTTCCTGTCTTAATTATGAGCGGTGCAATTCATTATTTAACCTGTTTTTCTCCTCATTTCCATCGGTTATACGAGGTTCGTAGTAGCTTCCCCGTGTTACGATCGGCCAACGGGGGTAGCGACCTTCTAGCCTTTCCTAGCCCGCTGCGACTAATCGCTTAGTGAAGCCAACAATGCGTCCTCATCTTATAGGCGTGCGGTGCCAGTAAGGCGAAATACGTTTGGCGGACCGAGTATTGTTTGTTGGTTCACTGTCGCCTTTACGGACCAATGGGAGCAAGAAAGAAAATCCTGGAATAGGGCGTTCTAAGGCGTTCCCTCATGGACTCCGGTAACCACCACGGTCGTTTGACAGCCGCCCCAACTAACCTCGGGGTCATCCCAGGAACCAAGACGAGCCAGCTTGAGTCAAGCGTGACAACCCCTGTCTACTAAGTTCCCCTCCTTTCTATTTGTGCAGTGAACAAAAGTGCGGGACTGAGTGTGTGAACGCTCGCTCTCAACGAGGGTCCTTCGACGACTTTGGACGTTTCGATTGGACGAATGTTGGACGGCTGTTTCCCTAGCCTAGGGATCTAGGATGGATAGAGGGGGTTTAAGCAGAGGTTTTCGACTCCTCAGTGTGCTTCACTTCAGTCATGCTGTACTGATGAGATGTAACGTTCTCCACTCTTCGCGTAGATATCGTAAATAAACCCACTACTCTTCGTTCTCCATGAGAACATGTTCCTCCCTTCAACAACGCCCTTAGCGTGGATGAGTCGGACGACGGCATGGGCCAGCTACCCCTTTACATGCCCAGCCTCAACTCATACAGCTGGCTGGCAGCGGTGAGACGGACTTAGCGACGTGGTGGTGTGTCTGACGTGAGTGCTTGGTTTTTGCTTTGACTCTCTAGGCTTTATTTGTGGTTGTTCAGTTTAGAACAGTAGGAAAACTGGATTGTTGATTGTTAGCTAGGTTGTGTTTACCTGGTTCTGTTTAGCGAGCAGGACCGAGGTAGTAAAGCAGCAATCATGGATTTGAGGACACTGCTGAGAGACTAATTGTTGGTTGTCGGTGAGGAACTGGGCCTGAGAGGTACAGAAGGAAATGATGAAATCGGAAATATTAAAGCCGATTTCAGAACAGGCCAGTGATGAATACATTGGAATTGGGTTACAACTTTTTAGGAAAAGACAGAAACGGGACAGAGAGAAAGAGAGAAGAACGGGACAGAGAGAGAAAAGGACAGGACTGAAACGAAAATGAGAATGATCGCGAGTTAAGAAAAATGCAACTTGGCCTTGATAGTAAACGTTTGTAGTTGTGTAAAGCGAGTGAAGGGGCTCTGGAACGATCAAGTAAGGCAGAATCGTGCTGCATGGAAAGGATGTTAAGACATTTGTAGTCGGGAACGGCATAGGGTTGTTCCTAAGAAATTGTGAAAGGACTTGCGAGGAGATGAACTTCGCTCTGAGTACATGACCACAGCGGTTGCTGTCTATGTTGCCGTGTGAAGCTGCTGAAATAATCGCCAGACTCAGTGCGCAAGGTGCATATGATTATGTGAAGGTATAAGGCTCGCCTTTTGAAGACGTGCCGCTTTTCAGCTGAAGTTTTATGGCAAAGCTTTCGAAGCACGGGCAAGAAGGATAACGAGGGATATCCGGAGTTTGCATATGGCTTAAAGGCAAGCCTAGTCGAGTGGTTGAAAAGCGCGGAAGCATACGAGAGCAGAGACATGATTATTGAATGCATGTGTCTATAGAGCAGTTTTACAAAAGCATCTCACAACCTGTGTAGCTGCGGGTGCAAGACAGAGAAAACGTAAACACTGTGGTAGAAGCGGCCGAACTAGCCGAAGGTTACGCAACGCGTAGAAAGCTGAGCGTCGAGGAGGGAAGTTCGGACGGTCGAAATGGACCGCGGAAACAATTTTCATTGAGAAAGAGATCGCAGACGAAACGACCGAAGCATGTCAGCGACAAAGTTGCGGCCGCACTCGAGTACGCGCGTGACGCATATTAGAACTTTTTTTTTGTACTCCAAGGTGGGGCGCGGGCCGTCACGAGGGCGGGCCTTACACGAATAAATACGGTATACGGCCGACAACGCTCTTCGCACTGTGCGAATGCAGCGAGCTTGGTACAGCGCCAGAATCGCTGTCGGCCGTTTACACGGACGCGTCTGAGGCCGAGTCTCGCGAATTCTCGCGAAAGTAAAACTACTTCCGAAAGTGATCGCCCGTGAATACCCCCCTAAACTTAGTCACTGATGAAAAACTTGGCTGGGATAATTAAGCGGTTCCATACCAATTCTTGTCCTTTTCGCGAGTCGTCGGTGGCCCGAGCGGCGCTCCGTCCGCGTTGTCACGAAAATCGGGCGGTCAGGAACGGTGGATGATAGAGGAATAGAATCGAGCGAAAGGGATCGTTACATTCTACTGGCCATTGTTAATAAACTTATTAATCAAGGTTTGTGCGTTATAATGCCACAACAATCTAAGCACCAAGCTTTCAAACAGCAAATTATCTTATGCCCACCACAGCGACATCATTCATAGTATAATTCTATGGCTCAATATATGATACGCCAATGGACCGAGAAATGAGTTTATTATAAAAGTATTTTACACACGCACACTCTCATGCTCCGTCTATAGCGATCATGGTGCGGAGGAACAGTACGGAGTGGTAGAGAGGAAAAAAGTAAACAAAAGACGAGAAAAAAAGACGTTTTAAAAAGAGCACTGCGTGTTTAGATATGGAGCGATTGGGTCGGTCGGTTGTTCAGAATGATCTCACCATTTGTTGTAGCGAAATGTCTGACGGATGCAATAGGCCCAGGCTACAAAGTAACAAAGATGGGAAGTGGCGATCTTCTCGAACCTCGCAACAAATTACAATATGACAAACTCTCTAAACTTGTAGTATTTAGGAAAATTCCCGTCTCAGTGGGCCCACACATGAACACAGTGCGCGGGGTCGTCTCGGAAGATGACCTTCTCGAACTGACTGAACGCGAACTACTTCAAGGATGGCAAGACCAGAACGTAGTGAAAGTGCAAAGGCGAGATGAGATAATATTAAGGCGAGATGACAAGCCACAAATACCTACCAAACACATAATCATTACTTTCGGAACCAGCAACCTACGTGGAACAATACAAACCGGCTACTGCAAGCTTCGTGTCAGGCCATACATCCCAAATCCGTGTCGATGCTTCAAGTGTCAGCGTTTTGGGCATGGGTCGCAAACATGCCGAGGGCGTGATGCTTGTGCTAAGTGTACTTCAACAGAACACGCTTGAGAAATCTGCACTTCAGCAATGCGCTGTGCCAACTGTGAAGGAGATCACCCTGCCTACTCCCGATCGTGCCCCTCGCGGAAAAAAGAGAAACAAATCATAGAACTGAAAGTCAAACTAAACCTATCTTTTCCAGAGGCACGCCAGCGTTTCCCCCTCCACAATCAGTCCAGTCCTTCCTACACCGATGTGCCGCGCCGGGCGGCAGCGCCACATCCTTCGGCGGCCGCCCAAGTCACACGGAGTGTGATCGCGGTTACGCCACCAGCCCCCCTGGCAGGAGCAGCCAGTGCTGTTCCGCCCCCCATCAAAGAAGCACCAGCAGGCCTCCGGGCCTGCCGGTCCCAGGCCCACTGCCCGTGCAGACAGGCCCGACAACCCCCAGAGTGTGCCCACGGAGCGGGCATCATCCACTGCCTCTGAAGAGGCGTTGGATGCAACCAACACTCTTCCGGTGTCCCAGACGCCGAAGGAATGGCGTAGCTCCATGGACGCACTGGGAAAAAAGGAAAAACCCGTATCACGGGGCCTGGAAAGGCCTCTAGAAGGCCTTTCCAAAAATAGAAGGCCACGAAACTCATCCTCTACCATTAGTAATCACACAAGCAGACACTCTTGAGGACCAGGCTGATTGTCTAAGAGCATATTTCGAGCACGTTTCCAGTACATCTCATTACACACATGCATTCCTAAAAATACCAGCGACAAGCAGAGCAGCTGACTGGTTCGGAAAGGCACATCCAATGAAGTATACAATCGTCCATTTAGAATGGCTGAGTTCCAAGCCTCACTGAACTGCTGCAACAGGTCCGCTCCAGGAAGTGACAGAATAATGTATGAGATGATCATACGCTTACATCCCAAGACCCCAAAAACACTACTGTCACTCTTCAACTCCGTGTTCTCTGCCGGATACATTCCGTT
This sequence comes from Dermacentor andersoni, assembly GCF_023375885.2. Taxonomy (NCBI): domain Eukaryota; kingdom Metazoa; phylum Arthropoda; class Arachnida; order Ixodida; family Ixodidae; genus Dermacentor; species Dermacentor andersoni. The sequence goes on from NC_092814.1 coordinate 179,664,959, forward strand.
CGCCTGGAAAGAAGCAATCGTAATCCCTATTCTCAAAGAGGGCAAGGATCCTTTCTCACCCAACAGTTATAGGCCTATAGCTCTGACAAGTGGCCTATGCAAACTATTTGAGAAAATGATTAATTGTCGCCTCATCCATTTTCTTGAAAGCGACAAGGTACTCGGTCCCTTACAATGTGGTTTCAGGGAGGGTAGATCCACAACAGATCACCTTTTCCGCATCGAGACAAATATCCGAGATGTCTTTGTCCACAAACAGTTTTTCTTGTCAGTATTTTTAGATATGGAGAAGGCATACGACACAACCTTGCGGTTTGGAATTCTCCGTGATCTGTCCGAAATGGGAGTACGAGGCAATTTACTGAACATGATTCAGTTACCTCTCCTATCGTACGTTCCACGTTAGAGTTCGTAACGTTCTGTCTCATAATTTTACACAGGAAGCTGGTGTTCCACAAGGTGGTATGCTGAGCTGCACTCTCTTTATTGGCAAAATCAACTCGATCCAGACTGTCATACTACGTACTACGAGGGGCGTTCAATAAAGATTTCGCCTGACCCACTTCCTTTGGACGAAGAAAAACGAAACTTTGCAGATTTATTACTCCTTCTCTACATAGGTGACATCCAGGGACACACACTTCTCCCATCTTTTTATGCAACTGTAAACACCTCGCTTGTAGAAGTCGACAGTTTGCTCCAAAAGCCATGTTGTGTCTTCAGAAATCAGTCTCATCATCTGGAAAATGCTTGCCCTTCAAATATGACTTCATTGTTGGAAAAAGGTGCAAGTCCGATGGTGCGAGGTCGGGTGAATAAGAGGGATGTGGTAGAATTTCAAAGCCGCAGCAGCTTGCTTCCATCTGGGCAACATGTGAACTTGGGCATTGTGTTACAGAAGGCGGACACCTTTGGTGAGCATGCCAGGTCTCTTGCTTTTGATGGCCTCCCGCAATTTGCGCAGCAGTGAATCATAGTATGCCCCAGTAATTGTGGCACCCTTTGCTAGGAAATCCATCAAGACTACTCCGTGCTGGTCCCACAAGACTAGGAGCATGACCTTGCTGGCCGAGGGCTGGGCGCGTGCCTTCTTTGGAGGCAGTGAGTCCAAGTGCTTCCATTGTACCGACTTGACTTTAGTCTACAGATCACATTGATGGACCCAGCTTTCATCCTGCGTAATCAGTCTGTTGAAAAAGTCCTCCTGGTTTCCATGGCACATGGTCAAAAGAGCGAGGAAGCATTCGACTCGTTCCTGCTTTTGGAAAGGTGTGATCAGCCGGGGATCCCAGCGAGCGGATACCTTACGCATATGAAGATGGTCCTCAATGATTTTTTCCAGGGACCCCACACTAATCTTGACATTTTGGGCTAGGTCTCGAATGGTTATGCGGCGATTTTCCAAAATGGTGGCCTCCACTGGCTGGATGTGTGTTCATCGATAGCGGAGCGGGGTCGCCCTACAATCGGAGCCGTTTCCACCGAAGTCCGACAACATTTGAATTGACGATGCCAGATCTTCACTACACCATATGATGGGGAATCCTCCCCATAAACCTCCTTCATCTCATCGAACGTCTCCCTTAGAGTGCAGCCTTCCAAATACAGGAACTTGATGACTGCTCTATATTCCACTGCATCCATTATCACACCTCACACCACTTCAGCACCTGTAAAAGAAAGACCGTTATTAGTTCAGAGTTGCACATTGGCACGTGACCTATAGGAACTTACGTCATTACACATGCGCAGTTTCATGATGCTGCAATAAATAGAAGTGAGTCTGGGGAAATCTTTATTGAACGCCCCTCGTATGTTTTATTCGGTATACGTGGATGACATCCTGATAGGTTACAAATCATGTAACCTAAGCATTTGTGAACAAGTACAGCTTTGCCTAAACAGATTGTCTAAGTGGGCGGACGAAAACGGTTTTAAACTAAACCATCAAAAAAGTACGTGCGTCCTGTTCTCTAACAAGAGAGGTATATTTATTTATTTATTTATTTATTTATTTATTTATTTATTTATTTATTTAATTATTCAGTACACACAGGCGCCAAAAGGCATTACAGTGGGGGGAAGGTTCTCCAAAATAGTTAGAAACCTTCACAAAAGATTTGTTACACGACGTGTGAGGAAAAAAAGAACAAAAGTTCAACAAATGTTACAGAAGTTTCAAAACACGGTAAGTTATACATGGGCAATTGAAACCAAAAGGCAAAAAAACGGGGTAGTTGAGTCACTTTAACAGGGCGAAAAATACATCATTTGACACGACGTTGACGACACCGGCAGGTAACCTATCCCATTCTTGTATAGTTTTTTGGAAAAAAATGAATTCTTAATTATGCAGTTCTGCCTTGCACAGAACTTCTCGCAACTTTAGCGCATGGTCCAAGCGTTGTGATCGATAATGAAGCGGCATTATGTATTTGTCCCTTTCTATACCAATTCTACCGTAGTATATGGAATGAAAAATCTTCAGTCGCAGCCTTCTGTGTCGTACCTTCAAGGTATCCCATTTAACCTCTTCCTGAGCACGCGTAATACTGGCGGACCCCGTAACAGATCTCAATGAAGAACGGCGATCTGTGAGCCGTGAACACAAATTTTTAGGGATCCTTTTAGACAGTAAGCTAACTTTTGTACCACACCTGAAGTATCTTAAGGCAAAATGCCCCAAGACTATGCATCTGCTGATGCTCTTGTCACGCACATCTTGGGGACGCGCCAGGAGATGCCTTATAAAGTTGTACAAAAGTCTTATGCTAACACGCCTTGAATATGGAGCAATAGTCTATAATTCTGCTGGACCTAGTATTCTGAAGATGCTAGATCCTATCCACCACTCAGGCATCCGCCTTCCTACAGGCGTCTTTAGGGCTAGCCCTGCGCAAAGCCTTCACGTTGAATCTGACGAATGGTCTCTGTACTACCAAAGGACATATTTAAGATTTTCGTATGCCTTGAAGGTAAAATCAGCTGTGGATCATCCATGTCATTCAGTTATTCAGGACTTCTCCACGGACAGGCTGTTCCGTAACCGCCCAGATGTCCGGCCTCCTTTATCCCTCCGGTCGGAAGCACTCTCAGAAAAAACAGGGGTCCCTCTATTAGACAATGTCCTAATGGCTCCTAATCAACTTCCACCGCCTTGGGAGTGGAACTACCCAATGTGACATCTCTTTTTTAAAAATATCGAAACGAGCACCTGAGGCTCACATACGACATTTTCTTGAACTTAAACATATTCCTGTGATGAATTTTACACAGATGCTTCAAAGTGTCCTGCTGGTGTTGCTTACGCAGCTGTCAGACCCTCATTTTAAACATTTGGAGCACTAAACCCACACACCAGTTTTTTTACAGCGGAGCATACGCTGTAGTCTCGGCTATTAAACACGTACAGCTCACAGATGTCGCTAAGGCTGTTGTCTTCACAGACTCATTAAGTGTCGTGAGAGCCCTAATTAGTTTACGAAAGCATAAGAATTCCGTTTTGAATGAGATGTATAGCTTGTTGTGCTCCGCAATATATGTGCAACCAAGCGATTGTCTTATGCTGGGCCATAAAGTTATAAAAGACAACGTAGCTGCTGACGAAAACGCTACGTCAGTGAGGTTTAGCGACACCGATGGTAATGTCCCTATCCATGCCACAGAGCTAAAGACTTTTCTACGTCGTAAACTGAGGAGTCATTGGCAAGGAAAGTGGTATACACAAACTTTGAATAAGCTACACATGATAAAACCAAAAACTAGGGAACTGGATAAGTGAGAAAACCACACGGTACAAGAAAGTACTTCTTTGCCGATTAAGAATAGGAAACACTTACGGTACTCACTCTTACCTCTTGACTGGGGTGGGGGGGGGGGGGGGGGGGATCCTCCGACTTGTAGTAGGTGCGGCAACAGTCTGACCGTCCTCCATGTTCTTATTCAGTGCCCTGCAATAGAAACAGAGAGGAAAAAGTATTTCCCTTCTGCATATCGCGAAAATATACCTCTCCACCAGGCCTTTTTTTTTAGCGATGAACCGCTTTATAATCTGCAAACAGTCTTAGATTTCTTAGCCAAAACCGACACCCTGAAAATAATTTCGCCAGGTAATTTTAACACGTGTTTAACAGCCCTTGTATTCGAGGGTCGTCTTGAAGCTCTAGTATCACTGCTGTTTCGTTGTCGTATGTTTTTACCAAAGCACAATCGTCATCGCCCACGTTCCTAACAAATCTGTGTCATTATTTTAGAACCTATATATTTTGCGCCATTTACAGCGACAGTTTTTAGGCCCTTTTACAACCTTGTCACACCTACCATGATGAATTCACTGTCCACGCGATTCACAATACACAGTTAAAATTACCATTTGTCATGGCGCTCTTTGGCCATGCCTGACCCTTGCGCCATTAAAAACCACGTATCATTATCATCAAGGTAGCTGTGGAATCTGTAGATACTTTCCAAGATATTTACGTAAGCGTCCTGTACTCCTTCATTATGTAATGTCTCTGACTGCTGGTATCTCTACTGAATCAAATGCCTTTTCGTAATCTATGAAAGCCATATAGAGAGGCTGATTCTACTCTGCCGATTGCTTGATTACCAGATTGATGACATGGATGTGATCCATTGTAAAGTATCCCTTCCTGAAACCTACCTGTTCCCTTAGCTGACTAAGTCCAGTGTTGCCCTTGTGCTATTGGAAATTATCTTGAATATTTTATATAATACTGGAAGTAAGCTAATGGGCCTGTAATTTTTCAATTCTTTAACGTCTCCCTTTTTTGTGGATTAGTATAATGTTGGCATTCTTCCAGTTCTCTGGACCCTTGAAGTTAATAGACGGTTCGTATAAAGGGACGCTAGTTTTTCATGCATTATGTCCCCTCCATCTATGATTACATCAACTAGTAGCCCATCTTTTCCTGCCGCTTTTCCCGGTTTCGTGTCTTGCAAGGCCTTTTTAACTTCATCGCATGGTATAGAAGGAGCCTCTGTAACCTGTTCATTACAACATCAAATGGAGGTATCATGGCTGCTGTGGGTATTGCACAGGTCAGTATAGAATTCTTCCACTGCTTTTTATCTTCGAGATTGCTGATGATATTACCCTGCTCATCTTTCAGTGCATACATGTTGGTTTGTCTCATGCCAATTTTTCTTCTCACTGATTTCAGGCTGCTTCCATTTTTTCCTGCTTCCTCAGTCTTTCTCACATTATAATTTCGAATATCGCTTGTTTTCTCCTTGTTGATTAGTTTTGACAGTTCCAGGAATTCTATCTGATCTCTTGAGTTGGAGACTCATTCGTTGTCGTTTCTTTATTAGCTCCTTTGTTACTTGGGAGAGCTTACCTACTGGTTGCTTGGTGCCCTACCTCCCACTTCAATTGCTGTTTCCGAAGCCAGTCTAGTTACGGTTTCATTCATTGCCTCTATGTCATCTTCATTTCGCTGTTCGAAGGCTGCATATTCGTTTGCAAGTACCAGCCTGAATTGGTCCGCTTCCTTCTTGCATCTAGGTCGGCCTGTTTCTTCTTCATCCATTTTCCTCTTTCTCTCTTCAAATCGAGGTGAATCCTAGCTCTCATTAACCTATGATCACTGCACTTTACCCTAACTAACAATTCTACATCGTGCACTATGCTGGGATCGGCTGAAAGTATGAAATCAATTTCGTTTCTTGTTTCACCATTAGGGCTGTTTCGGGTCCACTTTTTGTTCCAACGTTTCCTAAAGAAAGTGTTCATTATTCGCACCGAATTCTACAGACATCTCTCCTCGAGTGTTCCTAGAATCCACGCCGTAGTTGCCAATTGCTTGTTCACCAGCCTTCTTTTCCCCCACTTTTGCATTGAAGTCGCCCAAGACTACAGTAGTTTCCAGTTTTCGCATCGCTAATTCAACATCTTTAAAAATTGTTCTATTTCTTCATCATCGCGACTGGAGGTTGGATCATATGTTTGTAGTACCTTTATTCTATACCTCCTATTCAGCTTTATTACGACTACTGCTACCCTCTCATTAATGCTGGAGAATTCGTCAATGTCCTTATGTCCTTATGGATTAGGAATCCTACTCCGAACTGCTTCTTATCTGGTAGTCCTCGATATCAGAGGACGTGGCCATTTGTCAGCACTGTATAAGCCTCACCAGTTCTTCTAACCTTACTAAGGCCAATGATATCCCAAACAATGCCTGATAGTTCCTCAAAGAGTCCTGCTAGGCTAGCTTCACTCGAGAGGGTTCGGGTGTTAAACGTTGCAAGGGTCAGTTTGCATTGGCGGCCTGTTGGGGTCCAGAGATTCTTAGCACCTTCTGCTGCGTTACAGGTCTGAGCGCCGCCTTGGTCAGTGCTCCGCAGATCCTGGGGACTGAGGTTCATTGGTTAATCGAATGAGTCATTTGGGAGGAAGTGGCCGAATACTGCACCAGGGAGACTAGTTCCTGTTCTGGTGAGGGAGTGCCTTTTGTTGAAGCTTAGTGGACCCCCTAATTTGGTTGTACCTGGATTAGTATAGCCCCACTTGCTTTCGGCATTTTTACCGGTGTCAGGCGCCACTCCAAGCCTGGAGATGTAGTGTACTAGTCTACAGTCAGCCACAAGAATTGCTGGGGTCATAGACCCTGTACAATATTCCGCGCGCGCCAAGTGCGAGAGAATGAGAGGTGCACAACGCATGACCGTGTCTAACAGTATACACGTAGTGCGCGCAGGGTGCCTGAATTCATCTCTCTCCCGCGCTGCTGCTGCGGCGAGGGAGAGACCACTCAGGCACCTTAAGTGCACGCCGATGGACGCGGCACTGGTGGCGGCCTTGCGAAGTGCGCTCGGGAAAGTAGGCAGCCGAGCGCCGTAGTTTTCTGCGTCGTTGATCGTGCTGCTCTGTCTTATTCGCGTTTTCAGAGCAAAATAAGCAACACCCTTCGCATGTGTGATGTGGTCCAAGCTTCAAGGAATGTCGAAGAATTTTTCCACGGCGAGGTACTCAAATACCGGCAAAAACGTGCCGGCGATACGGTTCTAATCATTCCCCGCAAAGCCTCATCAGCAGGAGTAACAGTAGCAATGGATCGCCACCGTCCGGTGGGAAATTTCTTGATTTCATGCTTTTCTTTTTTTTGTGTCGGTGTTTTTTTGCGCTCGATCATATCTAGACGAGTAAGCGACGAAGTTCATCACGGCTTGCTTATGTTCTGTACGGTTTTTCCGCAGTGCAGCATGCGGTTTAAAGCCACTTCGCGAAAGTTCTGAATGTCGGTTGCCGCTTCTTTACCGCGTCGCGTTAGCTAGGCAGCACGACTGCACGAGTGTATCGTGTTGTGCGTTAAAACTACTGAAGCTTGCAAGAACTGAAATTGTTGGTTTTATGTAGCCCGGTAAAACCTCGAGCCAGCTGTTGCTCACTTCATGTTTTTCCATCTATTTTACGCGTGGTTTCGCACATGTTGAACTGTTACTAATTTTTCTTTTTAGTTGCGAGGTTTTCATATTGTTTCGTTTGTAAAGGGCCTAAATCGTGCTGTGTTCTATCGGAATGATGACAGGCAAGTGCTTCTTTAACAGCGTTATTCCTTTTGCCTGAGGATGTCTTAGATACTGTGGTTTCTTGGGAAATGTGTTAAGAAAATAGTGAGTTCAGGGCGAGAATTGTAAATAGTTGTTGCATATGGTATTTCTGTTCTATTTTCGCTGAATAGTTCGCGTCACGTTTGGAAAGTTATTACACCTCGATGGTGTCTGAGCAGACTTACGATGCTGAGTGATTTGTTTGTTTCACAATGTGGTCCCGTTTTGCATGTGAATTTTGTACTCAACTGAATTCTTTCTTATTATACTTACGCCGCAGAGGACTAAACCTGGCCTCGCCGCCAGTGCCCATCTACTTTGGCTTGCGCTGATCTGTCTTAAAATATGACATGTGGCATCTATCTCCATTAATATTTGAAGAAAAAAATAGAAAACTACCGAAAACTTGGTAATACTCTAGCTTTGTGTGTTTCCAAGCAGTTCCTTACGGGAACTTAAAATTGCGAAAACTGCACCGGGATTGGCAATTCGTCGGCGCATGTAGTAGAATTGGATCGGCGGTAAAGCGCTAACTCGCGCTCTTATTAACCCATGCGTTTGGTGACGTCGTTGACTAGTGTACGCATTTCAATCAATAAATTCGCAATTACTCTTCTTGGGGCTGCATTGACGGCACTTATTCGGCGATGTCACATGTATTTGTCGGTAGAAAGATCACTACGACATGTGCAGACATCGCACCGTGCGGATGTGTTTGAGATATAGGTCTACACTAAGGACGTGTGCCTATTACTGAGGTACAGAAGCAGTATTACGGCAAGGGTAGAATTAAAAAAAAGAACGATTGAGACTCGCATTACTCCACAAAACCTAGCGGCCAGTTAACATGAGCTCCACTTTGTGTAAATGGGGTTCATTGCGTTTGTCTGCGGGACGCACCTGGCACGTATGTGGACCGGGTTGTCCCAAACACCGGTAACATCGTGTTCATGTCCACTCCCACAGAGGCCAGCGTCTTCCCTGCAGCTGTCATCGCAGAGGAAGCAATCTGGCACCCGAACAAAGGAGAAATCGCAGCCGCGAACTTCAGCCATCCTTGCTGCAAAGGGTTGTCGTCTGCTACTGCTCCCAAACGTACATACTGTTGGCACGAAGCTGCCAGAAGGCGACTAAGTCGGCAAAATTATGGCTGGACGATTGAGCCACAACGCGTGTGCACGTGTCCCAGGGGAACCGTTCAAAATATTTATTCTCTCTTCGCGTGGACTATGCATTTATATGTGCACATACGCGAATGCAGTTATCGGCATGTCGCGACAGGCCTGTTCTCGACTCTTGCGCCAATACTCCTTTGAACGTTTTTCCTTTTTCTTGTCTTTTCCTTTCTTTCTTGCACTGCGTCTTCTCCACCATCCGCGGCACCGCCTCGAGCACCGCCCGCTTGCACGTGGCCCTTCTCATCTCGCGAATGAACACGCGGCGCCGGTCCGGGCTCATTTAATCGCGCTCCGTGCTGGGCCACGCTGGCAGCCCGGGTCTCTCGCCCAGCCCTGCACCAGTGTCCGAGGGCAGTAAATGGACACTCGGCGAATTAACCGCCGCGGTTTACGATCGCCCAGCGCAGACACCCATTCGGCGTTCCTTCACCCACGATAACTGAAGTGGACAAACAAAGAGCTCGACTCTGCGTATAGGCACGCCAAAGTGATTCCACTTCCCGCCCACCTCAACCCGCACCCTGCCTCCTCGTTGTCTGCCCTTTTTTCTTCTGCCTTCAGTTCTGCAGCGTGGGGCAGCGCAATAAGCATTAAGAAGAGCAAATAGGCTGAATGTGAAAATAGCTTTTCGGAGAAGAAAAAACAGAATGACACGGAGAAAAGTTAAGGACGGTCGGATTTCAATGTCATGGAATTATGGACACTGAAAACCAGCGCCTCTTACGGCTTCAGCGAGCTGGGTACAGGCGCAGTTTCTATGATATAGCGCCGTTTGTCATGAATAACTAATTGCACTCAATCAAGCAAACCATTATAGTCGATAATTAATTACAAGTGAATTGCACTAATGCGGGATGCCAAAAATTTCCCCGTCGTTGTGTAGAAGGTCCATAGATTAAGGGAGAAAATGCATGTAGTACGAACAATCACTTAAAGTAAGGGAAGTACGCAGAAAAACAGGAGCACTGAAAACAGTAAGGAAAACAGAAAATATATTAAGACGTGTCGTAGACCCCAGCAACGAAAACAAAGTCACCTTTGGTACTTTTGAGCCATTTACTTCGCAAGGCAGTTAACTGGCTGAAACAATGATAAGAGCTTACGGGCACAAGAAAACATTCAAATACACGCACGCACTCGCAATCACCTAAGAATTTGGGTATCTGAGTGCGCGAATGTGAGCGTATTCTTGCGCTCTTAAGCAGTTATCAAGATGGATTACCGAGTACCCCAAACACAAGAATTCTTCTACGTAGCTTAAAAATATTTACATTTATGAGCTTGAACGTGAAAAATCTGGCATGTACGCCGATGACATTGATAGCTTTAAGTGCCCCTGCAATATATAACGCGCGAGACTGTAGGGTCCCCCGCTGTTCGAGCACGTAGTAACCTTGCCCGGCACAGTGAGAAGCCAACGCGCCAGGTTTTGCTTGATGAACACCGCCACACACCTTCCAGACTTATTCACGATATGCACATGAATGCAGCCTTAATAATTAGCACGGGTGATAGTATGTTAGAGTTTGAAGACTGAAGACTAGTGATATGGGCCGGGAACGCTGAACGACGAACTGCTAAGAGAATTTTGTGTCACTTATAACTCTTCTAAGTAACGAAAACTGTTGAGTCATAAGTGATCCCTTTATCAATCAAGATGTTGAGCTAAGAGCCAACGACAGGTTTCTGACGTATTTACGGCGTCGGCCGGAGTCTTCAAGAAAAGCGTGACGCTGGAAGCGAAGCTCGCTCTACGCTGTAGCCTGCCCATGCCAGATAATAATGCCGATGCCCGATATACCTTGCAAAGCTTGAAACTTGGCCGTTGACAGGCGACGCCGCATGATGCCAGCCGAGGCCGATATCGAAAATCCGCCGGAAACTTCTTTGTGGCTGGGCCTTTAGCCATCGATCAGTAAACGCCTTTAACTCCGTGCTTTTCCTGTTCCATTGAAGATATTTGCAGCAAGTTTCGAACTAGATGCCCTGTCGCAGTGTTTTGCACACTCATACCGTTTTGATACCCAGAAGTGCTGCTAGAGAGAAAGTAGGTTCTGTTGATGGCTGTAAACATTTTGCATTGTCGAACGTTCATTCATTCAAATAACCTTATTGAGTGACATGCGATTTGGTGGGGTGGGTTTGGACCCCGCCTAGATTTCGGCCAAGGGTTGTTGGCCCTTGGCGGCTTCCTCGGCTCGCTGGATTGCAAGGATTTTGTCATATAGACTGCAGTGTTTCGGCGGTCTTCACCACACACGTGAAATAAAATGCCGTTCCATACAAACTGATCATCACATCGCTGGTATAGTGCAGATGGAGAAAAACGCAACTTCGGCACGGGTACAGTCAATGATGGCACGATGGCGGGACAAGAAGTCCCAGCCGAGGTCGAGGTCACGAGATCATGAAGACACCACAAAAATTCGATGTCATTTGTCACCCAAGCGGTGATCGCAGCCAGGGGTGCTATGTGTTGCGTGCTTCCGGTAAGTAAGAACATACCAGAGAGCGGCTTCATGACCTTGCGAAGGTTACTGCACGTTTTCTCGTCTACGACCGAGACAGTAGCCCCGGTGTCAATAAGCGCTAGTGTGGTGGAACCAGAAGAGCATGAGCGATGGCCCATGGACGACACATTTCATAAGTTGCTGTTACAGCATATGCAGGAAATTCGCCTGTATTCTTACATGTAATTTCATTCCTACATTACGCAGCGTAGCCAACCGAGGCGAATAAAATGAAAACAGTGCACACAATTGGGCGCTGCACCTAAGGCACAACCATTTCGTTTAGGTGTCATATATATATCAAAACGTTTATTTAAAAAAAAATCCAGAAAGCGAGTGGGTGGAGCCCCTAGTCCAGGGCCCCACTGGCTTGAGCGGTCCGCCGTGCTTGGTCGAGGAGCGCTAGTTGCATCTCCCGATCCTCGCTGGCGAACCAAGTCTCCCACTGCTCCCTTCCGGAAAGTTTGCCGGCTATTTTTGGTGTATTAATTTTGGGTGGCTTGTTCTGGCAGTCCCACGTAATGTGGGCGAGAGTTGGCCGGCCTCCGCACCAAGGACAGCGAACGCTGTACAGCGTTGGGTGAATGGCATTTTTCAAATAAAGGTTTGGAAATGTGTGCATCTGTATTCGGCATTGAAGTCATGAGCAATAGGTCAGGGTGTGGTGGACTGTACTTTCTTCGCTCGCGCCGTTGGTGCTCAAGGATGTCTCGTGGTTTCCACCAATTTTCGCCGAATTGCTGCATTAACTTTCGAGCTCGAGCACTTCTACGACCGCGGTGGTATTTCGGACTCATGTTCTTAGGGATTGGGGCTACTATGATCCTTTCACGAAGGACTTTGGGCAGAGATTCGAGTTCTTCTCCCGCAACTGTGGACGACTAGGGTAACCCACGCGGCAAAGTAATTTTTTGTCAGAGAAGGTTAAGCTAAGCCTCTCCCGTTGTGATATGAGCGTCGCTGCCCGTGGCTCCTCGTAGTTATTGTGAATCCCGAGGGCCAGCAGGCGTTCAGTAGAGGTTCCCTGTGGTAGGCCGAGAGTCACTTTGTACGACGTTCTGATCAACGCATCTAGGGCCTTTAGTTCTGTTTTCGTGGGGTCCTGGAAAGGGACGCTATATGTGAGACGACTTAGCACAAAAGCCTGAACGAGCAGGATCGTCTCTGTTTCCTTGAAACCTTTTCGGTGATAAGTTACTCTATGAATCATACGGGAGATCTGTTTCACCGTAGTCCTAAGGGTTTTAATGGTGTGGTCTACTCGTTTGTTGCTTTGCAGCCACAGTCCGAGGACTCGCATTTTCTGGACCTCCCTTATCTGGCTGTCTCCTAGAAAGAGGTTGACCGGCTCGTGAGTTTGACGGCCTCGACCTCGTATCCTGATAAATTCTGATTTATCGGGAGCGCAGCTCATTCCGCTGCTGCGAGCGAAGGTTTCAACAACGGTCGTTGCTTCTTGCAGGATTTCTTCTTTTTGTCCTAATGAGCCGCTGGTTGCCCATAGGGTAATATCGTCTGCATATAACGCGTACCCTAGCCCAGGTATGACGTCGAGCGTTTTGGCTAAGCGTCTCATGCCGATATTGAAAAGAAGGGGGGAGAGTATCACCCCTTGCGGTGTACCTCTATTGGGCATGGGAAAAGGGTCTGAGCGCGTAGTGCCAATGCCTATTGTCGCGATGCGAGAGGTCAGGAAAGAGCAGGCGTAGTCATAGATTCTTTGTCCACAACCGATGTCATTTAGCTCAGATAAGATAAGTTCATGTGAAACAGTGTCAAATGCGCTTTTCAAATAAAGAGCCAGGACGAGATATTCCGCACCAACCCTGGTGTTGCAAAGAACTTCTTCGCGAAGTAGCAGGAAAACATCCTGTGTCGATAAATGTTGGCGAAAGCCGAATATGTTTGTGGGAAATAGGTTGCGGTCTTCAATGTAAGACGTGAGACGTGTGTGGATCACCTTCTCAAATAATTTGCCAAGACAGGGGTTAATGATATCGGCCTGAGATTTTGTAGATCACGAGGTTTTCCTGCTTTCGGAATAAGCACGATTTTGGCCTCCTTCCACTGTTGTGGAACTACGCCCCTCTCCCATATCTGTTCATTAAAAGACCGGGTAAGCTGTTTTAGGTGCTCGTCGCTCAGGTTCCGGATCATAGCATTTGTGAGCTGATCTGGTCCTGGAGCAGTATTTCTCTTCGCAGCTTGCGCTGCCGCGACGAGTTCTGCCTTAGTTATCGGTGCGTCTAGCACCGCGTTTTTTTGCCCTTGGTATGGCAAGGTGCATGGGGGAGTGATTACTGCTCCTACGTACTTCTCTTTAAGCTTAGTGAGGAGGGCCTGATCTGTTCCTGAAAATTCTCCGGCAAGATTTTGAAGGGTGCGGTTATTGGCCGTTCTTGTCTTTCCTGGTTCCATTATGCTGCGAAGTATCGCCCATGTCTTGGAGGTGTGTGTGTAACGTTTCACGAAGTGAGTCACAAAAGCTCGCCCAACTCGCTGTCTCTAATTGCTGTGCGTAAGCGTTTGCCCACTCGGATATTTCAGCAATTCTGTGGCGCAGTTTGCGATTAAGTCGCTGTTTTTTCCATCGTTTAGTTAGCCCCCTTCTGGCCTCCTACATATGTAACAGATGGTTGTCAACTACCGGCGTTTCCGCTGTGAGCGCTAGCCGCTTAGATGTTGCTTTATGAGCGTCTCGTGTGTGTGTTGCCTACTCTTCAGCGTTCTCAGGTGATATCTCCGGCATGGGGATTTTGCGATAATTTACCCAGTTCGTGATTACCACCCGGCCACAGGGTCGCCGAATTTTCGGTGAGCCTACCGACACGCTGATATTGAAATGGTCACTGCTTAGATTCTCTCCTAGATTGGTCCAGAATACCTCGTCGACATTATTTGTAAATGTGAGATCTGGAAAGGTGTCTGCACTGACGCTGTTACCTAATCTCGTCGGGTTTTGAGGGAGAATGATGAGTTGGAGATCATATGCTTCGGCCGCTCGCTCGAGCTCCCGGCCTTTGGGGGTGTCTGTTCGGTAACCCCAGCTGGTGTGAGGAGCATTGAAGTCCCCAAGAAGCAGTAGTCTATCCTGGGTGCCGGAGTGACACATGACGTGCCGAATGATGGCCTCAAAATCGGCCCTCCTTTCTTTAGGTGGGCTATACACGTTCGTGATTATGGTTTTTGCCTTGCTACGCTTCTGCGGTAGTATTGTTACAATTTGGTGGTTGATACTGCTAGTCGCCAGATAAACTATACTGATTGCTATGTCTTTGAGCACCATCGTCGCGACCTTAGGGTAGTCTGGGTAGGATATCGTGTAGTAGCCAGTCAATCTGACCGGCTTGTTACCGATCTCTTGCAAAAAATAACATCAGGTTTGACTGGCACCGTGTTAATGTACTGTTGTAGAGCTGCCGACCGTTTGTGGAAGGTGCGGCAGTTCGATTGCCAAATTTCGAGATATTCGTGATGTGCTCACGTTCTACTCGCCATAAATAGTGCTTTCGCTGTCCGAGGTCGGTATAGGTAGCGGACGGCGGTTAGATTGAGCACTGGGGCTAATGCTGGCTCGCTTACGAGCCGCACTCTTTGCACTTGCCACGGATTCATCGACGTAAGTTTTTAGGCTTTGAAATTCTGCGTAGATCTGCTGCTGAAAATTTTGCAGTTTGTAATTGATGCACAACTTGTTGGAGTGTGACCTCCATAGAATTCGGCGTCGTTATAACCTTGAGAGGCGTGCCTGCTGCTTTAGTATGTGCTCTTTTGTTCGTTTCGGTACAGCGACTAGCTTTGAGGGAGGCCAACTCTCGCTTAATTTCTGCCAGGCTCTCGCGGAGAAGCTTGTTCTCGTTAATTATCTTCCGATATTCGGGATTTTCTGTTACAGGAGCAGTAGGAGAAACGACTCGTGCCCAGCTTACCGTGTTATCTTGTGGCGCTTGCTTGGTCACAGTGCCGAAAGCCCCCGATTTAGGCGATTTTGGTGATTGGGAAGGAGGTGGGTTTTTGGGATTGCAGTTCTTTCGGGTCCGTGATCTTGACCGGGATCGACGGCGAGTCTCTGATACCTCCGGCGAGGGATCCGATGCGGATTCTCCATCATCGGAACTGAACCAACGTAGGCGTTGAGGTGGCTTCGTTGAGCTGTCCTTCCGGGTAGTCCGTTGAACGCCAGTCCTCGGCCTTCTTTTGCTTTGGGGTTTGAGACGTTTCTTACAACTTCGGTCTCCTGTCATGTGACCCTCCCCACTGGCTGCACACTTGGGAGCGCACTCATGTCCGGCTACAGGGTCCCGTTGTCCACATGTACGACATACTGGAGTGTCCGGCTGGGAAAGACGTCCGATCGGTGACCAATTTGGTGACACACTTTGCACACCTGAGTGGTAATTTTGTAGGGATAGCAAGCAAGTTCTCCGCCGTTGTAGTAGACGTACCGCGGCGTAATACCTCCAAAAAAGGTGATAACGGCCGTTTTAGTGTGGCGCAACATGCGCGCTTGGAGAATTTCAACCCCTTGCGTGCGTATGCGTAGACTCGCTTTTAGCGTTTCAGGCGTCGTGTGCGTGTCCAAGCCGTGAATGACACCCTTGGTTGTCCCGTCACTTGTCGCTACGTTGGCGTTGACCTAGTGAGGCCGGCCGTTGATGTTTAGCATTGCAATACGTCTAACGCAGTCCGCCACTGTCTGGTGCGGCGTGGACACGATAAAGATGTTGGAGCCTGGCTTGATTCTGGGCAGAGATTGCTCACCTGATATTTGCCCGTTGCATGCAGCAATCACAGCATCCGCCAGTTGTGGACTAGTAAGGTTCTTGACCGGTAGTGCTTGATGCGGTCGCATCACTATCTTGAAATCATCCTTTGGCAGGGGGGGGGGGGGGGGGGGGTAACCGCCTGTATGCTGGTTGGTGTTTAGATTTTCTGGTTGCTTGACAAGCGGAATCTTGCTGATTCTTCAAGGTCCCCGAATATTCCAGTGCTCTGGTCTTCTTCTCTTTCGCATCGTTTTTTTTTTCTGCCGAAGCGTGAGGACCGTCTGCCAATCCCCATCTGTTTGACTTTGGCTCTCTGTCCCGGCGTTCTGGTCGCTGGGTCCTTTTGGTGTCGTGAGGTTGTGAGCAGCGGAGTCTTGAAAATCCATGTTGTCAAGGCCCTGGCTGCGCGTGTCCGTCCCCCGCGAGGGTCCGGGACACGCAGTTGCGTCGGGCGGTTGATTTGCAAGAGCCATCGAGCGGTCGGTGGGAAACGGCGAGAAAGCCGCTTCCCATTTTTGGTGTCAAATTTACAAACATTCCCATGAGCGAAGATATACTCGCAACTCGTGACATTAGAAAGAAGCATGCAGTACATGGAGAGGCACTTCAAAGGGTCCTAAATTTGCGCTACAGGAAACAAATGTTGCACTTATCCCACCAATAACGCCATTTTTGAGGCTAGATCAGATAATTATACTGATTAGCGCGCAACACAGGAAATCATTACCCCTTCCAAGTCCTTGTGGTGACGCATATGGTCCTTCAAACGGGAAGGGTGGAGGCTCAAGCAGGAAAAATACTAATACCAAATGTAATCACTTGTTTCGGGGCACGTAGATATTGTCTGGAGCGCAACAGTCAGGTTATGCCCACCTTAGCCATGCTGGACGTCACCGCACTGCTAGATTCATCTCTGAACCGGTCATTAATTTACAACAGGCAATGTTTTGTGCTAAGAAGCGCTTATTTAAATGAGCTTAGCATTCTTAGGATACTTAGGACACTTACGATAACGCACTTTCTGGTGTCTTACTATGCCTGGATCTGATCGTTCTCCCGCCGACTTAGGTCGCTGCGTATTTTAATGTCTAATGGGGTACAGCATCGGGCGTCCGTACTGAGGGAACCGCGTCCGAAACCAACCGTCGAATCAACTTGGGTACATAGGTGTGTGACACTGGGTATGTGCAGAAATTCATTGAACCTCTTTCACGCGAACTTGTGTGACTGGGTATGGGCGATTACGTATATATTTGCCGCTCTTCAATGACAAAGAAAAATTCTTTAAACTTCTTCGGTGATGGGCGGAATCAAACCTGCGTCATATATACTCAGACAATGTTGCCAGGATATATATTCACACACGAGCCGCGCGGGTTTCGCGGCGGCGGCGCTAGATGGCGTACAGTGTCCACAGGGAAGCGCGAGAGAGGAGCCCGGGCTGCATACAGACCTCATACATGGCGCGTTTCGGCGGTGGAAATACGGTGTATCGCTACATTGCTTCAGTGCTAACTGCATTAACGTCGACATTCATCGTGAGATAGATTCCGCCAAGATTTCGTTTTTTATTTATTTCAAGAATAAACAACCAATTATTACTACGCTGAGGACGAAACGTGCCGGATTATTCATGATCGTCGTCGAGACCAAAGCTTATTGAATTTTGACTGCCTTATGGCTCCAAAGAGCTCGCACAGCGCTTCGTTACATCCGACGACATGACTCTGCGGCTACGCAGAAACGTGCAGCGCCTATCGCCCACGTCGCGCCTATAGGTGACAAGTAGCGACAAACAGAAATTACGGAAATGAAGACCGCACTGGTAGCTAAACGCGTCTCCAAGCGCGAAAAAGACCTCCCAAACTACACGCAATTCGTAGCGAGCTGTTGCAAGCGCTTCTACTGTAACAGAATGGATAACATGGCTAGTTGGCTTACTTGCATCTTGAAACTGTAAAAGCACACAAAGACAAGAAACAAAGAGAGTGGACAGGAGGAAGCACTTCGTCCTGTCCACTTTCTTCGTTTCTTGTCTTTGTGCACTTTTACAGATTCAAGGGCTTCTACTGACAAATGTTTAATAAATACAGCCTTCATGAGAGCAAAAATGAAACATAAAATTAATTTCAACAGTTTTTGTGTGCCAATGAATAGCAAAATAAGCCTGAAAGCACACAGGGGACAGCTCCAAGTATAGTGTGACGTTTTAACAGAGTGGCCGAGCCTTATCGAGATATCTAGGGGAAATATCGTACGCATGAAATAAAAGCTAAAAAAACACTTCAAAGGCTCAAGTTGGCTTAAAGAATCACCATAATTTTTTTCACATGCGCAAGCACATGACACGCGCCACAGCTAATACATGCTTACAATATCAATCAACAATGCTAGCTACTGATATCTCTTTCCTTACCGGGAAGCGGTACAGGGCGACTTCACAATAAAGATGCCCAGCGCCAAGTGCATGAATCAGCATTCGAATCGAATACCACGATTGATAACTAAGAAAAGAAATACAAACTCAGAGGTATTTTAGGACAACAGAATATCAGCATAAAATGTTCCTTCATGTATAGTAATTCAAAAACATTGAGGTGCCGGTGTTCCTCGTCGGCAGTACCGACACCCAAATCTGTCTGGATTCGGAGCGAAGCGGCAAAGCCGAGGCCACGATGCTTTACTCCTTGATTAGGTGTACGCAGTTCAGACGACTTGGCCGCTTTGCCAGTGAGGTCGCAAGTACGGTGGTATCGGCAAGGGCTTTGTCGTTGCTAGAAAGCATAAACTTGCTGCAAACATGGTCACTCACCTGGCCGCGCCCGCATTCAACGTCACTCGGCTCGTCCGCTGACGTCGCCGCACAAGCTCGGGTCGAGATCGCATGCGATGCTAGTCCCCATCTCACATAAGGCATAGGCGCATGAAACCACCCCGCAAGATACATACCATGCAACTATCTTTGACTCACGTTGATGTCCTGCTGAACGGCGATGTGCTCCCAAGCGGCAATATCCACGCTGGCGAAGGCAAACGGCAGCTAGCCCCAATAGTCTGTCTCGCAATACATGAAGAATCTAGTGGGAATACTTCATGCTTCTGTGGCGCGTTTGCAGGGAGGGTCGACCACTTCGACCATCGAGCTCTTCGGCTCATAAACTTTGCCATGTGTAAAGTGTTGACAGGCGAGTGGTCTCGGAGTGGGAACAGTTTTCAGACATGACGCACTCAGATGTTGTTGTTGATTATTAAAGAAATGGTGCAACTCACTCTAGAGCCTCGGCCATGAATCGGGCAGTGAAACTATTATTATTACCATTTCTTAGAGGAAAATAAGGTAAAATGAACCCGCCGTGGTTGCTCAGTGGCTATGGTGTTAGGCTGCTGAGCGCGAGGTCGCGGGATCGAATCCCGGCCACTGCGGCCGCATTTCGATTGGGGCGAAATGCGAAAACACCCGTGGTACTTAGATTTAGGTGCAGGTTAAAGAACCCCTGGTGGTTGAAATTTCCGGAGTCCTCCACTACGGCGTGCCTCATAATCAGAAACTGGTTTTGGCAGGTAAAACTCCATATTTTTTTTAAGGTAGAATGAAATTAGTAACTGGTAATTGAGGACAAAAAAAGTTAGCTGTATGCGCCATGCAACATTCTTTTCGTCTTCGTCGTCTTCTTTGTGCCTATCCCCGACGCGTAAGTGAAAAAGACATCGGGCATTGCATTGGCGCATTGGTGGAAACACCTGAAAGCGTAAGTTCGAACAATTACTTGCAGCGTTACGATTTTTTTACAGCCGAGCTGCTAAGGGCTACTTTCCCGGCTGTCGTGTCCGCGTGCAGAAAAACAAAATCCCGAAGATAGTGCCGGGCAGACCCGCGGCGGAGGTGAAGTAGGCGTTAATTATTCCCCATACTGGCGCCGATCCCGATGATAGTGCAATGCCGGGCCGACCTACGGCGGAGGTGCAGTTCGCCATTAAAGGGCCCCTCACCAGGCCTGGCCATCTTGAGCTGACAAGCGCAGAGTATAGATTGCGCGATAAAGATCGTGTCTGCAAAGTATTACATCGCTACGCGCCGCGGAAAGATCTGAAATTTCAATCCGAAGCCCGTTTCCCTCCTCACTTGCGGCCGCCGCGCTCCAAGCCGAACGGCGTCGTAGTCGTGCCCCTGCGCCTACGTATAGCCGTGTCCACAGTATGACGTCGCTCGTGGTGACACGTGACTTCGAGAATTATTCAGGACAACGTCTGTTATCTGTGCGATCTATTGCTTGAATTGACTAATTGAAGTTTACAAAATAATAAAACACACAAACTGAATGGCTGCGTGTCTTTTGTTTTACTTCGCACCCAAGCAAGAGAGATGTACTTTCGCTTCGTCATCCTGTTCCCGCGGTCGTGCAGTCACGTGCGCAGGTACCGAAACTATGCCATTTTCTACCGCCTTCCAGCGCGTGATCATGCTCTGCGATCCGCTTGTTCTGCCTGGGTATTCGTGTACTACTGAATTATACCGCTAGTCATGTTTCCTTGTGCACAGCACGCAAAATCGTGCGCTGCGCGAACGAGAGAACAGCTCGCGCGCGATGCCATCGGCGGAAGTGCGTAGCGCCGAAAAAAGAAAAAGCGAGGAGCAAAGAAAGAATGAAGGTGGGGCCTGTGACGTATGCGTCACGCGATCCTCGAGGTCCGGTATGGAAGAACGCAGGGAAGAAATTTCGCTTGCGTAGGCGAGACGGTGCGAGTGGAGAGAGCGTCTTGCTTGGCAATGGAGCCCGCCTGCTGAAATCATGGGTTCGCGGCACTGAAATATTTCTATCTCGGCTATTAATGAGTCGATTTGAAAAGTTTTTCCGGCAGAATGCTTCCTAGAGGACACGTAACAACTTCCAGCGTATAACCAAAATTTGTTGTGGGGCGTGGTGAGGGGCCCTTTAAGGGCCCCTTATGCACAGCTTCGCTGGTCATCCTTCTTCACAGAGTGAAAAGACACCGAGTTTTTTCTTTGCTTGCGCTACCTGTGGCAAATTTGTTGACCTGTAGGTAACTGCACCTTAATAGCAGATTTCTTTTTCATTTATCACCCTGTCCTTGCTCCCGCTGGAGTTACTTGTTGGCCTCGCTCTCTTTGGTAAAGGGGCAGAGATTTAGGGAGCTAAGGATCGACACTAGCTGAATAGCTATGGTGACGAAGAATAATATTCAGGTCATCCCACATACACACACACACACACACGCCTTTCCTTCGGAAAATCATTTTGCAATTTGCATCTAACGTGCTCAGGAAGAAACAAAACGAAGGGAATGTTACGTTTCGCCTACGACGCGCGGTATAGCCGGCGCGGATGCAACGGACGCCGGGGCTTCGTTCAAAGCGACGGACATTTTGGCCCGTTCAGCGCTGCCGCAACGCCTCCTGCCATGCGCGTCCAGGCATGTTTCAATGCCACGTGTCTTCGTGTGTGCGTGTGTGTGTGTGTGCATGTTGGTGCCCACGCTTGACAAAGCGCGGCAGCCGGGGAGAGGAGCTCCCCAACTGTGAAGCGAGGAGGTCTGACCGGCTCTGGCCCGGCGGATGCGTCACTTCTAGTCTCAACGTGTCCGTGCGGCGCCGTCACGTGCGCCTCATCGCGAGCCGTTCCTTCGTGCCCTCGACTCCGAGAGTATAAAAGCAGCAGCCCACGGACGCCGAGAGGCTCCGATTTCTTCCGTCGAGTAACGTGGTCTCCCGTCTCTCCACTTCGGTCGAACTGACCGGCCGCTCTTTTGCGATGCTATAATAAACAAGTTGTTCTGTTAGCAATCGACTCCTCCTTTGCCAGGACCTTCGGATGCTTCCAGTTGTGCCCCAGGCCGCCAGGCCAACGCTACCCTTGGGGCTTGCGACCCAGATGCAACAGGAAGAATAATGGTGAGTGGTTCTTGTATAGTGAAGTTGTTTGTGCACCTGGCTTGGCAAAAGAAAAGTTGTGCGTTCGTACAGTGCTCGAATGCCTATTTCCTTTCTTTCTTTCAGAACGCAGCTATAGTGTGACGTAGTTTGTTTTTGTCAAGGCGGGCACCAATGGCAGAGAACGTGTTCGCTCTCTGAAGCTTAGGTGGTGGGACGTCAACACCACTCTACAAACCTGTGCTTTCTCACTTCGGCATTATGTTGAGGGGCCCCCGATGATCCGCTGGCCTTTGTGCTTCATTATTACTTGCTGCCGCAAGTGAATATTTATTTATTTATTTATTGCACCCTAAAGGTGCAATAAATAAAGGAGCTCACTTCGAGGCGACAACTGCCGCCCTTCGTGGAGGCGGTAAGTAACGCGAAGACCCCTCGACCTGAACCTGACCCTGGCAAGTTGAACTAAGTGATGAAAGGGACCAACGTCAAAGGCTACCCTGATAACCGCGTCGACTTCGGTTTGCTCGAGATCGCTCGCGCTTGCGACGCGCGCGGCGGCAGCGGTGATTGGCCGAGATTCAGTCATCAGATTTTCTAGACTAGACTCCTAGGGAAGACAGCAGTTTTAAAAGCACAGACCTTTGGTGCAGTGAGAGAGGGGTTAACGCGTGCTGATGTGAACTCAGACGTTTAATATGCTCCTACATGGAGTGGCTTCCGTATCTGGAGCCAACGTTAATAATGTAAAATAAACCCTTTTCCCTTCATTCCTACTACCGGGCGTATTCATCAATGGGTCTGGAGGACCCCTGCCCTAAACGCTACCCCGAGCTGCAACAACACTTGCTAATTTCATAAGGAACACTTTACAGAAAACAGAAAATCACAAAAAGCAACAACAATAAATGAAAATAAAAGATGATAGCATGTAACATAAGGTACATTGAATGACAAGATGGTGACATAAGGGTCATTGCACCATGCATGCATACACGCACAAAATTAAAAAGAATACGAAGGCAGAAGAAGCAAATGTAAAGAAAAGACATCAAAAGGACCTGTTAAGTTCTCGACGGATAGATGTCAATAATGTTGTTTGAGGTGGGCCCGTAATTCCAGTCACGACAAGCTTAGGCTAGAAAAAAGAAGTTGCAGTTTCGCCCGAAAGGAGAAGTATCGATGGCGATCGCAAATTAGTAGACAGCTATACGAAGTGAGGACAGTAGTTGTGTCGACCATATAAACTTGTAGACATTCGCTTACTAACTAAATGAACAAGCATGGTGTCACACGAGCACAACAAAACATGAACACATCTCACTCGATGACCGCGGAAACTCGCTGTCAAAACGCTGAAGAGAGGAAGCGCGGCAGCAGCAGCGAGGGAATTGATCTTCGTACTGCCTTTGGCTTCAACGCGAATTAGGCGGTCAAAACAAAGCGCGCATGAAGCTATCAGCACACACTCTGTGCCCAGCGCAGATCGCTTTCAAGATAAGGCCTGCACGGCCGTGCGCCGCCACGCCATACGCAGGAATAGCCGGATAGAACGCCCCCCCTTCCCTCCTCCCGGTGCCTTGTACGCGACGGAAGACGGCGTGCTTCCTCACCGCTTTCCTCCCTTGCACACGCGAGACAGCCGCCATCGCCGGCTCACGCTCGCACGCTTTCACTCGTTCATACAGCATACGGCGCGCGGCGACGATGTTATCGCCCTTGAACTTTATACGGTGTATCACGGCGGCGCGGACGGAACAAATGCGCCTGGAGTGTCCATATAATTGCTGTCGCAATAAAAATAATGGGAATATGTTACGGTGTTTTCTCGAGGAATCTGAACATTGCAATGGTGACCAAGGCGTGATTGCAGGAAAGCAGCAGGCTGTATCCAGCGCTATTTAAGTACGTGATTGTGATAATAGATTGTTTGGAAAAGGCAGAGGCGAGAGAATTTTATGCGTATGACAAGGGAAGGCAGTATAATGCTATTTTTCATGGTACTCACACTGGATGTTCGGTGATAGTTCAATAATATTGCCACGTAGTATTTATTGACAGTAAAGAACACAGTACCAATACTGTGAATGACGCAACTAACTTTTATTGGGCAAACCTGTGCCAACCAAAAAGAGGCTACACTTAAAGCACAACGACAGCGGCGAACACAGTCGGCGATCGACGAAATCTGATCTGCCGGTCAAGCGCGTCGGCTTTTATACATGAGCCATCGAACGACCCCGAGTAGTCGCTGGTGCCCGCGAGTCTTCCAGAAAGTTCTACCCCATTCGTGTCGCGCATGCATGCAATCAGATTACACAAGGTTCGGTGGCAACAGACAGCGGATAGAACTATCGATAATATTCCAGAAACTTCCAATATATGCAGGTGCGTCCCGCGCTCAGCGATAACATTCGTTAGACAGTGAAAAGCGCTCACCCGAAAAAGATGAACAAGTCTACGTGTCAATGTGAAACGTGCTGAGCAGTATTGAACTGCTTCAAGCTTGTTAAGTGTTACCTGGCCGGGGTTTCACACGGATGAAGCGTATTCAAGCACAGGACAGAGGTAAATGATATATAACTGTTTCTTTAATGAAGATGGTGCAGTAAGTTTTACATCCTCCTTCTCTCGTCATCGTCACCCATCATGTGCCTCTTTCTTTCCCTCTTCCCCTTCCCCGAACGCAGAGTAGCTGGCTAGAGGAATATACCTCAGGCCGACCTCTATGCATTTCGTATCATTAAACTTCTCTCTCTCTCTCGATGGTGCAAGGCCAGTTCTGCTTTAGGTAACCGAGCATGCGATTGGATTAGGACGCTGTGTAGTAGATGTGATCAGCCTATGACAAAGATTTAGTAATGTGTACAGCAATATATTTATAAGACCAAACAGATTCGAACGGGATTTCGTTCAAAGAATAGCGAATACTGTGGGAAAAGTGTGTGAGTACGGGAAACTATCATTGTTTGACATTGGGAAATGTTAGGTTGCATATTCCAGAGGTCACACCAATGCGTAACATTATTAAAGTCTGTTTCAAGTATTCGATGGGGGTATTTAGTAACTTTCCGGTAGATAGCGCAATTGTCAGCAAAAAGACAAATAGACAAATTTATATTATTAGGTAAACCATTAAAATAACTTTTAAAAAAAGTAGTGGGCCTAGAACAGAACCCTGGCGTATGCCGGAGGAGAATCAGTATCATGAGTGGAAACAAATTGGGTTAGAAATAAATTTTTGTATCCACTAGAGCAATAGCGGGTCAATACGCAAGTGGTTTAGTTTTAGTAGAAGTAGCTGATGGGTAACCTTATCTGCTTTCGCAAAATCCAAGAAGATACTGTCAATCACCATACCTATTTCAAGGGCCACGTGCAAATCATTAGTAAATATGAAAAGTTGCTTTACGTATACAAATAATTTACTAAACAGTGTTGGGAGCTGTGGAAGTTGAGTCCAAAAAATTAAAAAGATGAGTGTAAATAATATGCTCCATTAGTTGACGAGGAGCAGATGTGAAGGAGATAGGGTGATAGGAGGGTTATGCCTTCGCCAAAATTATGAAAAGTAATAATTACCTTCGCTATTTTCCAATCTCTTGGCCGATAGTTATTCTGAAGTGATTTAGTAAAATGCAGCCTTATATGGTATAACTATATTATTTGGTATTTGGTAAGGAATATTGAGTTGATTGCGTCAATACCACACGAAGACGACCGTTTCAATTCATTATTGATAGCCGCTATACCGGTAGTTTCAGAAAGTAGTGGGATCCGTAGAGAAATAACTAAAATCGCGCGTGTACGAATAATGAATAATGTAAGAGTCAGAGAAAGAGTCAACATACGTTAAGTAACGAGGAACAGAGGTATTTCGGAACTGGGTCACCAGACTCATCAATGAGGCATATTGCTATTTCATTTTTTGGCTTCACGGCGCTCCAAAACTGTTTTGGATTAGTTCTTAAGAAAGTTGGAAGTATAGTGTGAAGAAAATTGAATTTAGCAGTGTAGAGGCGTTAGCATACGATGTAGCAGCTATATGATAGGCAGACCAGCGCTTGGTGCTTCTCGATTTCTTTGCAGCGCAAAGGAGCCTTGCTTTTTAGATAACCTCTTCAGGTATTTAGAATGCCAGGGTGTATTAGAGTCGCTGCATACGATTCCTAAAAGGTCGTGCTGGTTAATTAGTTCAAGAACTTTTGCTTTGAACAGCTATCACAGTGATTCAAGTTATTTATCTAAAGGCTGCTCGTCGACCCACTCTCACTTCTTTATTTGACAAGTCAAGCTCCTTGCCAATCGGAATAAACTTCTCCCAGTCCATTTCCGCCCACTGCATACAAACGAAGTGCGGCTCTGAAGGTTTGAAACAGAGCTTGGCCCTATCACGGACGCCAGATATTCTTGTGTTTAGGGCTATTCGGCACTGTTGCTAGTGCACAGTGATGCGGAAGAGTGACAGAGAATCGTTTGGGTATCTTGTTCTGTTCTGAACATTTCAAGAAATCAAAAGAACCTCAAAATGGGTATAACGGAAGTTAATGAGCTGCGTAACGGCAGTCAGTACGTCCACACACAAGCGAACGAGAATAAATGGGTAGAGGTAGTCACGTGCTGGAGAGGCTTATGGTTCCGTCGTTAGGGCCCTGTAGAATAAGCGTTCTTGAGTCGGCTATGACGACGACACGTCCATGCCCCGTCCAGCATAGCTCTAGGGACGCACAACACGTTCAGAAGCAGCAGTGGCAGCCTGGAAACGCTATGTCCAGCCCAGCGTCGTTGTCCGGCTCGTACGCCGCTCGCAAATCACGTGCTACGGTCGCGCATCCAGCACGGCCTTGGTGTCCAGCTCGTCCGTCACTCGCAACCCACCTGCGGCGGTCGCACGTGAGGGCCGCATCTTGCACAGCGATCTCTGTTCCGGACTTGAATGCTGCTTGGCACAGTTGAGCTGTGGCAGCTCACGCACCAGCGACCCTCGGGTCAGCTAGCGTGTCGAGCACTGGCATCTGGGATCCTGGTACCTCGGACAGCCTCTTCCTCGCTCTGCTGCGCAGCCTTTCACACATTGCCACGCACACCTGGCCCACCTGTACCTCGTTTACCACGGGAGCCTGGAACTGCTGTCCGCCTGGTCCGACCACTGCGAGATCGCGCCTCGTGCCCCCATTCTCGTGCCACCGTTCACTTTCTCCTTTTTCACGGTGCTTCAGTGTCCGCTCTGATCTTCTCGCGGTACTTACATATCACATAACCCTACAAACAGGAGCTCCCGTGGAGACATCTTAAATCTAAGGGGCAATAACCTTGCCTGAAAAGTGTGCCGGGCAGCCTGGACAGGGAAATATCGGCATTGTTTCCAGGCCCCTCAGTGGCGATATAAAATGCAGTCCTGCCAACCCTACAGAAAGGAGTACCCCTGGGGACATCTTAGATCTAAGGGGCTATTATTTTGCTGAAAGATGTGCTGAACAGCCGGGACAAGGACCTCATGCCATTACACTTCCATGCTCGCCAGAGGCGTTCCAGAAATTTTGCCCTGCTAACCCTATACATAGGAGTGCCCCTGGAGACACCTTAAATCTTGCCCGAAAAGTGTGCCGGAAAGCCGGGATAGGGGACCCTTCCCTATGTTCCCATGCTTGTCACAGGCATTCTAGAAATGCTATCCTTCTATCCCTATAATAAACCGGAGTGCCCCTGGCGACATCTTAAATCTATAAGGTAATTGCCTGAAAAGTGCGCCGGACAGCCGGGACAAGGGCCTCTTGCCACTGTTCACGAGCTCGTCACAGTGATCCTGGAAATGCTGTCCTGATAACCCTACAAAAAGGAGTGCCCCTCTGGTAGTACCTTTGATCTAAGGTTCAATTATCTTGCCTAATAAGTGTGCCGGACAGCCAGTACGGGAGAGCCTTGCCACTGTTCCCGCGCTCGTCACAGACGTTCCAGAAATACTATTTTAGCCCTAGAGAAAGTTGTGCCTCTAGGGATCTAAGCGACAATTATCGAGTGGCATTCTGTAGTTCTGAGGTACATAGCGTAAAAAGGGTAGAGGACCAGGAGCCTTGACACCGTGAGACGCTCGACGCAAGTCGAGCGTCTGACGGCTATTTGAATGCGACGGCTATTTGCGAGGACAAAATTTCCGTAATACGGGTGAGTGCGTCGTAGAAAACGGGGTGAACAGAACCAAAAAAAAAAAAAAAAATTCTGTTGTCATCTTCTTTCTCGAAAAAAAAATATAGAAAACGGGCTAACGTCGCAATAAGACCTTGCATAGTCATGCCGCACAACGTTTATAGATCTATAAACGTTGATGTTTTATGCTTGGACCATGCATGCGTTATATAAAGCAAAGATATCTGTAATCCAGCATCTACCACTGCTTCGGACGCTCTCGCAATTCGTAAACGGTCGCTTTGCTGGACAACTGTAATTCACTCTGTAAGGTATGCTGTTATTACTAACCAAAACGATTTTACTCGTGGGTAGAAACCACGTCCACTGAACCAAGTAGTAACACGATGTAATCTGCAGCTAACAGTTTGAACGCTTCTCAAAGTATAACAGCACAACTTCTACCGTAGCAGAACGATACTCACGCTGATACGATCGTCGCGTATGTTTCATTGTTTTTAAACCGCAGCTTAGAGCTAAAGGAGAATACTGATATAAGGTCACATTAGTGAATGGAATTTTCAGAAATACACGATTTCTGCGAGGATGATTATAGGCTCAAACACGCGTGCGCATATCGCGCTGCGTGCTCCGTCCGTCTCAACGCCAGCATAAAATCCGGCCATGCCGACTTAAACCACTTCAGTACGTCTCACAGAACCGTCTCCCACGTAGAAGACGCCAGGTCACTCTAAACCGACCATGCGAGCGCGAAAACAAACACCGAAAAGCAGCGCCGAGCGTATACCTGACATATCTGACGCCCGAGCCAGCATGCCGACTGCCCATAGATGGCGCCACTGCGTACGCAATATGGCGGCGCCCATGAAACAACGGTCTATACCCGGTATTTGTTAATGGCCGAACCTATTTTGAAGCGAAGCTTTCTTTGCCTCTGCTGCTGCTGCCGGCGCTGCTGCCGCTGCCACTGCCGCTGCTGCTGCTGCTGCCGCCGCCGCTGCTGCCGCTGCTGCCGCTGCTGCCGCTGCTGCCGCTGCTGTCGCCGCTGTCGCTGCTGTCGCTGCTGTCGCTGCCGCCGCTGCTCAATACCCTGTGAAGCTCCCTGGGCGTTGCCACATTAGACTCTTGACAGCTGTAATTATCCGTAACCCCTGAAAAGCATTGCAGAAATTGCAGCTCTTACCTTTCTACCAACGTGCAGGTCCAGTGGGAAGCTACATAGAATGATTGGGGGGAGGGGGGTGATGAGGTAGAGAAGGGTTAGAACCGACGCAGTCGGGAAACGAGGGAATAACAGCATTACCACTCTTCGCTCGAAGTTCACATACAAATGGTGGGGAGGGGGGGGGGGAATAAAGAAAAGGTGACGTGAGAAGGCGAGTAAACGCTACTACTAGACAGGACAGCGTTTAAGGGGAAACGGGATAAATTTAAGTTCAAGGTACGGTACGCTACGTTTCTGCCATTTCTGAAAAATAAACACCATGCAAATATGTCAAGTGTAAAACTTGTGGAGGGCGTACAGAAGCAGAGCCGCATTAATTAAAGCGCACCGCAGGAGCTAGGCGACACTACGGAAGCGCTCGCACGTCAAATTCTGTGCCTCCGTGGTAGCTTTGCGGCTATGTCAATGCTCGACGTTACGGGTATGATCCCGACCGCGGCAGCCGCAGTTCGAGGGGGGCGAAATAAAAAGCGCTCATGCGCTTAGATTTAGGGACACGTTAATAAAAACCATGGTGTAAAAATTAATCCGGAGTCCGCCAGTACGGCGTACCTCATAATCTGATTGTGGTATTGGCACGTACCGCCCCATAATTTTATTAAAGTTTCATACTTCTGCCACTTTGACCCGCCGTGGTTGCTCAGTGGCTATGGCGTTAGGCTGCTGAGCACGAGGTCGCGGGATCGAATCCCGGCCACGGCGGCCGCATTTCGATGGGGGCGAAATGCGAAAACACCCGTGTAGTTAGATTTAGGTGCACGTTAAAGAACCCCAGGCGGTCGAAATTTCCGGAGTCCGCCACTACGGCGTGCCTCATAAACAGAAAGTGGTTTTGGCACGTAAAACCCCATAATTTAATTTTTTCTGCCACTATGGGATATGCCATGTGAGGCAATGACATTGCTCAACCATCTCAGAGGTTATGAAATATGGCGCACAACAATGCCTCAAGCAAACACATCTCCCTGTGTGTTCTGTGTGCTAGCAGACAAACAGGAGTGGTGCACGCAAGGTAACGTCTAACTTCAACTCGCTATTCTCTTGTTGGACTGAACGTTGAAGAAATTAAATATTCGCTGTCAACATCACCGCTAATTATCGTTGATCAAAGCAAACAGCACAGAAAGCTTCGCTTGCCTCGATTCTCACAGTGCGTGGGATCTGCATAATTTTTGTGCAAAAGATCTCCCCGATTGTTAGGGATCATTGTCGACCACGACCTCTCCTGGAGGCGCCATGTGGCCTACCGAAAGGAGACTGTCATCTCGATCCGTCGCCTTTTTAATGTCATCGCTGAAAAATGTGGGGACCGTCGGTGTGTTCTATGCTCCCACTGTACAATGTGCTCTTCATGGTTTTCTTGCGTTACAGTGCTCCAGTGCTATCAACCACCAGGAAGACAATTCCCAGAGTGCTCGACAGCATGCAAGCCTACGCGCTCAGAACCTGTCTTGGTCTACCGCGACACGCTTCAACAGCCGCAACAGTTGCGCAAGTCGGGCATCTTTCTGACTCCTGCAATGGAGAGACGCCCTTGGGGTTGCCGGAGACACCACAAAGGACATGGTGATCTTGCAGGAGGCGTGAAATGGGATGCTAATCGGATGGAAAGAGAAGCAAGGTGTTGATACCAGGGTCGGGAAAGGTGTCGAAGCTGAGTTCTAAGCCTGTCTGTCGTGATATACGGACGGATGGGATAATTGCTGGCGATGGCAATTTAGCGTGCAAGCTTGGGCTTGTTGATGGTCCATTGGAAAAAGAACACAGCGCAAAAAAGACAAGGACACGAGAGAGCGACACGCGCACAGCGCTGACTTACCACAGTTTATTCATGAAGCCATGAAGGAATAAATATATAGGGTGCTACCATGCGCAACATGTGAATGACCGGCAGAAAAGCCTGGAACATCATTTGCAATGCTGATAATGATAGCCATGTACCTACAGAGCACACGGAATGCTTACCATTCAAACCCTCTAAATATACGCTATTTCTCGAGATGAAAGAGCAATCGAAGGAGAACTGACGCACGAGCTATCAAACTTCCTAATAAAATTTGCTTCAATAATTTCTCGTGGGCTGTGAACTATGTTTAGCCAGCACTTCGCTTGTTTTCCAAGTAGGGATTACACCCTGGGTCGCGGCAATGAATGCCCAGATTGCCATGTACCGTGTTGTACACATTGTTATGGTGCTCCCTGAGACGATTATTTAGGAACCTTCGTGTTTGTCTCACGTACTTCTTTCCACAAGTGAGAGGAATCACGTACACCACGCCAGTGATGCAGGGCACTAAACCCTTCCTGTGTTTCACGGTACAATGGCCACGCCTGGCTTGTGAAGCAAACTTGCAAATCTTTGCTAGATTTTCCGGAGCGGAAGAAACCAACGCAACACCAGCACTTTTCCCTACCCTCTTCAGATTGTAAGACAGATCAATTATATACGGAAGTACTGCAAGTTCTTTCTTTTCGACCGGCGGACGTGGTGCTCGATCAGCTTGGCCATGCTTGATTTGCTTAAAAAGCTTTTCCGCGACAGCTGATACTAAAGCCTTCGTGTACTAAACTTTTTTTTCATTGAATGCGGACGTGACCTTCTGAGGGCACTGACGAGGCACACATTAACGATTGCTCTTTTGACTTATTTTCAATGTGCTGACTGGAAAGAGAGAAGCGGTTTCCCGCTCCTTGGTTCGAACGACCAGCACAAATTTCTACTGGACATGCACAGCCTGACGTCCGAAAACCTTAAACAGTTATCTTCGGGTAGCTCATGCATCAGCTCTAACAGATGCAGGTTTTTTTTTCTGAATACATCTAACACTTTTCCTGCGGCCTGCTCAGACAACTCCTCCGGATATTCAATGAGAACTAAAAAATCGTCTACGTATCTGCATACTTTTGCAATCAGGGTCATATGAAGAAAAGTTTGAATAGTGCGGTCTTTATGTGCGAGGTAAGTTTTACTGAGGAATGCCGCAACACACGAACCTATGCAAATTCAGTTTTTTTTTTATGTACTGGCTTTTCTCCCAAGAGACAAACATAGATTCAAGATAAAATGACAAAAATTTTAAAAACCCACTAACCGCAATTGCTGTCTCGTTCTCGAATGCTATCGATCAAAAGTTGTCTATGCATCCTTCTACACATCTTAGCATATCATCATGTGCCAGGGAATAACATACAGGCATTTACCTCGATAGAAAAAGCCCTCAGACCCTTATGATATCCTTTTAAAAACCTGATGACAGCGTTCGAGTCTCTTACCAGATTGTGGTCGTCAATGGTTAGTAGATTAAGCTTATTCTGCAGAAGTATCGCGACAGATTTCTTCCAAGTCCCTTTTCGGTTACAATTACTCGTAGAGGGCAGTCATTTTTGTGAGTTTTAGCTGTAAAAAGGAAATCCAAACATAGATTTTGTGATTTTTGACTGTCTTTGCTATTTTGCCAAGGCTATGGGCATTGCAAAGCCTCGTGGCTTCTGATTTTACGTTAGTGAGAGAAATATCCTCTCGTCGAAAAACGGATTCAATAGCTAAAGTGGCCTTGGTATTGAAGGTACCGAAAGGCAACACAGCAAAGCCACCTTCTTTGTCAGAAGGTAAAAGCACCAGGGATCGCACTTTTAAGAAGGAAGCTACATGTTTAGTCGGCAATGCATTACAAAATGGTTTTCGCCGTAACAAAATGTGTACACCTTCAGATACACACCTATTTGATTCGCCTTCTGGAAAGCATTGAGCAATTTGTTTGACAAGCGTGAGTAGTTCATGGGGTGTTTTCCGAGGTTCCACAGCGAATTTCGGTCCAAGACTCAGAAGCTGTCTCACTTTTTCTGACAGTTCCAAGTCACCCACAGTGTGCACACTGTTACTTGGCTGCGGCGATTTCTTTGGAGTGATGTCTCGTAAGGCGGTGAGCGTCCGATGCCAGAGGAACTCAGTCGTTCTGTCGGATAGCGCGCACAACTCACGCCATTTCTTTTTCGCCGTGGACGGTCTCTCGAGGCATGGAAGCGGTAAAGGCTGTCACGGTATAGACGAGCTTGAAGTTTCCATTCTGAACGTAGGATCTTGCATATCGTCACCCCATGCCCTATGGAGGGTGTGAAGCCAGCACACAGGAATTGCATCTCAGGTGGCAAGATAACACGGATGCAGTATGTGTACAACAATGTGTACAACACGGTACAGGGCGATCTGGGCATTCACTGCCACGACCACGAGTGTAAGCACTACTTGGAAAAAAGCGAAGTGCTGGGTAGACATAGTTCACAGCTCACACGTGAAATCATTGAAGCAGATTTCATTAGGAAGTCTGGTAGCTCGTGCGTCAGTTCTCCTTCGATTGCTCTTTCATCTCGGGAAATAGCGTATATTTAGAGGGTTTGAATGGTAAGCATTCCGTGTGCTCTGTAGGTACATGGCTATCATTATCAGCATTGCAAATGATGTTCCAGGCTTTTCTGCCGGTCATTCACATATTGCGCATGGTAGCACCCTATATATTTATTCCTTCATGGCTTCATGAATAAACTGTGGTAAGTCAGCGCTGTGCGCGTGTCGCTCTCTCGTGTCCTTGTCTTTTTTGCGCTGTGTTCTTTTTCCAATGGACCATCAACAAGCCCAAGATTGCACGATAAATTGCCATCACCAGCAATTATCCCATCCGTCCGTATATCACGACTGACAGGCTTAGAACTCAGCTTCGATACCTTTCCCGACCCTGGTATCAACACCTTGCTTCTCTTTCCATCCTATTAGCATCCCATTTCACGCCTGCTGCAAGATCACCATGTCCTTTGTGGTGTCTCCGGCAACCCTAAGGGCGTCTCTTCATTGCTGGAGTCAGAAAGAAGTCCGACTTGCGCCCTGAAGCAAGCTGCTCCGCATTTCCTGCATGGCTCCTACTCCAATCGAGTTCAGATTTATACAAACGACTCTTCGTCTGTAACCAGCACTACTGGTGCAGCGGTTATTCCGTCGACATCATTTGCAACACGTTTATCATCAGCCACGCCACAACATCGACTTGTTTTCCTCCGTAGCGCGGTGTTTTATGTGCATCAAAAATCACCGAATCAATTAGGTGTATTTTGTTTTTCAAAGGCAGGCCTATAACCTCTCTTATCCGCTCTGCGTCACGGCCGACAAAAACAATTTCTGGCAGAGATACGATTACGATACCATGAAGAGAGAGAGAGAGAAATAGAAGACAGGAAAGCAGGGATGGGTGAACAAAGGCCATGGCATAGTATTTCAGTGGCTATCTGGGCACTGCAACATCATTGGCAATGAAAATGCTGACAACACTGCCCGTGAGACACGTGAAGAATGTGAAAGCACCTAGATCCAATTTCCGAGAACGAATGCAACGCGGCACGCACGCGGTCTTGCCCATATTACCACTCTAAGACAATAGGATACGACGGAGTTACCAACTGGCGCCTATATGCCATTGACACACATATGAAATTACAACTTTGACCTGGTCTCACAGGACGGGAAGAAACGTTACTTCGCAGCCTGCGACTTTCACGAATGCCTGTTCCTTTCACGAACGCCTGCTCATTCCTAATTGGAATGGTGAGCTGTTTCATTGTAACACATGTGGCGCAGAATAAACGATAAAACATCTCCTGTGCGACTGCCCAAGAGACAAAAGCGAAAGGGTTTAAATAACAGGCATTTCACAGAAGATAAAATATTGGGACTCTGGCCTCGTGAAGCCCGTAGGCGATGAAAAAAGCCAGAAAAGCGCTACTGTGATTCTTGAAATGCTCCAGCCTCTATGACCGCTTGTGATTAACTCAACAATGAACGCTCGATTATGTGCGAACAGTGCAAAGTGTGAACTTCTCTCTTTCTTCTAATCTTTCAGTCTCCTTTCCTCCTTCAGTACATGGTACAGCCTACCGGGCTTAGCCTAGTTAGCCTCATTGCTGTTCCCTTATAGCTATATATATATATATATATATATATATATATATATATATAAACGAGAAGAAAGGGGGTTAACCGAGGGGCCCCGATGTTTATTAGTCATATCATAAGAAGCCAACAAACACTGACATCAAGGGCAACATAGGGGAAATTACTTGTGCTTAATAAATGAAATAAAGAAACGATAAATTAATGGAAATTAAAGTGGATGAAAAAACAACTTGCCGCAGGTGGGTACCGAACCCACAACCTTCGCATCCACCTTTTTCCATCCACTTTAATTTCCATTAATTTATCGTTTCTTTATTTCATTTATTAAGCACAAGTAACTTCCCCTATGTTGTCCTTGGTGTCAGTGTTTGTTGGCTTCTTATGATATGACAAGGGTATTTATTAAAGGGGAACTTGTGCCCACAAGTAAAAGTAACTGCGGTCGTGAAGAAATCCGCGGCAGTCGCGTTCTCAGACTGGGCTCGAACCGTCTTCCTCTTCTTCTCGCGTGACACCTCGTGCGCGTGGCGCATGCGAGCCGGGTCCAACTGGCTGCCCGTGCCACGAAGATTGCTGCCACTGTACACCACTGTACGGCGTGCACAGTGCCCAATGCAAGGGGCGCGCAACTTGAATGTCACTAAGTTTGTCGTGGCATTATCCCCCTCCTTACCGCATCGGCCCGATGCGTGAGATGAAGTAGGGGTTCCTGTGGGATCTCACTTTTTTTTTTTTGTTCATGACCTCTCCTGGTAGGGTTTCATGCGGACAACATGGACAACTTCCGTGGAGTTGCGCCGTCTTGGGCTCTCGTGTCCAGCGGATTTCACTTCGTAAGTGACGTCGCTTATGCGACGAAGTATTTCGTAAGGGCCGAAGTATCGGCACAGAAGCTTTTCAGACAGTCCACGGCGTCGCACTGGGGTCCATACCCACACCTTGTCACCGGGCTGGTAATGAGCTTCACTACGGCGCTGGTTGTATCGGCTGGAGTCGATGCGTTGTTGGCGGCGTATTCTGTACCTTGCCATCTGTCGTGCCTCCTCGGCTCGTTGCAAGAAATCATCTAGGTCAGATGAGTGATGGTTTTCGTCATCTAACGGCAACATAGCATCCAAAGTTGTGGTCACTGCTCGGCCGAATACAAGTTCAAACGGGGTGACTCGTGTTGTTTCCTGAACGGCCGTATTATATGCGAAGGTGATGTATGGCAAAATTTCGTCCCACATCCTATGTTCAACGTCGACATACATCGAAAGCATGTCGGTCAGTGTTCTGTTGAGGCGTTCAGTTAAACCGTTTGTCTGAGGGTGGTACGCTGTAGTTTTCCGATGATCAGTATGTGTCATTTGCAACAAGCATTTCATTAAGTCCGCAGTAAAGGCCGTTCCACGATCGGTAATAACAACTGTGGGAGCGCCATGCCTAAGCACGATATTATGGACAAAGAATTTTGCAACTTCGACAGCCGTTGCATTGTACAGGGAATCAGTTTCTGCGTAACGGGTCAGATAGTCCGTGGCCACAACTATCCACTTTTTGCCTAAAGATGACGTTGGGAAGGGTCCAAGGAGGTCCATACCGACTTGTTGGAATGGGGCTTTTGGTGGCTCTATTGGCTGGAGGAGGCCGGCCGGTTTTACGGATGGAGTCTTGCGCCTTTGACACTCGCGACAAGTCTTGACGTAGTGCTGCACTGATGCTAATAACTTGGGCCAGTAGTATTTCAGACGAATCCTGGCGACTGTACGGCTCACGCCCATGTGTCCAGACGTCGGCTCATCGTGACATGCATGCAAAATTTCTTCTCGCATAGATGTGGGTACGACAAGTAAAAACTTTGTCTCGCTGTTCTCGAAGTTTCTCTTGTAGAGGACACTTCCTCGCAGACAGAACGAGGATAGCCCCCTAGAGAAAATACGCGGGAGTTGAACGTCGAGTCCCTCCAGGCGCTGTATAAGTGGAAGCAATTCCGGGTCATCTCGTTGTTGTTGAGCAATTTGTGACGCGTCAACAATACCCAGGAACGGGAAATCCTCTTCTTCTGACACAGTTGTCTCGACGGGTGCGCGTGACAAGCAGTCGGCATCGCTGTGTTTCCTCCCGGATCGGTATACGACAGTAATGTCATACTCTTGAAGCCTAAGGCTCCATCTTGCTAGTCGTCCGGATGGATCCTTGAGATTCGCCAGCCAGCAAAGCGAATGGTGATCGCTGACTGCTCTGAATGGTCTACCATAGAGGTACGGCCGAAATTTACATATTGCCCAAATGACTGCAAGGCACTCTTTCTCGGTTGCGGAGTAGTTTGCCTCTGCTTTCGAGAGCTTGCGGCTGGCATAAGCAATTACTTTCTCCTGGCCGTTATTCCACTGCACCAGTATGGCACCGAGGCCGACGTTACTCGCATCGGTATGAACTTCAGTGTCGGCTGTCTCATCAAAATGGGCAAGGATTGGAGAAGCTTGCAGGCGTTTCCTTAACTCGTCAAAGGCGTCTTGTTGTTCGCTTTTCCACATGAAAGGTTGATCTTCTTTTGTCAGTATCGTAAGGGGCTCAGCAATGTTTGAAAAGTTTTCCACAAATCTTCTGTAGTATGCGCATAAACCCAAGAAACGTCGCACTGACTTTTTGTCTGTGGGTGTCGGGAACCTCGCAACAGCTGCTGTCTTTTCGGGATCTGGCCGAACGCCTTCAGCACTGATGACGTGTCCGAGAAACCGAAGTTCATCGAAGCCGAATTGACATTTTTCCGGCTTAATTGTCAAGTCTGCTGCGCGAATAGCTTCTAATACTAGTCGCAGGCGCTCTAGATGTTGGTCAAATGTGGTGGAAAATACGACCACATCATCTAAATACACTAAGCATGACTGCCACTTCAATCCTGCAAGCTCAGAGTCCATCATTCGCTGGAACGTTGCGGGCGCGGAACAGAGGCCGAATGGAAGTGCTTTAAATTCGTAGAGGCCATCAGGGGTTACGAATGCTATCTTTTCACGGTCCCGTTCATCCACCTCTATTTGCCAATATCCACTCTTGAGATCCAGGGAGGAGAAAAACTTTGCACATCGGAGCCGATCTAACGTATCGTCGATACGCGGAAGGGGGTACACATCCCGCTTGGTTACGCTGTTCAGTTTACGGTAGTCGACGCAGAATCGAAGTGTGTTATCTTTTTTCTTAACGAGCACTACCGGAGACGCCCATGGACTGCTGGAAGGCTGAATAACGTCATCTGAAAGCATCTCCTCTACTTGCTTCTTGATGATCTCCCTTTCTTTTGGTGAAACTCGATACGGGTGTTGGCATACCGGTCTTGCGGCGTCCTCTGTTATGATTCTGTGCTTCGCAACAGACGTGCGCCGTACCTTCGAAGACGTAGAGAAGCAGTCAGAAAAATCTTTTATCAGGGCATATATCTGTTTCTTTTGGGCTTCCGGGAGTCTCGGGTTGACGGTAATTGATCTGTCGACACTGCAGGTTCCTGGCAGGGCAGTTGACGCAGTTAGGCTGCATAATTCGGTCGCTTCACAGAACTCGTGGAAATAGGCAATAGCGGTTCCTTGTGCGATGTGTTGGAATTCATTACCGAAATTTGTAAGTGCGACATTTGCACGGCCATCGCTTAACTGAACAAGGCCCCGAGCCACGCAAATACCTTTGTTGAAAAGGAGCTCTATGTTTCCATCCGCTATGCCTTCGCGGTCGGAAAATCTTTCGTTCTCCACAAGAACCATTATACTGCAGCGTGGCGGCACAGTTACGTCATCGTCAACGACGCGCAGTGCAGCGAGACGTCGCTCCTCCGATTCTTCCACAGGTATAGCTTGTTTTGTCGAGAAAGATACACTGGACCTACGTAGGTTAATTATGGCGCCGTTAGCTTGTAGAAAATCCATTCCCAATATAAGTTCCCGTGAACATTCTGGCAGTACAATAAAGTCACAAACGTAGGTGAAGCCTTTTATCGTAAGTCTTGCGGTGCATCGGCCAAGGGGCGTAATAAGATGACCACCTGCCGTGCGTATCTGCGGACCAGTCCACTTCGTCACAACTTTTTTAAGGTGCTTCGCCATATTGAAGCTGACTACCGAATAATCAGCGCCGGTGTCGACTAAGGCTTTCAGCTCGCATCCGTCTATTATCAACCGCAAATCTGACGTAATCGTTTCGTTCCTGCACCTGTAGACTGGAATTGTCTCGTCACCGCACTGGAATCGCGTTGGAGGATCTTCGTAACTCTGGTTATCAGCGGCCTCACCTCCACAGGTCGCTTGCTTCAGTTTTCCTGGTGTGGGCTTGGTGAACGACGCCTAGGCAATCTTGGAGACGCGCGTGGGCTAGGCGATCGGTAGCGCATGGGCGACGGTGATCGTGGTTGACGTTGGCGAGGAGTAACGGGGCTTTGGCGCGTCGACAAGTATTCTTCGATCTCCGCTGGCCGTTCACCGTTTCGGGGGCATGGTGCGCTTAAGGGAAAACCCCTTAACCCAACTTGACGGTACGGGCAGAACCTATACAGGTGACCCGCTTCTCCGCAGTGGAAACACAGAGGCCTGCGCTCGTGGTCACGCCAGACGTCACTTTTCCGGGGCCTTTGTTCCACAAAACGAGGTGCACTGCGTGCTAAAGGCTGATAGGCAGCCGGTGGTTCCAGTAGACGAGGTTCACTGCGTACTGTAGGCGGGTAGGGAACGGTCGTCGCAACTGCTCCACTACTGTGTACCGCGGGTTGCCTGAGTACGTCGGCGTACGTTGGGATGCGCCGCGTCGGCTGTGGCTCACGCCCTGGATCCCGTATGACGTTCCTGAGTTCGTCCCGGACAACATCGATGATAGATAGTGCAGCTGGAGCCTGAGGTATCTGCAACTTGTTGAGCTCTTCCCTGATCACTGACCGGACAAGCTCCCGCAGGGCTTCCAGGTCGTTTGGCAGGCCTCCAGGGAGGACACGGACAGGTGCGCAGCTTGCCTCACGGTTGTATTGCCGAGCCCGCTGTTCCAGCGTCTTTTCGATGGTCGTTGCTTCACATCTGAACTCGGCGACCGTGCGCGGTGGGTTGCGGACGAGAACTGCGAAGAGTTCCTGCTTTACTCCACGCATGAGATGGCGCAGCTTCTTATCTTCACTCATGCTGGGATCAGCACGCTTGAACAGGCGGGACATGTCCTCGATGTACATCGCCACGTTCTCGTTTGTACGCTGGTTCCTGGTTTGAAGTGCGATTTCAGCCTTTTCTTTACGATCCGTGCTGGCGTACGTCGCTAGCAGTTGTCGTCAAAATTCCTCCCAAGAGGTCAAAGAGGGTTCGTGGTTTTCATACCACGTTTTTGCGAAGTCTTCCAAAGCGAAGTATACGTTACGGAGCTTCTGTCTCTCACTCCATTCATTAAAGCTCGCCACTCTCTCGAACAGTTCCAACCAATCTTCCACGTCTTCGAACGAGTCACCATGGAATGTTGGCGGCTTGCGAGGTTGGCTTACGACTAGCTGTGCCGGTGTTACCTGGGTAGTCATTGTGGCGTGGTCCGTTGTGGGAGTTTCTCTTGGCAAGAAGAGAAGAGGGCCGAATTCGGGCGAGTCACCTCGAAGACGGCGGCTGGTCCGCTGGTGTACAGGTGTCAGTTCCACGGGGTGGACTCGCGGGTTGTCGGGGCTACGCTGACTTTCGTTCGTGGGGCTTCGACTCATACCCCGCACCTCCACCAGAAATGTAACGATGTTAGTAAAACAAGGGTATTTATTAAAGGCGAACTTGTGCCCACAAGTAAAAGTAACTGCGGTCGTGAAGAAATCCGCGGCAGTCGCGTTCTCAGACTGGGCTCGAACCGTCTTCCTCTTCTTCTCGCGTGACACCTCGTGCGCGTGGCGCATGCGAGCCGGGTCCAACTGGCTGCCCGTGCCACGAAGATTGCTGCCACTGTAGGGGGACGCTACCAGCGCGCGTAGCGAGCGGACGCATGGGACATCGGCTCCGGCGATTTTCGACCGTGGCGACGGCCCAACGCGTTTGATCCCGACAATTTTGGACTTGACAGGACCAGCAAGTCAGCCGGCACGCAGGGAGACCACTCCCAATCCGGTGGGCCGATTTGTTGACCTTTTTAAGCGTTTTTCCTCCCACCCGCCATAGCGCCGCGACGCAGCCTCAAGGCTGAACGCCGGCGTTCGGCGGCGGGGAGGCCGCTCCAAGCCAACATGGCAAGCGCAAACCAGCAACGCGGCTACGACCCGGAAGGCATGGCATGGACAACTGTGCCGCAGACCAGTCGGGACCAAGCCTGCAACGCTAATGTGATCCGGGCCTTTGAAACAAGAGCCCAGAAACTCCAAGCCTGCGCACAAGGGAAGGCCACGTCAGCTCACGGAGGCCACCATGCGCAACCCGACAAGGCATCCGATGAGCGCGCAGCCGGAGGCCCAAGGCAAGTCAAAGCTGCATGGAAACCCAAGTTTCTCTGCAGATTTAGACCAGACGATGTGGTGCTAATCATCAAACCATTAACGGCGACAAGCTTGAAGAACTTACAACACGGTGAGCTAGGCCTAGCCCTACGACAGCGAGTCGGGGAGGCCGAAGCGGACAACTTTTACTTCACAATATCCCCGGACCAAAACCTGATCATCGTGGGCACGTCGAGCATCCACGCGGCAGACAAACTGGTCGGGGACTTTGCGATAAAAATCCAAGAAGGAGCAGACCTCCATTTGCACGGGCACGTAAAACAGAGCGAAGACAACGTGATTCACGGAGTCATCACAGTGGCCAATCTGGAAACCACCGAGTCCCTGCGAGGGAAGGTGAAAAGCTTTCACGGAGAAAGCACCATCCTGGAGATCCGAAAGTTCGGAACTTCTAACAAAGCCAGAATCACCTTCGAAGGCAAGTACAAGCCCAGAGCTGTACTGTACAACGCACAAGTCATACCGGTAGCAAGGTACCGCCGCACCATACCAGCGTGTAACTTGTGCGGCACGGTGGGGCATAGGCCAGACACCTGCCCGACACCGAGACAAGAAAACTGCGGACTCTGCGGAACGCTAGCCCCGTTTGTGGAGGGGGTGCGGTCCCCTCACCTGTGCAACCCAAAATGTGCGGTGTGTGGCGGCGAACACGCCACGAACTCCAGAGACTGCACGGCGAAATTTCGCACAAACGCGCAGCAACAACCCAGCAATCAGGAGAAAAGGAGGAGGAAAAAGAAGAAACAAAACAAGAAGAAGAAGAAGGGAGGAAGCGGGAATCTCCCGCCCCCTCCACCTAGCAGGGAGTCGACTTCTGATCAACCCAAGCAAAAGAAGACCTGGGCCAGCATAGTCCAGAACGGGATGCGGCAGGTGAGTGGGACCGCCTCTCCTCCTCCTCCTCCCAAACCTTCCTCTCCACCCACACCCAACCCAGTAGAAACCGAGTTACGAAACCAGATAGCAGCCCTAAAAGCGCAGATCGCGGTGCTAACGAGCAAACTAGAAAGTGCGCTAGCTAAACCCCAGCCACCTCAGCAAGAGGAGGCGATGGAAAGCGACACAGAACCTAGTCTTGAAAATAAACTAGAAGCTATGATGAGAAGGGTCCAGGAATCCATTCCCACCATAGTCTCACAACAGATAGCGAAAGCGATGACGGTTCGCAAATACGCTAACACGAGGAGACTCCAGACTCCCCGAGCCTACAGGATGCGTAGGGTGATAAGCGAGGACGAAGAGGAAGACCACCAGGAGCAATTTCCCCTCGAGAATAACAACAATCTCCAGATACAACATGGCGAGACAAACTAAAAAGAGTCCCATAACATTAACGCAGTGGAATAGTCGGGGCTTGAAATCGAGGACTAAGAGAGCGGATCTTAGGATGCACCTGTCTACGTACGAGCATACTCCGGCAGTAGTGGCCGTACAGGAACCTGGCGGGAACGTGAACCTCACAAACTACAAAACGTTCCAACTCGACCCCCTAACGTGCATCTTTGTGCACAAAAACTACACTGCAAATTTGGTAGATCTGGAATTACAAACCAGCTTTTCGCACGTGATGGTGACTCTTCTGCCACTGAAAAAGGAGGATTCGCCGCTACACATCCTGAACGTGTACTGCCCACCTAAAGCAAAAAACGTAACCTTCTCCACACTCCTGAGCAGAGCTATCAGGGAAGCAGGACGAGACCCGTTACTAGTAATGGGAGATTTCAACGCGCAGAGTCCCTCATGGGGCTATCATCGAGAAGACATACGAGGACGGAAGCTAGCGGAGGCGGCGTCCGCGTTAGGTCTAACCCTACACACTGACCCGGCGTGCCCCACGCGGATAGGGAACTCGGTGCAGAGGGACACGTGTCCCGACTTAACCTTCACGAAAAACGCGAGGCGAGTGGAGTGGACGAATACAGAGGAAACTCTCGGTAGTGACCACTGCCTGATCACCATAACGATCCGTACGAAACCCCTTACCAGGCCTACGGGGCACACTATGCTGCCGGACTGGACGAAATTTAGAAAGGAATACGAGGTAAGCTCCATCCAGGAGCAGGGATATCAAGCCTGGACAAAACAGCTGCTGATCAACCTGCGTTCGACGGAAACGCAGGTAAAGCTCTCAGAGGCGGTGACGGACGTGGACACCCACCTCCTCCACCTCTGGGCAGCCAGACGCAGCATGGTCAAAAGATGGCGTAGACAGAAGCATAACCGAAAGCTAAGAGCTCGGATAGCGGCAATCACTAAAGAAGCGGCGGAGTACGCGGCGCAACTCGCGGACGCGAACTGGGTAGATAGGTGCAACGCGGCCGCTGGGCAGATGTCTAGCAAGAACACATGGCGCCTCTACCGGGCACTCATAGATCCCAACCAGACGCGCACCGAGACGCACAAGCACCTGCAGAGAGCGGTACATGCATTTCAAGGAAATACGGCCCAGCTTGCACTGAAGCTTCGGGACCAGTACCTGACCACAACCCAAGATCCAAGGGGAGACGCTTACAGATACAATGGAGCCCAAAATGCTGAGCTGGACGAACCTTTCAAAATATACGAACTCAAGGCCGCTCTAGCGAGGATGAAACGCGGGACCGCGCCAGGAAGGGACGGGATCTCGGTAAAACTCCTAGCCAATCTGCCGGACCGCACATACGAATCCCTCCTAGAACACTTTAATTCGATTTGGGTGGGCGAAGCTCCATTTCCCACGGAGTGGAAGACGGCGCTGATAACTTTCATCCCCAAGGCGGGCAAGG
The DNA here is from genome assembly GCF_023375885.2 of Dermacentor andersoni. NCBI lineage: Eukaryota > Metazoa > Arthropoda > Arachnida > Ixodida > Ixodidae > Dermacentor > Dermacentor andersoni. The sequence continues at coordinate 179,709,422 of NC_092814.1, forward strand.
CCATAGACACGGATAACCTAAGACCTATTTCTCTCACCTCGTGCGTGGGCAAACTGATGGAAGCTATGGTCAGAGACAGACTATCTGAGTACCTAGAAAACAAGCGAGTCTTCGCCGACTCGATGTACGGCTTCAGGCCAAATAAATCGGCTCAGGACATCCTGCTGCAGCTCAGCAGGGAGGTACTAAACCCGATCGAACATCTGAACGGAGATAAGATAGTGCTGGCCCTAGATCTGAAGGGAGCCTTCGATAATGTGACACACGAGGCGATCCTCACACACCTATCAGAGACGGGATGCGGCAGGAACGCTTTCGAGTATATAAAACGCTTCCTCACGGACAGACAGGCCTACGTGAGGATCCAGAACGCGGAACACGGCCCCTTTCTATTAGGCACGAGAGGGACGCCACAGGGAGCGGTGCTATCCCCCTTGCTTTTCAACTTGGCAATGAAGAACCTGCCGGTCCACTTGGAGAAAGTCCCGGGTGTGCAACACGCGCTGTACGCGGACGACATCTCCATTTGGGCCACGCAGGGCTCTCTCGGTGAAATGGAGGCCAGCCTGCAGGAGGCGGCCAACGCGGCGAACGAGTACGCGAAAAGATGTGGCCTTCATTGCTCCCCTCAAAAATCCGAATTCGTGCACATTCGCCCCAACAAAAAATGCACAAACAAGATAGAATTGAGACTTGGATCGGAACCGATACCCGAAAGAAAAGAAATTAGAGTCCTAGGTCTTTTCATCCACCAGCGTCGGCTGGCGACAACCACGCTCGACAAACTAAAGAAGGTGGGAGATCAGGTGGGCCGAATGGTCCGCAGAGTCTCGAACAAGAAAGGGGGACTGCGAAGCAAAGACGCCTTGCGGCTGGCCAATGCCTTTGTAACAAGCAGAATCCTGTACTCGACCCCCTATCTCCGCCTCAACAAACACGACCAGAACATCATCGAGGTGATAATACGCAAAATGGCGAAGAAGGCCCTCGACCTCCCGATAACCACGTCTAACCTGAGACTCCAAGGTCTGGGTATGACGAACTCCTTCGATGAACTTAGAGAAGCCCACCTCACAGGTCAATACACGCGATTATCGCAGACGTCGTCAGGACGCCGCCTTTTGACCCGTCTGCACATAGAACACACGACTCTAACCGAGGAGAGAGTAAGACTCTCTCAGGAATGGCGTTACGCCCTGCACGTAAGACCACTCCCAATTAAGATGTCCAGGGACGACCACGAGGGTAGACGCAGGGCCAGGGCAGAGGCCTTAGCTCACCACTACGGAAGGAAACCCGGGGTATACTACGTGGACGCATCCGGCCCGCACCATGGCGGGTGGTACACGGCGGCAGTGATCCACGAGTCCAAAACGGTGAACGGGCTCACCTTCAAAGCCCGAAGCGTCACTCAAGCAGAGGAAGTCGCCATCGCTTTAGCGGCAACACACTCCGATTCCAAGACAATCATAACCGACTCGCAAGGGGCACAATCATAACCGACTCGCAAGGGGCGTGTCGGAACGTCCAACAGGGCTGGGTCCCGTACCTGGCCTACCGGCTACTGCAAAATAGCTCGTACGTAGGAGGTCCATCCCACCGCTTCATAGTCTGGGCTCCGGCCCACTCGGGGCTAGGAGGAAACGAGGCAGCAGATGCAGCCGCCCGCGCGCTCTCTAACCGGGCAACCTCGTCCCCCGCCTCCTCTGAAGAAGTAGCGGAAGCCACGCCGACCTACACTTACAAGGAAATAACACAATTATACAAAGATAGACATAAACTGTACCCCCACCCGTGTAAAGGATTAACGAGAGCGGAGGAACGCCTGTTCCTCCGCCTTGTCACGAACACCATGATGTGCCCGGCCTCGCTAAAGCACTTTGACCCTGCCTTCTCCGGGGAGTGCCCGCACTGTGGGGAGAGGTCCTCGGACCTCTACCACATGGTGTGGGCGTGCCCCTCCAACCCTGCTTTTACTCCACACCCAAACCCCACCCGGGAGGACTGGGAGGCGACCCTACTCGCCTGTTGCGACCTGAAAGCCCAAAAGGCGATGGTCAAACGAGCTATGGCGGCAGCGGAAGCCACTGGGGTCCCGTACTAGGGACTCCACCTAGTGTTTGTGAGGGGAAGGGCACTAAGCCTGACCCCAGAGCACCCTCCATGTAACTCCCTCTTTTCAGAGGAAATAGACGTTTTTACCACCACCCACCACTGTACACCACTGTACGGCGTGCACAGTGCCCAATGCAAGGGGCGCGCAACTTGAATGTCACTAAGTTTGTCGTGGCAATATATATATATATATATAGTGGTGCTTGAGTGGTGCTACAAGGTAAACAGAACAAGTATTTAATTTCAACAGTTTCGATCGGTGGACCGATCTGCATCACTGGCGGTGGACCGACCTGCAAAAAACTGGCAGTTCGGCCCTGGTAGTGAAGACACCAGAGTGGCAGGGTGAGTGGCAGCGGGTCTTGCCCTGCATAGCTGCCAAAGGCAGCTGTAAATCTGCCAAAGTGCCGAAAATCAATCACTGTCACAACTGTTCCTCTCGGTTTGATGTATCTGAGAACGACCGGGCACCCGGTCTGGTGTCTTCACTACCAGGGCCGAACTGCCAGTTTGTTGTAAACCCTGATGAAGATCGGTCCACCGATCGAAACTGTTGAAATTAAATACCTGTTCTGTTTACATTTGTAGCACCACTCAAGTTCTTTACGTTAGAAAGGTAGCCTGAAGAATTCCTCTGTGCCTACTATATATATATATATATATATATATATAATCTAGTAGGCAAAGAGGAATCCTTATATATATATACAGATTATATATATATATATATATATATATATATATATATATATATATATATATATATATATATATATATATATATATATATATATATATAGGGGCCCTATTTTTATTAGTCATATCATCAGAAGCCAACAAACACTGACACAACACTTCGCGAATTGCGAAGGTTGTGGGTTCGGTTCCCACCTGCGGCAAGGTGTTTTTTCATCCACTTTAATTTCCATTAATTTATCGTTTCTTTATTTCATTTATTAAGCACAAGTAATTTCCCTTATGTTGTCCTTGGTGTCAGTGTTTGTTGGCTTCCGATGTTACGATTATATATATATATATATATATATATATATATATATATATATATATATATATATATATATATATATATATATACAGGGTATCCCATCTAACTTGGACCAAGATTTCAAAAAATAACCATGAGTTCTAGAGAAATCGTACTGACTGGATAGTAGCCGTAAGCGTATGTACTTACGACCAGTATTTTTTTCATCACGAAGTATTGCCTAATTAATTACATTAAATTAATGAACTTTTTAATTATTGCTTGAAACGCAAACATATCAATTACAAAGTTGTATGGCACCTTAAATAACCCCCGAATCAAGCATTTATTTCGTGCTGAAATGGTCCTGATCGTCTTTTTCCGAGAAAAAACAAAGCCCGCGAAATACGCGAAATACGAAATAGATGCGCACTCGCACGCCGCTACTCAAGCGCCTACAAGCAACCATTGAAAGATATACGTCTGCATTCTCTTATCGCCGCATCGTACAAGGCTCCGCTATACGCTTATCAGTGCATCAGCGGCGTGTTCTTTGATGCCGCGACCATAACATAGCGTGAAGCCCTGTGTCGAGCTGCCGCCGCTAGTAAAGCCGTGAATACATGGCTATTCGCTTGGGAGCGCTTGAGTAGCGGCACGCGAGCGCGTATCTATATCGTATCTGATGTTTCGCACTGTTACGTTTCGCCTACAACGCGCGGTATAGCCGGCGCGGATGCAACGGACGCCGGGGCTTCGTTCAAAGCGGCGGACATTTTGGCCCGTTCAGCGCCGCCGATACGCCTCCCCGCCAAGCGCGTCCAGGCATGTTTCAATGCCACGTGTCTTCAAGTGTGCGTGTGTGTGTATGTGCATGTTGGTGCCCACGCTTGTCAAAGCGCGGCAGCCGGGGAGAGGAGCTCCCCAAGTGTGAAGCGAGGAGGTCTGACCGGCGCCGGCCCGGCGGATGCGTCACTACACTCGTCCCAACGTGTATCAACGTGTATCCCGCGCATCACGTGCGCCTCTGACGAGGCGTTCCTCCTTCCCCTCGACTCCGAGAGTATAAGAGCAGCTGCTCCCGGACGCCGAGAGAGGCTCCGATTTCTTCTGTCGAGTAACGTGCTCTCCCGTCTCTCCACTTCGGTCGACCTGACCGCCCGCTCTTTTGCGATGCTAGAATAAACAAGTTGTTCTGTTACCAGTCGACTCATGCTTTGCCGGGACCTTCGGATGCTTCCAGTTGTGCCCCAGGCCGCCAGGCCAACGCTACCCTTGGGGCTTGCGACCCATTTGCAACAACTCGTGCCAGCGGTGCGATTGCAATAACGGGAGTCAGCGCTGAGATTCCAACAGCACGCTTTAGTTTTTTTCTCCGAAAAACCAACGAGACAAAGCTGAGCACTAAACAAATGCTTGATTCGGAGGTTATTTGAGGTGCCCTACACCTTTGCAATTGATCGCGATTCAAGCAATATTTTAAAAGTGCAACAATTAAAAGTAATTAATTAAGTAATACTTCGTGATGAAAAAAACACTGGTCGTAAGTACATACGACTATATATACGGCTACTATACAGTCGGTACGATTTCTCTAGAGCTCTTGGGTATTTTTAAAGTCATGGTCCAAGTTAGCTGGGACAACCTGTATGTATATATATACGTTGCTTTTATTCCAGAGCAGCCGCCCGAGACAGCGCCAAAGAACCACAAGAGCCAAAGGAAGATGATGAGTCGTACGTACAGATGACGACAATGATATGCACAAATAGCGCTCGCACTAACTCCCCCCCCCCCCCCTCCCTTCAAGAAAGCGGTGAGCAAGACCGCAAGCTAGAAAGGGTAAGCACGGCGAATGTATGGTTTCAGGCTAGAGACGTGAACTATTTCTGTAGTGCGACGGCGGCGGCGGTCAGTAGTTGAACTGAAAGGAGTGACGCGATATAGTTAACGGCCGAAGTTCTTTTCAAAATGGTGTGTGGGCCGAGATATTTATGAAGAAATTTTTCACAAAGCCCCGGTGCGCGAACAGGTGTATACAAAATAGCTTCGTCCCCTGGACGGAACGAAGCAAGGCGACGCGTCGCATCATAGCGAACTTTCATTTTGTGCTGAATGGTAGCTGTGCTGGCGCGGGCAATTTCACAGCAGCGGGCGAGGCGAGCAGCAAATTCTTCTGGAAGGGACGCGTATGGAGCAGCAGGTGGTGAAAGGAACGTAGTGTCCAAGACGAAGGACGGTGCACGACCGTACACGAAGAAGAAGGGACTGTAGTTAGTAGTCCGTTTGAGGCAGTATTATAAGCAAAAGTCACGAAAGATAGAATGGTGCCCCAGTTTGTGTGATCGCGTCTAACATACTTAGACATAACGTCGGACAACGTTCGATGAAAACGTTCTGTAAGACCATTTGTTTGCGGATGGTACGCTGATGTGGTCTTATGGGCGGTGTCAGAGGCCTGGAGGACTTCACAAAGCACATGCGAAAGGAACGTCTTGCCACGGTAAGTCAGGAGGACACGAGGTGCGCCGCGGCGTAAAACGATACCGGGCACGAAAAACTCGGCGACTTCGAAGATAGTACTAGAGTGAAGAGCTGCTGCCTCGGCGTAGCACGTTAGATGGTCCACTGCGGTAACGATCCAGCGGTGACCAGCGGGCGTGAGTGGGATGGCTCCGTATAAGTCTATGCCCAGAAATTCGAAGGGAATGTTAGAGGCTGTTAGAGGCGACGGGCATGTTTGAGGCTGCAGAGGACCGGCTGGAAGGGATTTTGAGCGTTTTCTGTGTTGGCATGACGCGCAGGAGTAACGCATTTGGTTACAGAGGTGGCAAGGTCCGGCCAGAAACAACGCGTTTTGATGCGGCAGTAGGTCTTGTGAAAGCCCAAGTGGTCAGCCGTCGCGTCGCCGTGAAATGCTTCTAAAACTTGGACTCTAAGGGAGTGAGGTATGACTTGGGACCCATCGGTTACCGGAAGAATGGTAAATTAATCGAAATAACGATCCTACTAATCGACTGTTGGGCGGTCGTGCTAAGCCAGTGAGTCGGTCGGTCAACATATGGATCAGTACGCCGGAGCGAGACGAGGTCAGTAGATGGAAGAAAGTCTACTGAGGCCACCGACTGTACCGGGCTACTGGGCGTGTGCTTGGACGTTTGGCTAGATGGTGACGTGTAGAGCGAAGGTGAAGCAAGGACGTTTGGCGGTACGGACCACGTGACAAAGCATCGGTATCATGATGTTGTTTGCCGGACCTATACGTGACAGTGAAGTCATATTCCTGCAAGCGAAGTACCCAACGGCCGACGCGTCCAGACAAGTTTTTCGAAGACCACAACCAACAGAGAGAATGGCGGTCGGCCACAATTGTGAAAAGGCAGTCGTAGAGATAAGGTCGAAATTTTCGTATTGACCACACGATGACCAGTCATTCATGTTCTTTTGTGCTTCAGTGCATAAAACAGCATTTTATTAAAAGTAACTGGAACGCCAATGCATTTCGTCGGACACATTGAAAATAATATCTGGAAACTGGTGCAGTCTTGAGAATTCGTTCAAAGTGGATACGCCTTGCGAACTCACCGGCTAGAAATCATATATATAAAGATGGTCCGCAAAGTGATAAATCAAAAGTTAATTAGTGTAATTCAGTTAAATATTTATTGAAGGACTTTGATTTCTCATAAGCCGCCTCATCGAGTAATTTAGATCAAAGGTTAGAATTGTGCTGCCACAGACAATCTTTAAAAATTTTCGATCTTCTGATAGAAAACACACACACACACACACACACACACACACACACACACACACACACACACACACACACACACACACACACACACACACACACACACACACACACACACACACACACACACACACACACACACACACACACACACACACACACACACACACACACACACACACACACACACACACACACACACACACACACACACACACACACACACACACACACACACACACACACACACACACACACACACACACACACACACACACACACACACACACACACACACACACACACACACACACACACACACACACACACACACACACACACACACACACACACACACACACACACACACACACACACACACACACACACACACACACACACACACACACACACACACACACACACACACACACACACACACACACACACACACACACACACACACACACACACACACACACACACACACACACACACACACACACACACACACACACACACACACACACACACACACACACACACACACACACACACACACACACACACACACACACACACACACACACACACACACACACACACACACACACACACACACACACACACACACACACACACACACACACACACACACACACACACACACACACACACACACACACACACACACACACACACACACACACACACACACACACACACACACACACACACACACACACACACACACACACACACACACACACACACACACACACACACACACACACACACACACACACACACACACACACACACACACACACACACACACACACACACACACACACACACACACACACACACACACACACACACACACACACACACACACACACACACACACACACACACACACACACACACACACACACACACACACACACACACACACACACACACACACACACACACACACACACACACACACACACACACACACACACACACACACACACACACACACACACACACACACACACACACACACACACACACACACACACACACACACACACACACACACACACACACACACACACACACACACAGTATGCTGTTTTCATGTGGTGGCAACGTCGGATCAGTCAATGGAGGAGAAATGCCCAAGCCCCCTAGGTGACGAGATGCCAGTGCGTGTTTTAAGGGACCTTCGTGTGCTAAATATTCAGGCACACATTTCTCCACTACGGCTGCCGGCACATTCATGATGCCCCACTCTGGTACTCAAAACCCCACAAGTTGGCTGTGTTTCGTGTACTGCAGCAGCGTGTGCTAAACAAGGAGCAAGAATCGCAGGGGAAATTATCTAGAGATTCATTAAATATAATAAGTGCGTCGCACACCGACTACAGCGAGCAACGATTAAAATGTTTGGCACAAAGTTGCGCGTTTCCGACAGCGCCGCCGATCAATGCGGCCCCAGCGTCGGAACATCTCAGGGAAGATGTGCGCTCAGTTGCCCACCCTTCGAGCAGCGCGCCCAGATTTTTTTACGGCCACGCGGGCAGCGCTCGCGCGCCAGGGAAGACGGCCCAGCACTGTGTCGCACTCGTTTTCCTTTCTCTCCCACTGGAGCCCCCGCCCTTCGTATCGCTTTCCACTCAGCGTCCGCTGGCCGCGCGGCACCATGCGCACGTATAGCGACGCTCATTTCGCTCACAAACTAAATGGCCGCGACGCTCTCGCTGCGATGCCGCGGAACAGAGAAGAGAGAGAGAAAACGAAGACAAAAAAAGAAAAGATATTTATTACGTTCTCATCTCCTGATGAGCCACGTTCATCTCCGCTCTGTTTTTACGGCCGCCGCTGGCTAGAGGAGGAGGGCGGTGGTTGCAGCGCGTCCAGCGTCACCGTCGCCGCCGCGCAAGAGACGTGCCCCTCGCGAGCGCTCTCGGACTGTGCGCGGCGCGCAGTCACTCTCGCTAATTACAAGACGGCAGTTCAGGCTTTAATATTCTCCGATGCCGGGTCCAGAAGCAATACTCCTAATTGCCTTAATCAAATATGCATGTTCGACCTAATTTGATTTGTCCTTCCGCAACGCGCGCGCGCCACGCGGCCATCTTTGAGCACGCGCGCAGGACGTAACGGACGCATCACTCGCCGCTGGGCCCGCCGGTCTGTCTGCGCCAACCACGGAGAGAAAACAGTATGGCGAGTTCTATACGGGGCGCCGCCGAGGCGGGTCGCGTTGCACTGCGGTCAGTTTCAGGTTTTGAGTCTCGGCAAGCAGCTGCCGCCATCTTGAAGACCCAAGGCCCTTGACAAACGTTTATTCGCATTCGTGCCCAGTCAGGTCAAGCAACGACACTTCGATACGGCTCTAAATACGTCCGTCGCCGCTTGGAAAATGGTATCATGCTCACAACCTTGCAGGCTGACACTGTTCTCAAATAACTTCACTTGGAGCCAGTGTTTTTGATATCTCTTTATAGTTTTGTCCACGGTATATATTTTCCTTATTGCTGATTGTTCTCTTCCGTTCAGGAAAAATAACTCGTTCCCTGCATCTTCTCGAGGCTTTCTCACTTGACGGCACACGTGTGAGGGCCTCGGCAGCGATAACTGTTATTATTTTTTTCGTTTGCTAGTTTTGGGCCTTCCTTTTTCAGTGGCTAGGCGACAAACAAGGAACGAGCGATGTGACACGGATAGAATGCAGCTGCGCACTGTCCATGGATATAAGCCCATAGCCGAACGCGCAAAGTGTACTGCGGCTACGGCGAATTGGCGACGTATGATGTCTCCCAAAGTGCTACAAGCATACAGGACACATAGTAGTGAGTAGGTACAGCTGTCAGGAATTAGACAACGGGATGTTCTCAGGTCTTTCGAAGAAGGCACCAATAAGATAAAATGCACAGCGGTGCAGTGTATGTCAACAGGTTTGAATTTATATATGTACAGGAACATGCAGTGTTATGCCGTGGTGTCACATGTTATGCAATCAATCCTCTATGTAGTGAACTTAGTGATTAAATCAGAGTCTATATTACAATCCACAGTGTCTACGTATGCATGTTACCATATGCAAGACAGCACCGATGCAAGTGGCCACGGAATAGCTATACCATCACGCTCTATGTTGGCTTTCGTCCTTAGAAGAGCCCTCAGGAAGGCTTGGACGATGGCTTTTGTGACTGCAGGAGTATTCCTATTCGGTGGTCTAAAGATCAGGGCGCCAGCACACCAGCGCCGACTGCATGTCTCGTTACATCGTAGACACAACCAACGTCGACGACACGGACGCTTCCGCCTGCATTGTCTCCGTCTCCCAAATTATGGACATGGCCAATGAGCAACGCCGTGAGGCCACTTTGCAGACCCTCTTTAAGCGAGTTGACTCTGCGCCTACTGACCCATCCATACGGTGCTTTGTCCTCCAGAGCGGCCTTTTGTACCGCCGTAAGTTTCACGTCGACGGTCCTTCCCTTCTCTGTGTCGTCCCTCGACATCTTCGCTCAGCCGTTCTCCATGAGCTTCATGACGCGCCAATTGCAGGTCATCTTGGAGTCCCTCTCACCTACAACCGTGTCCGCCGACGCTTCTACTGGCCCGGGCTTGGTCGCTCTGTACGGCGATACGTTGCGGCATGCGAACCCTGTTAGCATAAAAAAAAAAACCAGCGACGCTTCCTGCCGGGTATCTTCAATCCCTCGACATCCCAACTGAGTAATTCTTTCGAATGGGTTTAGATTTTCTTGGTCCCTTTGCCTAGTCCAAGTCCGGCCACATATGGATTGCTGTGGCTACGGATTACGTGACACACAACACCATAGCCTGAGCGCTTCCGACCAGCGGTGCAACTGACGCTGCGTGTTTCCTCCTCCGCGACATCATTTTAGTGCACGGTGCCCCACGACAGCTACTCACGGATCGTGGCCGTACCCTCTTCTCCCAAGTCATCGCCAACATCATGCAGTCTTGCTCTACCATGCACAAGCTCACTACTTCGTACCATTCTCAGACCAATGCCCTGACTGAGCGATTGAACTGGATCATCACCGACACGATGTCTAAGTGCGTTTCGCCAGACCACCATGACTGGGACATTGCACTACCCTAAGTCACGTTCGCTTACAATTCGCCACGCCACGAAACTGCCGGTTATTCGCCGTTTTACCGGCTGTTCTGTGGCGACCCTGCATTGTCTTTGGACGCTTCACTCCCCTCTGAAAGTTCTTCGAGTAGCAAGAATGCCCTGTTAGAGTTGGGGTCGGGCATGAAATAAGCGGTATCTGGCCCATGCCGTCATCCAACTCATGCACGCTTAGGACAGGAGATACATTTCAACAGTCTAGCTTGACTGCAAAATGGAGCACGAAAGACAAAGCACACAGAGCAGCCGTAAAACGGCTGCTTAAGAACCCTCTGTCCTCCCTAGATCCCTAGGTGAAGGAAAACTGCCGTCCAATCGGAGCGTCCACAGTCGTTGGAGGCGTAGTCGACCCGCCTTTGATGGGGGGGGGGGGGGTTCACATACTCACATCTGCACTTTGGATTCACAGAACACACCGAGTGGAGAGGGTCCTCGAAGACAGGGGTTGTCACGCTTGACTCCAGCAAGCGCCGTCGGTTCTCCGAAGGAGGCGCATGGTTGGTTAACCTTGCTGGCGCCATCGGTTCAGTGAAGGAGGCGCATGGTTGGTTAACCTTACTGGCGCCGTCGGTTCTCCGAAGGAAGCGCATGGTTGGTTAACCTTGCTGGCGCCGTCGGTACTCCGAAGGAGGCGCATGGTTGGTTAACCTTGGTGGTGCCGTCGGTTCTCCGAAGGATGTGCGCGGTTGGTTAACCTTGCTGGCGCAGTCGGTTCTCCGGAGGCGCATGGTTGGTTAACTTTGCTGGCGCCATCGGTTCTCTGAAGGAGGAACATGGCTGGTTAATCTTGATGGTGCCGTAGGTTTTCTGAAGGAGGATAATGGTTGGTTAACCTTGCTGGCGCCGTCGGTTCTCTGAAGGAGGCGCATGGTTGATTAACCTTCCTGGCACCGTCGGTTCTCTGAAGGAGGGGCATGGTTGGTTAACCTTACTGGCGCCGTCAGTTCTCTGAAGGAGGCGCATGGTTGATTAACCTTGTTGGCGCCGTCGGTACTCTGAAGGAGGCGCATGATTGGTTAACCTTGCTGGCGCCGTCGGTTCTCCTAAGGAGGGGCATGGTTGATTAACCTTCCTGGCGCCGTCGGTTCTCTCAAGGAGGCGCATTGTTGGCTTTCCAAAGCAACTCGTCCCAGTGGGCCATCAAGGGTTCGAAGGTCGCTACTCCCGCAGGTCGATCGAAACAGCTGCAGCGGGCTGGGAAAGGTTCGCAGGTCAGTACTCCTGCAGGCCGGTCGTAACAGCCCGGGACGCAATTGCCCATGCTGACTACGCGAGGCAGCTTGCCCGTACTCGTCTGTTGGCATCCCAAGAAAATCAGCAGCACGTTTACAATCAGCTGCACCATGACGTACGCATTTCACTAGGTTCCCTTGTGCTACTTTGGTCGCCTTCCCATCGAGTGGGGCTCTCGTAAAAACTCCGTATTTGCTGCAAGGGCCTTTGTCGCGTCCTACGTCAAGTGACCAATGTCAACTATGAGATAGTCCCCGTCAGCTCTACCATGTCATCTGGCATCACCTCACGTGATGCCATCCATGCCATACGGTTAAAACCTTACCATGTTCTTCCTGATGACGCACTGAATGGTGCTTTTGCCGCCGGGGGTCGTGTTACGGTGAGGCGAAGAACTACGACGGTTTCGAAAACAACGAAAAGGCGACGTAATCTCGCTGGGCTATTCTTACGTTCTTAAGACGTATTTACGTTCTCTATCTGTAAGTACATCTTGTAAATAGCTTTATACGCGTAACAATTTAGGTCCCGTCCACGACGACGATAATCCGACAAATGCTGTCACCAGACGTTTTGCTACTGCTGCTGACCTGGGGCTGCTTGCACAAACATCTAATAAGGAAAATAATAACGAATGTAAGAACGCGTTCTCGAATGTTCCATAGCCAACGCCTAGTCCACACAAGAAAGCGTTATTAAATTCGTTATTATTTTCGTTATCAATTGCTCGTGCAAGCCGCCCTGGTTGCACAACTAGTAGCGTTCACATGCATCTTGCACAAGTCACCTTCAGTGTGGATAACCTTTAGTAATTCGCAGTCTGCGGTGCAATCCTTGAAGTTACCGCGATTTCAAAACCGGCTGAGTATATATATTATGTCTGCACACGAGGTCCAGAAGGGTTGAGGCATAACGTAGTGTAAATGTGGCTGTCCGCACTGTACGGCATAATAAGCAACGTCAAAGCTGATCCTGATGCTGGAAGAGTTGACAATAGCTCATACAAGTGCGTTTTCATGAATTGACGGAGCGGATTTTGTGCTATACTGCGTTGCGCTCGCATCAAAGCCTACTGCGGTGTGACCCGGAGCAACAACTTTGCCCCTTTCATACCCACTGCGAATTTTGTGTGCCACGTAACCTCGATAGGGCTTCTCTATCGCGCCTACTCGCATTCGGCTAAGTGTTGGCTACGCAAATAATTTTACGGACCGCGGCGTTTCAGTGATTATGGTGTTCTGCTGCAGAGGGCGCGGGCTCGATTCTGGGCCGCAGCAGTCGCATTTCTAGGAGGGCTAAAGGGGAAAAAAAGAAAAAGAAAATGCTTCTACCGTTAGATGTAGGTCAAAAGCCCTTTTTATTAAAAATTTTTATTGTTCAGTATGCTGCTATGCTACAGGTCCAGCATAAGAGAGAGATAGAGAGAAACAGAAGAGAGGATAGGCAGGGAGGTTAAGCAGACGCACGTCCGGTTTGCTACCCTGTACTAGGAGAAGAAGATATAGGGATGAAAAAGAGATATGAGAGATAGCAGAGCGAGAGAGAGCACATTTGAAGGTGCGCACCGAGTCTACAAACAGTCGCCAAGGCCTGGCGACTTGAGGTACTGCGAGAACGCTTTCGTGGCTTTCTGTGCCATTGACGCGCACTGCCATGGTCCAAGGATCTTCCTTCCCGACAATTGTCTAGAGTACAGCTGGTTCACTGCTGTCCAAAGAGGTCCCCATTCGACGTCGTGCCGGGTACAGAGACACGCAGAATGTGTTCAGTCGTTTCTGCCGTTCTACAAGAGTCGCACATGGGCATATCCCGCACTCCGACGTGGAACGAGTAGGCCTTTGTAAATGCCACCCCGAACCAGAGGCGGGCACAACAATGTCGCCTCAGAGCGGGAAGCTTTTGACGGCACTTGTAGCTTTAGGGATAAATCAAGTGTATGAAGATAACATTTCCGAACGTTGGGAGAAGAACAATATTTGTGTGTCATTGCTTTAGCCATGAAATGAATTATTCTTGCAGCGTCGGTTATGGATAAAGAGATCGGAACGGTCCAGCTCCTAGATGAGCCGACCGGGCGGCTTCGTCGACGAGGCCATTGCCAGCAATGCCGGTATGTCCAGGCAGATACTGAAATATAATTTTATCGATAGATTGAGAGTGATCCTCGCTTATCTCACACACCCGCTGCTCATGAGTTCTGTGACATAGGGAAAAATACATACTCAAAGTGAACTTGAATATTAATAGGAGATATGCGAAGTTCTCCAAGTGCTCTTGTCCACACATCTCGTTTGACCTACACATGCTAGCTGACGTCCTCCTATAAATGTAAATAAAGAAGACGCGCACGAGCATGGGGCCGCCATCCTCGCCAACATTTCTCTTTTGCTACATCGTCGCTGTTTGCGAGCCCACCTTCGGCTCAAAGATCTCATGAGCTGGAGGTCGGTCATCTTGCGTAGGGCCAACCTAATAGCGTGCAAAGGCCAACTTCCATAATTTGGAATATGCCTTATTGCAGACGACTCTAAACCCCAAAGGCTACCTACAGAACTACCTCAAACGTATACATCATCATCATCATCATCATCAGCCTGGTTACGCCCACTGCAGGGCAAAGGCCTCTCCCATACTTCTCCAATTGCCCCGGTCATGTGCTAATTGTGGCCATGTTGACCCTCCAAACTTCCTAATCTCATCTGCCCACCTAACTTTCTGTTGCCCCCTGCTACGCTTCCCTTCCCTCGGAATCCAGTCCGTAACCCTTAATGACCATCGGTTATCTTCCCTCCTCATTACATGTCCTGCCCATGCCCATTTCTTTTTCTTGATTTCAACTAAGATGTCATTAACGCGCGTTTGTTCCCTCACCCAATCTGCTCTTTTCTTATCCCTTAATGTTACACCTATCATTCTTCTTTCCATAGCCCGTTGCGTCGTCCTCAATTTAAGTAGAACCCTTTTCGTAAGCCTCCAGGTTTCTGCCCCGTACGTGAGTACTGGTAAGACACAGCTGTTATAAACTTTTCTCTTGAGGGATAATGGCAACCTGCTGTTCATGATCTCAGAATGCCTGCCAAACGCACCCCAGCCCATTCTTATTCTTCTGATTATTTCACTCTCATGATCCGGATCAGCAGTCACTACCTGTCCTAAGTAGATGTATTCCCTTACCACTTCCAGTGCCTCGCTACCTATCGTAAACTGCTGTTCCCTTCCGAGACTGTTAAACATTACTTTAGTTTTCTGCAGATTAATTTTTAGTCCCACCCTTCTGCTCTGCCTCTCCAAGTCAGTGAGCATGCATTGCAGTTGGTCCCCTGAGTTACTAAGCAAGGCAATATCATCAGCGAAGCGCAAGTTACTAAGGTATTCTCCATTTACTCTTATCCCCAATTCTTCCCAATCCAGGTCTCTGAGTACCTCCTGTAAACATGCTGTGAATAGCATTGGAGAGATCGTATCTCCCTGCCTGACGCCTTTCTTTATAGGGATTTTGTTGCTTTCTTTATGGAGGACTACAGTGGCTGTGGAGCCGCTATAGATATCTTTCAGTATTTTTACGTACGGCTCGTCTACACCCTGATTCCGCAATGCCTCCATGACTGCTGAGGTTTCGACTGAATCAAACGCTTTCTCATAATCAATGAAAGCTACATATAGTGGTTGGTTATATTCCGCACATTTCTCTATCACCTGATTGATAGTGTGAATATGATCTATTGTTGAGTAGCCTTTACGGAATCCTGCCTGGTCCTTTGGTTGACGGAAGTCTAAGGTGTTCCTGATTCTATTTGCAATTACTTTAGTAAATACTTTGTAGGCAACGGACAGTAAGCTGATCGGTCTATAATTTTTCAAGTCTTTGGCGTCCCCTTTCTTATGGATTAGGATTATGTTAGCGTTCTTCCAAGATTCCGGTACGCTCAAGGTCATGAGGCATTGTGTATACAGGGTGGCCAGTTTTTCTAGAACAATCTGCCCACCGTCCTTCAACAAATCTGCTGTTACCTGATCCTCCCCAGCTGCCTTCCCCCTTTGCATAGCTCCCAAGGCTTTCCTTACTTCTTCCGGCGTTACTTGTGGGATTTCGAATTCTTCTAGACTATTCTCTCTGCTATTATCATCGTGGGTTCCACTCGTACTGTATACGTATACGTATACATCGTATACATCGGCATGGCGCTAATGTATAAATGCGCTCCTTATTCTTTTGCGACATAGATCTCGACCAGCTTCCGTAAACTGCCTCGATTTCACGTGATAGTTCGCTTTGAGTACGTATTTCTTTGCTTGCATGCATGTGCCAGTGTTTTCTTAATACGCCTTTGCTGTCTTTATTTTTTAATCTTTCATCATGCTTGTAGCATGCCATACATTTATCAGGCTAACCTGTGAACAGGTTAACCAGTTATTATTAAACATAACCTCTTTCTTTCTTACACGTCTAGTAAAGTTTTGGCAGGCAAACTGCATGGTCCACACGTCCCGCTGATGTGGCAGCCTTGCGCTACGTTAGGCGGGATGACGAACTTGATCCGAACGGGTCAAGTGTGCCTTCTGCTTGCGCATTCTTGTCGTTTATTCAACAGCAGCACAAGTAATGTGAACAGCTGTTATGTCTCCGCCAGTGCGCCCCGTTAACGTCGGCCCTGTATGTGTATGATCTCCATGCTTAACGGCGACCGGTGTTGTGCTCATTGTGCTCATTCGCTGTCATCCACCACCCTTATTTGACAGATCGTGGCAATAGCCGCGACGCCGCGGCGCTCGAGCTATGACGAATGGTGCGGGAAGAGAATCTCGATGGAAGCGTTGCATTACCCCATTCCCGAACGGTATTAACTATGTCCGCATTTTGAAAGATCTACACTCCGAAGCGCTCAAAAGGAAGTTTAAAAAAAAAAAGAAGCAAGCAGGTTAGTGCTGTTTCTCTCGTTCGGGCAAGCACTTACAGAGCGAAATTTCATAATACTTATTACCAATGCTTTCTCCGCAATCTGGCGGCTAGGGTAAGCCGTAAGCCCAGTTTTTATACTTCTGCGCGTGGCTAGCGTCCATTTGTTTATTTTTTTAATTCCAGGCTCTATGTGTTCACTGTATACATGTTCACTATATGCGTTCAAATGGTTTCGTGAAGCGTACCATCTCTGATATATATACGCGCCGCTATTGACGAGCACCAGCATGTTTGAGTGCTCCCCTGAACTTTAGTCTCGCCGCTATATTCACACGGAACGATTCGTATAGGAGGTAGCAATGCCCAAATGCATGGGCGGTACTGACACGGTGATCATTCCTGTCGCGGTCGTCATGATTGTGGCAATCACCTCCTGTACGAATCGTGCGTGCGTGTGTGTCGGGGCTGCACTGCACTGTCCGCACTTTGCATTAAGCGCTTATAGCGGCCATTATCGTCTGCCGTGCGCTCTGTTTCTGTCCGGGAGTAAACAAATAAATCTAAAGAAAATAAAAAGAAAGCAAGAAAACCAGGCGATCATTTGTGGGATATACAGATCCACCGAGAATTGCCGAAATCTCTTACGCTGTTTCTTACGCCTAAGTGCATGCCAGCGAACATGTGTTTCTGCTCGCGTTCCGAGCATCGATACTCCCAAAACAACGCTGCCTGTAGAATTAGGACGAACAACACGCCGGTTTTCGTCGAGGTATCTCGGTTTTTCACGCGAAGGGCCCATGGTACAAATCCTAGAAAAAGAAATGGTGGCAGCTGCCAGGACGTGAGAACAATTAGCACCTAGTGTGGTTTCAATGTCTCGCTTCATAGGCAAGCACTTGCGCCTATCACTTCTCCTGGGAGTCGATAAATTCCCTCATTCGAGGAAAAATAGGCCCACATCACATTTTCTTGTGGACTGGGAAGAAATGCTAGTAAGCCCGTGCTCCCGTGAGCAACCTAGTCAGCGGAACCACCATTTTTCTGTAATGTTTATCTTTTCCTAGTTTTGCTCCGTAATGATGTTAGCCTGGTCGTGGGCGTAATTCAATTTGCAATGCGCAGCAAAGTCCGCTCCGCCAGTCCCAGGAAGTGCTGAGCTTCTACTGTCACAGGAGAACTTTCTTGCGGGCTAATTATTTCTTTTCGTTTTTGCTGCTGTCATTTCGTCACTCACGCCAAAAATACATGCAGGGGCCTTTAGAAAGAGACAATACACAAACAAGATATACGATATTCCGGTGCCGAACCTTGTGGTAATCTCCCTACTTGTCAGAACATTTATTGGTACATTTTTTCCGTTGCTTTTGGCTGCACTTGGTAGAGGACAGAGTTCAGCGACGACGTGAACTTGGGGTTCGGCTCGGACGGGGAAGAACAGTTCCCTTGCGCGCATTGGCAAAGCACGCCGTCGCTGGGCCCAGAAGCTGCGGGAAATGCGCGCGCGGCCACGTTACCGTTCGGGTTGTCGTTGCTCGAGCCACTTCGCGCACTCGAGAGGCATGGTTATGTTGGAAAAGAAGAATGGCTTTGCAAACGTTGCGCATTTCACCGGCTGACAAAGTTGGTGAGCACTGCTCGTAAACGACGAGAAGCTGCAAGGCTTGCTCGTAAACAAGACTAATAATTCGTAAACGAACACCTAATTGCTAATGCCGCGAAGCAGCTAACCTTTACGCTCAGGTCGGTCTTACACAAAAGCCAGACCCCATCGATCGTTCATTTCTTTCCTGTTGAAAAGCTATATATAGCATGTGTCAGGAATCACGGGTTCGAGCCCAAATTGGTATCTTTAACTTCCAGCTGCCTTTTTCGCTGGAAAGACTTGCATCAGTACCGCAGGAGAATTTGGATAAATATATACGTCAGTGCAATGCCATGGAGTGTTGTCCTCGAAATCGATATGTGGAACCATACCCGTTAGCAGTTCCCATCGTTGTAATTTTCCCTTTGTCCTATCTTGGACAGTGTCGTTAACGTCGCTCGTCTATGGTTACGCCATTGAAAATCTTGATTAAATATTATACCTCGCCTATACGTAAGGGAGATACTTGACTAACTCAGTACCAGGCAGGCCAGGCACACTCGAGCAAATGACGCCAGCCGACGAAAAGAAAACCAGAACAGCAAGGGCGCTTTAAACCTTGTATCACACTCGTTACTCCTCGGCCTTTTCCCATATTTAATAATGGGATTGCATCGGGCCTGCTCCTCTGTCACGCGGAATTAGGCGACAAATCAGCAGCCCGAACTTTGACAAAAGAGGCCACGAGCCCGAGATGACGGCCTCCGCCCCGGGTCAGCCCCTCTCCATCACCATTTCTCCGCACTACATGCGTGCAGTGTTGGCATTGGCGCGCGTTCTTTAAGGCTTTCAGGCAGTACGGGTGCTCGGGAAAGGGGTTGCACGGAGAGTGCCGCCTGTAATGGAAGCACGATTCTCGACGCAAAATTTATAACGGCGGAGTGCGTGTGGGGTGGCGGCGGCGGACAAAGTCATTTCTTGAAAGTCGGGAGCAATTATGACGCAATCTGCAACACCGCGCGCGCGCTCGGTGCCCTCGAAACGCCGCTGCGCGCTGGGCTCTGCCCCTCGCTACTACGCCAAACTCGACGGCGGCCGACGGAGAAGAACCTAATCTGGCTAATGGCTTCCGCGGCCGCCGCTAGAGGTCGCGACGGTCTCCATTTGACGTCAATGGCGATTGCCTTTCCTTCCTCCATGCTCCTCCGGCACAGTGCGGTGCGCGCGTCGTAAAGGGGGCACCGCGCGATTTCAGAAAAAGGGCGAGAGAGGGAGGCAAAATATATACAAATCAATAAATAAAAAGCCTACTTGGGGGATGGAAAGAGAACCGTGAGCGAGAAAGCAATCTAATGCGCAGTAATAACTCCTCGTTGGCGTGGGCGCGGGCCTGCGCCCGTGCGCCCATATACACCGCCGCGCAAATATACTCTATACATATCCTTGACTGTAAGCGTCGTGCTCTTTTTACGCGCGCAGGCTTGATTGCTTGCTTGGGCAAGATAATTTACGATTACCGCGTCGAGATGCGATGCAGTGCTCGCGGAGGATTTCGAAAACGCTGGGGAAGCTGAGAACGATGGCTATACGGTCAGCGACGGCGGTCTTATCACTCTCAAAGTGGCGGCCACAATTTGCGCGACTTCCTAAGGCTGCACACTTTAGAGAAATGCAAGTGCGCAATCGAATTCTGTGGCGTAAAAGTCATTGCGTCCCACTGGAACGTTGTCTCTGACGAAAGACGCGTGTCACGTCGCTTTTAGGAGCGATCGGTTCTTGCGAGCAATACTGCTCAAGTAAGGCCGTGCATTTAGCCCTTACGAGCTGCCCACAACTCGAGTTTCTTATCAAGCACTAAAGTAGCCTCCGGTTGTGGATATGTCGTGATAATGACAATTAAGCTGGGCCATGAAGGTGAAATCCTATTATTATACAATCAAGCTCTGCTGCGAAATGAGCATGTATAATATTCAAATTGTGCGCCTTGGTGTCTGTGTTGTTGTTGTTATTATTATTATTATTATTATTATTATTTGTACTTTGGCACAAACATAAGATAGCTTAATATGTGTATTATTAATGGGGAATGCTACGTAATACAAAGTGATGGATTACATTAAGATTGTTCATCAAATGGAAAGTGAAGAAGAAACATGCCGTCATCACGAGGAGGAGCACGTCTACCAACTTACTGTGGTATTTTATTGGAAATGAACGCGCCGATCTACCTGCTCATTTAGCCCACGTAGAAGACAGCCACCCAAGAATTCCGCTGTCTAGGACCAATACTGCTAGGATTCTCCGCATGCTTGCACGCCAATGCACCACTTTGGAGTGGAATGAACGACATTTCAGGCACTCCCGATTATACACCCTCGAGTCAACCTTAAGCCTTCGACATCCACTAAGACTTCCCCGAAGAGGAGCGACCCTTCTGTGTAGGCTATGGTAGGGCGTTGCGTATAACAATGCCTACTCGATTCCGCATAGGGATGGCCAACAACACAGCCTGCGGCGACGAGGAAACAGACCGTCATGTACTGTGCCAGTGGCCGCAGTACAATGTGCAGAGACAATCGCTTTCCGTCGTGCTCGACCAGTTGAACCACGGGCCTCTGTCAGAAGAAAGAATTCTACGTCGACGTGACTTAACATCGCATCAGAAGGCTGTGCAAGTGCTACTGCGTATGATGAGATCCACCGGCCTGTGTGAACGCCTCTAATAGGAATGCCCTTCCTGGAATTTTTTTCTTCTCCTTGCTGTTGCTCTCTCTTTCTTTTGTTTTCTTTCTTTGCAGCCCCTATCCCCCCCCCCCCCCTAGTACAGAGTTGCAGTACGGAAACTCGCCTCTGATTAAACTCTCTGCCTTTACTTTCTCTCTCCCATCAATGAGGTTACCGAATTCATGCTTCTCGCGGCGCGTCATACGTTTTACACTTATGCAAAAATGGCCCAATTTGCGTAGCATTAGCTCAACTTCGTGCTGGTGTATTTCAGTGAGAGCTGTTTATAGTACTGATATCTGATGTGACTTCGATTCGTCGGGTGACAGCCAGCATCGACGAAGTTATTCCCATGTTTATGAAGAAACCCCGGCGTATGAAAATCGCGGTGTGGAGCAAATATTCTCAAAAGGAAAAAAAACAACATCTTTTCAAATAAAAAAGAGCTGTATTATAGGCAGTCTCATTATTGCGGTCATACTGTTAAAAACGCGCACCCGCCGCGGTGGCTTAGCGGCTATGGCGTTGCGCTGCTGAGCACGAGGTCGCGGGATCAAACGAAGGAAAGAGCAAGGAAAGAGCAAGGAAACAGCGGCAAGGAAACAGCGTCTCGCCTCCGTATATACCAAGCCTCATGTCCTGGAATTGTAGACGCTTATCCTTCACTTTTGCGCGTTGCTGGTTCGCGGACGTTCTCCTGTAGAGCTTGACAGTTCGAGGAAAGGGTCCCTCTAAAGTCGCACACACAAAAGACGCCTGTGAACACTGCGGGGCTTTCGCCAGACCGGCATACACTTGAGACTACCATGGCGAATTAGGAAGTCACAATTCGTTTCGACGAGGCATGGTGGGCGAGAATCCTTATTGCACGGCGTGCTAGACGCCAACCGTAACAGCATCTCCGGCGGGGGAACAAGATCCCGACGCGTAGAAGCCAGCAGCCACTGTGCGAGGGATCGACGTTTCAGTTGCGGAATTCCCCTCAGAGATGACGAACCCTTGGTTCGTAGCTGGTAGATTCCTGGGAGTCGTTCATCAGTCCTCGTAGCGCTCTTGTGACTTTTCTCCCTGGTCCGGTCCGGTGAAACTGGACTTGCAAACAGGTCTCGCAACTTTTCGTCTCCTGCGTGGGCAAGCACTCCCCCCTGAACAGTGCTGGACCCACAACCACAAAGCAGCGAATACAAGGCCACCCTCCTCCAAGATGCACCAGGCTTTAAAAAAAAAGAAAACGCGCTACTCCTTTCCCATTCCTTTCGCGCGTCCTCCCTCCCTGAACACTAAAAACAGCCATTTCTCGAAAGCGTTAAGAGGTGGTCTATTAAAATCGGCTAACAATGGACTACAACTTCGCGAAAAAAACACATATGAACGACCGTAAAAATGCCACGGAAACCCGGGTGAGCATGAGGCTTTCGTTACTCTAGGGGCAACGACTCAAACCGTCGGCATTGCCGTTAAGCTTACCCTTCTTGTAAGGAATATCGAAGATGTACTGTTGAAGAGCCATGCTCCAGCGCAAAAGACGACCGTTTTTCGTAGACATGGACTGCAGCAATGTGAGGGGACAGTGGTCAGTCTCTATGGTGAACCTTGAACCAGCGATGTAGCAAGCTAGCTTCTGCACCGCCGATACTACGCAGGCGCATTCCTTTTCTGATGCACTGTATGTTTCCTCACGAACTGAAAGCTTTCTACTGGCGTACAGTATGGGGTGTTCGTTCTCGTCATCTCTCTTTTGACAGAGCACCACCCCCCCGCCCGTGTCACTGGCATCACACTGAAGAATGAATGGCTTAGAGTAGTCAGGCGCGTTCAACACTGGCTGACTCGTTAATGCTTTCTTCAGCATACTAAAAGCCTTTTCTTTTGTGTCATCCCACTTTAACGTTTGTGGTTCTGTTTTTCTGAGAGCATCCGTTAAAGGACTCGCAATATCGGAATACCGCGGGATATATCTTTGGTAATAGCCCGCCAAGCTAAGGAATGATCTGATGTCCCGCTTGGTGCGTGGTTGCGGGAAGTTGTCTATGGCGGTCAGTTTAACCTCGGAAGGCCGACGATGGCCTTGCCCTATTACATGATCTAGATAAGCTACCTCCGCGCGCCCTAATTGGCATTTGGGAGCCTTGACTGTTAGGTTGGCCTCTCGTAGACGCCATAGCACGGTTCGCAGGTGTTGCATGTGGTCCGGCCATGATGAAGAAAAGATTACTATGTCATCGAGATACGGAAGTGCAAAGTCCTCCATTCCTCGTAGCACCTGGTCCATAAGGCTAGAGAAGCAATATGGCGCATTCTTCAATCCAAAGCTCACGACTGTCGGCCGAAAGGTTCCCATTGGGGAAATAAACGCCGCAAGCCTGCTTGCCCTCTCGGTGAACGGAACCTGCCAGTACCCTCTGACTAAATCGAGCGTAGAGATGAAATTAGCACTGCTCACTTTCTCAAGCCTTTCCTCGATATGCGGTATTGGATAAGTCTGGTAGTCGAGCCTGCGGTAGTCGATATATACATGGGCGCGGCTCCTTTCCTGGGACCTCAACTAAGATAAGAGGTGAGGTATAATCATTCTCTCCTGGCTCGATTACACCTAGCTCTAACATCTTGTTTATTTCAGCGGTCATGACTTCACGTTGACGAGGCGAAGCGCGATAAGCTTTCGAACGAACAGGGTCCGACGAGGTTAACTCGATATCGTGAACGATCGCAGTGGTCCTGCCCGGTGTGTCTGAAAATACGTCTTTAAATTCAAACACGAGTTCCCTCAGTTCGGCCCTTTGATTGGGATTCAACTCCGCCTGTTCTACTAACTTATCAATGGTCTCGTGGATGTCTTTTGTCTCCGTCACTGCTGTTAACTCTGGAAAGTCGACAGGCATTTCCTCAGGTTGGTTAAGGGACATGTTCACAATGGCTTCCCTCTGCCGGTAGGGTTTAAGTAGATTGCTATGATATACTTGTGGTGTCCTTCGTTTTCCCGGTACCGTGATTACGTAGTTTGTGTCAGATACTGTCAGATTGACATAATTTCTGAATTATGTCAACCGGTCCTTCCCATTGAACCTCTAGTTTGTTTTTCAACGAGGGTTTCAGGATCATTACCTTTTCCCCCACTTCAAAGCGTCGCGTGCGAGCCGTCCTGTCATAGTAATGCTCAGCAATCATTGTGGCAGGGCTTACGTTCACTAACTTTGTTCGGCATTCTGCTTCGGGAGACATTTCAGGCTCCGGCGCTTGCCTGACCTCTTCATTAGCTGGTACACGTTCCGCATTATCCCCTACGGGGCTGTCCTGTTTGGTGCTGGTTGACGAATCCTCCGTCAAACCTGTTTCCTCCACCACTGGACATTCGCACACTGCCTTGGCTGCGAGCTCCCTTGCCTTGGAACGAGTTAGAGCTTGTACTGTTCTCTCACTAAACCCGATTTCCTTGCGTCGTAGCAAATCCTCTGATCTGTTAGAAAACAAATATGGATACTGCGGCGGGAGATGTGCCGAGATGGCAGCTTCAGTGTCCAGTACTCCAAAAGGGCCTTCGATACGAATCTTGGCCACAGGGAGACACACTGGAGGTTTCCACGGCGTGCCTTATCCAAGGACATTCTCCCGTGAACTGCCCTTCCTCTACGTACGACGGATGAACCACGTCCATTGTGTCTGCCGAGTCGCGAGGCACCCTACACGGTTTGCGGGTTACCACGAGGTCTCGAATGTAAGGTTCCAGCAAGTTCAGATTTTCCACGTTACTACTTAGTGACATCATCACTAGTTTGGGATTTCTGCATCCCACGGAGATATGGCCCGTTTGCTGGCAGTTGTAGCAAACGACTGGTTTCTTTGCCTCGAAAGCTTTTTTCCCTTGCCTTTCTGCCCTCAGTTCAGGTGACTCCTCCTTTCCCTTGCTGTTCTCGTCACTAATTTTCACCGAATCTGATCATTACTTTGATTTATGCTGACTCGACTTTGGCCATCGCTTTGGCTTGTCGGGTCTGTATTTATTGCTCTCCTTCTTAGGAGCTTCGTTGCCCTCGTCTCTACGGCGAGTTACGTACTCCTCAGCGAGATTGGCCGCTCCCGTGATAGTGTCTACGCCTGGCCTATCCTGAACCCAATACTTGATGTTTTCTGGCAGCCGGCGGTAGAACTCTTCTAATGCAACGCACTGCATTGTCTTTTCGGCGTCGCCGAGTGCGCCTTCTTCTCTGAGCCATTCTTTCAGGTTTACCTCCAAGGTGTATGCGAAATCTGAGTATGACTCACTTTTGGTCTTCTCGACCTCCCTGAATTTTCGCCTGAATGCTTCTGCTGATAATCTATACTTTTTAAGCAGACTCGCTTTGACTTTATCGACGTCCTCTGCTTCTTCTTTCCCCATGCGGGCAATGGTATCAGCTACCTCACGTGGCAGTAACGTAAGCAAGCGTTGCGGCCTCGTGTTTCTCGCGAATTTTGCCTTCTCACACGTACGCTCAAACTGTACCAGAAAAAGACCTACTGCGTAGGGTGCCATGAAGTCTGTCATATTGCGCTCGCTTTCACGTACCTCTGTGCTAGGTCTTTCAGTATTTTGGGCTTTTAGAAGCTCAATCTCTAGGCGTTTCATTTCGAGGTCGCGCTCTTCTTTGGCCTCACGTGCTGCGCGCTCACGCTTCAATCTCTAGGCGCTGCATTTCGAGTGCGTCGCGGGCAACACAGTCACGCTCTTCTTTGGCCTCACGTGCTGCGCGTTCACGCTCCTCTTTTTCTTCTAGACGCTTACGCTCTTCCTTTTTCTCCGCAATGCTCTCTAGGCATTCCTTCATTTCATCGTCGTCTGCCCTGATCGCTTCGATCGCCTCAATGATATCCGGCTTTCTCTTTGATTCGGCAATTTAGAGGCTGAACTCTTTGGCCAAGCTCAACAATTCCGGCTTCTTTAGGGCCTTCAAGTTCAAGGCTGCCCTTAGTGCTGCTAACTCTTCACTCTATAGCAACCTCGACGAGCTCAAACTTCCGTCAACGGTTAAAGAAAAATCACTGCCCTGTACTTTCCAAAAAATACGTAAAGCCAACTGATATCTTAGTGAAGAAAAGCCGTGCACTCACCATATGCAGTCATGAATCCAGACACCTTCCTTCCGAACGTTGTCACCAGGACAAGGAGGCTACGACCTCGTAGATGTCGTCGAAGTTGGGGTCTCCAGGGTTTCGTATCCCACCGCTGCCACTAAGTGTGTTGCGTACTCCAGGGTAGCGTATCGTACTGCTGCCGAGTTGTAGCGACGCCTGATTATCGAAGCTTGATCGACGTTACTATTGGGTAGCGTGGCGTTATTGGCGGGCTGCAGGCATCCGGTAGACCATGGAGACCAGGCAAGGACGAGACGATTTCTAGTGCTAAACTTGCACGGTTTATTCAAAAGTTGGTGAAAGATGATGAGAAGAGAATGAAGTATTAAAAGTACATTTCGGAGCCCCTTAAGTAGGCTCTCTAAAACCGTGGGAGACATCTTGCTCCCGTCGACGTCACATGACAGGCACAGAGTCTGCTTTTTGGATGGGTGTCCCTCCTCCGAAGATACCAAGCCTGCAGCAAGGAAAGAGCGTTCCGCCTCCGGTTATACCAAGCTTGCAGTAAGGAAAGAGCGTCCCGCCTCCGGTTATACCAAGCCTGCAGCAAGGAAAAAGCGTCTCGCCTCCGTATATACCAAGCCTCAGGTCCTGGAATTGTAGACGCTTATCCTTCTCTTTTGCGCGTTGCTGGCTCGCGGAAGTTCTCCTGTAGAGCTTGACAGTTCGAGGAAAGGGTCCCTCTAAAGTCGCACACACAAAAGACGCCTGTAAACACTGCGGGGCTTTCGCCAGACCGGCATACACTTGAGACTACCATGGCGAATTAGGAAGTCACCATTCATTTCGACGAGGCATGGTGGGCGAGAATCCTTTTTGCACGGCGTGCTAGACGCCAACCGTAACAGCATGAAGTGTTTGTTAATGGTATGGCAACACTTCATTCCGGCATTTCGGAACGCGTGTCAACACGTAGCGGGCCGCTCCCATGTCGATACAGAAAGGCCGAGCCTCTCTGCTGCGTCGCGGGCCCGATAGACAGCCCATAGCTGTGATTCAAGATCGGGGCTGCTTAGGGCAGCCTCCCATTTTGACGACGTGACGCCCTCGAGTAGCGTGGGGTGAGTCGTACAGAATATTATGCCTCCTCGAACACATAGTTCGAGGTGGCGTAATATGTATATATACAGGGTGTTTTTTTAGCTGCACCAATTTTTTAATATGAGAATAATATAAATCACAGTAGCGTTATTTTTAGCATTCAAGTGTACAGAGTGGCAGCCTCTAGATATGGTACAGTTTCCGCAATTACATGCGTAAATAGCGAAGTTATGGTAATTAACTTTCTAATTATCAACAATAGGTGGCCACAGCAAATGAGTAGGTTGGGGCCCATCCTCGACACTATCTATCCCAAGGATCAAATTTTGAATAGCGGGGTTCATGTGGGAGCTACGCGAACAATTAGTTCCCCTTGGAAGGCTCCTTGAAACCAAAACTGAAAGGCTAAATAGCGCCTATATCGTCGATGTCGCCCCCCCCACCCACCTTTCGTCACGTCTCCGAGGTCACCGCCGGTCCGGCCCCGCGAGGAGCTCGCGTTATCTCCTTGCGGTCTGCGGCGTTGGCCTGGCGCCTGAATGCCGGCAGGCCGCCAAATTTACTTCACCATTCCGTTGGGTGCCACGTTGCATTGGCAGGGGGCCACGTTGATTGCGACAGGGGGCAGCGAGAGAGACCATCGGCATCTTGATGTTTCTTGTCGGACTTGCAGATCACGTCAAAATCTAATTTTTACAACCGGAGAACCCAGCGCCTAAGGCGACCACACAACTTTTTCAGCAACGACAACCAGCATAGCTCGTAATGGTCAGGAACTACGGTAAAGTGGCGTCCATAAATATATACCCAGAATGTTTGCGCAGCGCAAACTACAGCAAGACATTCCTGCTCTATTATGGAGTAGTTCTGTTCCGCAGCCGTTAGTGTGCGACTGGCATACGCCATAACTCTCCCTCGTGAAGTGCTGTCACGTGGCAGGAGGACGGCACCGATCCTGTGACCACTAGCATAGTTGTGCAAAAGAGTTGGCGCGCTCTCATCAAAATGGCAGAGGACAGGCTCGGATGTTAAGGCACGCTTGAAGGCTCGGAAAGCAAACTCACAGTCGTCAGTCCAAGTGAACGGAGTGCCCGAGGCCAACAGCTTGTGCAATGGCGATGCTTTGCTTACGAACTGCCGGATAAAGCACCGGAAATAAGAAGCGAGGCCAAAGAAACTCCATAAGTGTTTCAGATGTTCTGGGCGAGGAAACCGAAGCACAGCAGCAATCTTGTCAGGCTCTGGTTGGACGCCATCCTTGCTGACAAGGTGGTCCAGAACTTTGATTTGCTTGCCGGCAAATCGGCAATTTTTAGTGTTCAGCGGAGAAAAGCGTTAGAAATGCCGATCAAGACTTTGTCCACATGCTGGAGGTGCTGGCGGAAAGTCGAAGAAAAAATTAACGATGTCGTCAAGACAACACAAACAAGTCTTCCACTTCAGGCCACGTAGAACTGTGTCTATTGTACGTTCAAAGGTTGCAGGAGCGTTACACAACCCGAAAGGCATTGCGTCGAATTCATACAGTCCGTCTGGCGTTGCAAAGACGGTTTTGTCCTTGTATGCTTCGGGCATAGGTATTTGAATATAACCCGACTGAAGATCGAGACATGAGAAATATTCAGCACCGTGGAGAGAGCCAAGGGCATCGTCTATTCGTGGCATCGGGTACACAAGTCTTTGCGCGTAATCTTATTGAGTGCCCTATAATCGCCGCAAAACTGTACAGAACCATCCTTCTTACGGACTAGCACAACAGGCGACGACCAGGGGTGCTATGCAGGATGCGCCGAGTTTCTCGTTCACCCGAGTTTTACCCGAGTTTGCTCGACGGCAGTCAGTGAACGGAGATAGCGTGAAACGCGCAAAGGCTGCAGGCAAAAAAATATGTAGACAAAAAGCCGCGTATGACAACATGAGCGCACCCTGCGCGGCACGCTGCTTCCACGTTTCAAGCACAGACGGCTGCACAACGAAATGCGCCAGCGCCGCGTATTGTTATCAACGGATTATCGCAACTAAGCAATACCGTGACTGCCCCGCTGTCGGTCTGCACACTTGCCGTGAGCCGCTTGCCACGCCTTTCCCGGGCGCGTCAAGGGCGTGCCTCATCTTTCGGCAACTATCTTTCTATCCTCCATCGAATGCGAACAGGGTACATGCGGCGCATTCTTGCAGCTACGCTTTCGCTCAAACGAATACGTTTTGATACAACAAATAAAATAACGAACATTTTTATTTCTTTAAGTGACTGTTTTTCGTTTTGAATGCTAGAAATTTCTGATGACAAACGGAGATCGAGCAAATTATTAAATTTTGCACTTCTTGCCGCGAGTGGCGACAGTGAGGCGAAAGCTTAGAAGCGGATACATTGAAGCGGGTCACACGCATGAGGCAGTTCATACGGTGAGAAGTCGCCTAGGGGCGCTACAGTGCTATTCTCAATAATGTCAGTGATCACCACTCTTTCTCTACTAGGGGAATAGAAACGCAGCGCCGTGGTACGGCTGTTCATCGCAGGCGCCTTAAGGCCCCCGCTTTACGAACTAAAAACGACACACTAGTCATAAATACGGGAGCAACGGCTGTCGCTGAAAAATGGCGGTCCGTAGTGCCCGTAGTGACGCAGTTTAGTGAAAATGTACCAGTTTATCTTTGTGCGCGAAGCCTCGGCGATGCATTGCGAAGAAGTGCGTGCTTCCCATCGACACAATTCATCGCTTGTCATCGCTTGCCCAGTGAAAGTGCGTCTGAGCGCATGTACGCAGTATATGAGTGTTTTGTGCCCACCAAGGTGCTTGCGGATAACTTATGCTGGAGCCAGCAGCGATCGCAGAAGGATATCGTAACGACACCGCAGCAATCGCATTTTGGCAGGTGAGGGCTCTTGTGTGCGGCTATGAAATGAGACTTCGAACTGAGGAAGGTGTTGTAACTGTTGAGTGCGCAGTGCTTGTGATGAAAAAATGCCGTCGCACTGGGTCTAGAAGAGCGAGCGATTCTCGGACGCTGATCGTGTTTACGACGTTGTGGCACCGATACATCACCGATGATAGAGCAGCCATCTCAAACGACTACTGCGATACGCACTCCTCAGCATCCTCGTCACCCTCGGCGCATCGACGCCTTTCAAGCAGCTACAGTGACGTGCCGATAATTATTTACTGTGCGCTACGTTGCCACAATGCAGGCAATGAAACCGTGCTGTGGGGCCATCTCAGCCCGAGAAGATATATGCATAAGCCAGCGACAGTCAACGCTTTGTTTTTGATAGTAGTGCACAGTACTACATCACCGATGACAGTGTGTTGTGCGTGTTTTATGTCGGTGGTGAACATTGTTGATGCCTCTCAGCTCTGCACCGCGTCACTGTTGCCGAAAGGTAAGTTGGGCGTGGCCCAACCATGGTGGGTGTGCGCACAAGAGTTACATGCCTCGCGCGGGGCGTGACCTCTGGCTTTGATTGACAGGCGAACTCGTGCTAAACTCGTACATCGCGAAACCCCCTCCGAGTTCAACTCGGGAACATGGCGGCGGCAGCAGCAGCCTGTGTTATTGCAGCCAGCGGCAGCAAGCGTCAGTATGACCGTCTGGACCCGTTCGCGTACATGACTGCCGTGGAGTTTCAGCGTCATTTTGGCCTGTCGAAGACATCAGTGCTCTGGCTGTGTGACGAGCTAGGCGAAGACTCTCGTCTGTGGAGACAGCGTGGCGGGCTTCATTCGCTCACCGTTGAAGAGCAAGTCGTCTGCGCCCTCCGTTTCTATGGGACTGGGAGTTTTCAGGGGAGCGTCGGCGCCGAGCGTTACATTGGACGTCATCAAACTACTGTGAGCCTTGGTGTCAGAGATGTCTGATGCGCTTATTGATGCGGCAGTGCGGAAGCGGTGGCTGGCTTTCCCGAAGACTGCGGCTGAGCGGGCATTTATAAAAGAACGCTTCTTACTTCGCGGAAACATTACGAACGTAGTCGGGTGTGTCGACGGAACGTACGTAGGAATTAAGGTGCCTTCAATGTCAGCGTTACTGTGATTAGCATTGAAGCAATTTCTAGACGCACCATATTGCCAAAGTTGTCACTTCTGTTTAGCCGACTTAAATTTTGCATTACCGACGTCACACACGCGGCAGCCTATGATACTGACTTTTTCGCTGGTTGCTGATTTTTTACCAATTGTTCTACTTGTCTATCAGGGTGGCTTCCAAATGGCTCACTGTTTTGGGGAAAGAGGTTAATGAAGTATAAATAGATAAATGGATATCAGAAATTGTGTGAAGTACCCTGTGAATGCTAATCTCATAAAGAACTTGGTTTTTTTTTATGAGATTACTTAGTACAAGTTACTTAGTATGCATAATGCTAAATTTTGGTTATGCGTCATCTATCGGCCGCACTATGAAACAGCAAGGCATTGCACAATTCGTTGCAGTGCGAGATGCGGATGTCGCGCCAAGACGGTTGTGCCTATGCATTTACGGCAAAATGAAAATGCATTGAGAATCTTAGTGTGCTGGCTTGCATGAAGAAAATACTTCAGAGTGTTTGCTGTGTTCACTGTTGGTGCATGTGCCAGTGGTTCAGTGTATTTTCTTTTGAGGGGGCCAGCGTTATTCTGTATGGACAAATAGTATATTTTCGTCTCATAATGGGGCTCTAATTCTTCAGCAGTAGAACAATGCAGATCCAATGCTCTGCAGAACTCGGTGTGCTTGAAGATGTCGTGAACCACCAAGGCAAAATTACATATCGGGAGAAATGTGGTGCAGATGCCCATGAAAAGTGGGTCTTTAACCCGCCATGATAAAAATAAAGATTGCACAGTGAATAGACCTTTTGTACAGCTTTAGAGCAATGATTATACGAACTGTGACATGCTCAAACGTGTAAAAGCTTGCCGCAATGCCAAAGTAGGATGAGCGATATACAGCATATTTTGGCATTGAACATGTCTTGTAAATGCTATTTTTATAGTAAGCCTCAAGCCTCGCTGTCACGCCTTTCCTTCCGGCACTCCCTTTACTGAAACGCAGCACTGTCTTTCTATTGGTGTCATGATGATGGTAACGGCAGCAGTAAGGCTTGTTAATGCTTGCCCCTTTGATTCCTGCGAGTTTAGTGGTACAGAATATGGCACGTGCATACACCTGTGCAGCAAAATTTTATGCTTGCGGTGATTTGTTGGAGAGCTAATTCGTGTTGGGACATTTCAAAGAGATGTGCCATTGTGGCTTAATAACTAGATCATTGGTGAGGTTGAAGACTTATTGTATCCGTATAGAAGCTTGAAGCTGAATTGCACCACAATTCAACGGGACACAAAGAAGAGAAATACACACAGCCGAACGCTCTGCTGTGTGTGTTACTCTTCTTTGTGTGCCGTCGAATTGTTGCACGATCCAACTTCAAATAGAGCATTGGGCCTCTTTGGTGCAGGACCAAGGAAGAGAAATACACACAGCAGAACGCTCTGCTGTG
Organism: Dermacentor andersoni; assembly: GCF_023375885.2. Lineage (NCBI taxonomy): Eukaryota > Metazoa > Arthropoda > Arachnida > Ixodida > Ixodidae > Dermacentor > Dermacentor andersoni. The sequence continues at coordinate 179,742,509 of NC_092814.1, forward strand.
TGTGTTACTCTTCTTTGTGTGCCGTCGAATTGTTGCGCGATCCAACTTCAAATAGAGCATTGGGCCTCTTTGCTGCAGGACCAAGGAAGTGTGAGCTATCAGACACCATGCCAGTGCCTTGCCACACAATTATGGAAGTCTGAAGGTTTGCAAACAAAGCTTTGCTTTCAAATCCACCTGCTCATGTAATACAAGCACTAATTGAAACAATCATCATACAAAAATAATGGTGAAATGAATGGCCTTTGAAAATTTGTATGTTGACACTGATGACATAATAGCTGCCACAGCGAACTCGACAATTGTACTGGACAGAGCACTTTGTTTCCTATGTGAAGCACAAGCTTTCATTACATGCTGTGCAGATAACAAAGCTCAGTTTGTTTTAACGTGGTACACAACATTCACTGTAATCTGTTTTTGATTCTAAAGTGCCAAACACCACCTCTTTTTCAAGGATGCCATGGGAATATTTGGCGAGAACTGTTTACAGCCCCTCATAATGGAAGTGTGGCCAGCCAGCTTTGCTTGGGTGCCTTTATAGATTTCTGTTCCTGATCATTGTGTGCTCTCAAGTTGCTAAAGTCTACGCAACCAGTGCAAGGCATTACGTGATTCTATAGTCAGATACAACTTTAGGAGGCCGCAGAATCTGCATTTCAATGGCAGGTGAACACAAGCCTGCACCAATGGGCACACACTCTACACTGACGTCGTGCCGCTGGACGCACTAATACCCACTCATTGGAGAGGGACTATTTCTTTAGACGTGGAGGCAATCGGCTGCTGTGCTTTGGTCATCTGGGCGGGGCCTTTCCTGTCTTCTGAAGTTGTATCCGACTAGCGGATGCCGCCTTTCATACAACACAAAAGGACAAAGTGTACAATTATTTGGCCTATGAAATGGATACATCACAAGTGAGCTATGCATGCGCTTAAGCTGTGTGAAAATTAGTACATGCAACTATATGACATTGTTAAAGAATATGTGGTATCGAACATGCATGTAATGGCACGTCTAAATCGGGGAGTGTTGCATTCATGTGCACAGTCTGTAGGTGATAGCATTATTAAGGTCATGCCGTTTCCTGTCTTTTCATTGTGAAATACACACACCGTTCATCTTGTGGCTAATCAACACCCACTGTATTCTTGCACATAGAAAGAACAAACAGCACAATGACGTATATGCTGCATTAGTGTCTTTTTCATACACACGGTCCAGGTTGTCTTACGTGTTTGACCATTTTGAAGAGACATCAAGTGCATGTTACAAGTGTCCCAATATGCACAGCACAATGTTTACTGCAATAATTTTATTCATGCTCTTGAATAATAAACAAAATAATAAACTGAAATCTTTATAAGGTGTGTTCTGGGGGCTCGACTGGAGAGCAGTGAGGGCACTGATCCTACTGTTGCAGAGCAGCCCTCTGGACCTTGCCACACTCTCAAGAGCACGTGCCTGGCGCTCGCCTACTGCCACCAGGCGGTTGAGTGCCTCCAGCAGCAGAATGTTTTGCTGCAAAAAAAGTTTATTGTTGGAATGAGTCAACCGCATATAAACCATTATTTACAAATAAAAATGCTCATTGCACTATTGGCACTAACTGCCCTTAACTGTGGAAGCCTTTAGTGTATGCATAATAAAACAATTTGTCGGGACAACGTTGCTTTATTTTTCATAACGAGTTGTTTTTTTCAGAGCCAATTGTAATGTTTATTAGTGTGCCAACAGCTGTGTCCTCAAACCTTCACGAGTCTCTACTGTCAGCACCACAAACCTATTTTTGTCCACTGCAGAATCAATGGCGCTCCCTACAATCCCGTCTTATGCGAGCTGATTGCATCCTATGCCTACAAACATCATATTTTTGTCCCATTACGCAATTTTCTACCATCCTCGGCTGCAGTTCTCTCTCCTTGACATCCATTCTGTCACGCTTATGTAATCACCTGTTATAAATTGGCAACAAGTGATTGAAGACGTGCATGGCCTGCCCACCGATTCAATTTCTTTTTCTTAATCTGTCTGTCTTCTGTCTGCCACTGTCTTCCTGCCTTAATGCTATCTCCAACAATTTTTGTTACTTCGCTTTCTGCACAGTCCTCGACTTCTCAAGTTTCCTTGTTAACCTCCAGGTTTATGTCCCATATTGCATAACCGGTAGAATGCAACGATTCTAAACATTTTTCAAGGATGTCGGTAACGTGGCGATCACGATTCGGGAATGCCTCCCATCTGCTGTTCAACCCATGAAATTTTTGTATAAGTTTCCTGCTTTATATCAGTACCTGTTATTGATATTTCACCTGGATAAAGATCTCTTCCATAGATTCTGCGGGCTGAATGTCACTGATGAATTTCTGTTATATCACGAAGTTAGTGAAGGTTACCTTTATCTTTTCCATATTTTCGCGGGCCCACGTACATGTAAAAGCACGAACACTCATTGGCTCTCAATGCCTTTTTTAAACTGCTGGACATTCAGTTCGTTACTACGAAAGTGACTTAATCCGTGCGCTATTATTATGCTAAATATGAAACAGTAGAAATATACTTATCTGCAGTTTGTCGATGCCTCCGCCACTGTGTTGGTTGCGAGATCCATCGTCCGCACCACCTCCTTGTCGCATCGTAGCTATATCGGCTGTCTTCCTTTTGCACGCACTATGCAATATTCGTGACGCTCGCAGTCACGCAGAGTGGAGGAACTCAGCGCACTCACAGAAGCAGCACCGGATAAGTTGTTTGTTCGGGATTGTGCCGTGAACAGTAGGTACGCGTTGCGATCTGTAAAATCGCCTAAGCTATTCGCAGTCTTTCGGGGTGCACGGAAAGATTGCTCACAGAGGAACAGAACTATCCAAGAAATAGTGGTCATCGTCGAGCCTGATCACTACGTCGCGCACTGCAAGCTCGTTGTACGAGCTTGTTTACACTAGGCTTCTTCAATGTTTAGCCGCCATGCTCGCCCGATGAATGTATGTGATGACGCCACCACAGCGTTCCCTCGTGGTATAATGCGAAGCGTACTAGATTACAAATTAGTCGAATACACATTCAGTGTACATCTTGTAAGCTTTAAAATGCTTTTAAACCACGTTAAACTAACTAATAATATTGTATCAAATGCATTTGTTTTATAACTCGCTTGTGCGTGTAATGCACTCGGTGGAACGACAAACAAGTGAAAGAAGGCGCGACCATGCACCGACGGTATGATCACGTGAGCCCCAGTTTGTCGACCGCCCAGAAGGCAACGCCCAAGGAATGATAGCCACCCAGAGTGAATCTAGATAAACCAATGAAACTGGAGGCCTGTCGAAAGATAAACTGTGTGTCGGTACCATTCGTGCTTTCATCTTGGGGTGTCGCCAGAGCTCGTGAAGATCCCGAGTTTCGCCGAACTCGGCGCATCCTGCATAGCACCCCAGGAGCTTGATGAGGGCCGGATAATGTAGCGTTTAAGCATGTCCGCGACGTTTTACTCGATGATTTACCACTCCGCGGACGACACGCGGTATGGTCGGCGGCGTACGATGAAGCTGCCGTCGGTTTCAATGCGATGCATTGCGACGGAAGTGCGGTCGAGAAGCTTTGAGTGCATGTCAAATAAAGATCTCCGTTTTGGAAGCAGCATTAAAAGGTATTCTTCCTGCGAAACAGTGCGAGATCGTCGTCTCTCTCTCTCTCTCTCTTTCTATATATATATATATATATATATATATATATATATATATATATATATATATATATATATAGTCTTTATCTTAGACCATACCGATTTGTTATAAAAAGTAATGAGGGCAGCGAAAGTAGCGCTCTGGCAACCGATTTCATAGGCGAAGTGGACATACTTTGGCACTAATAACGTGAGCTGAAAGAAGACTAACTGCTAAAAATTGATTACTTGTCTTTCTTATTAGTGCTTTGAGACAGTTGTCTAAATGGCATATTTGGGGACAGTGTCATCTTCATGCACACTGTTGCGGCGCTAGGTTACGTCTCGAACCCGGCTCCATATGGTAGCGTGGCGGAGGATTCGGGTTTAAGAAATCAGAAGCTCGGAAGTTGGGAAAACGGAAATAAACAGGTTTACTGGCACTTCAACAAAACTTATTAACATCGTTGAATAGGAAAAACGGAAAAGACTCAAGTGTTTAGCAACGAGCGTCTGGATGAGCGTCGTTTCCATGGCCCAGAGCAGCTTGCTCTCCCTCTGCACCATCATTAAAACACCTTTGTTCCAACCCTCCCTCCTGGCGGTAGCCAATCGCACACAGGTCCCAACCCACCAGGATGACAGCCAATCAAGAAGCACAAACAGCACGGTCGCAGACGGAATATCGGACCGACGGCCCCACCAAGTTCCAGTGGGCGCAAAGGAGGAGAGAGGGTCTGTTAGTGGGAATGAGACAGATCTTTTCCTCCCAGCTGGTCTTCTCCGCTGCTTCTCAGTATAGGGCAGGCACCAGTTTGTGGCGGCTTTCTTACAAGAAACGTCCACGAGCCCTTCGCGTCTTCTCTGTCTCCCGCGGAGTGGCAACTCTTTCGTCCCTTTGTGGCTCTTCTTCTTTGACGAGGGGAGCTCGTTAAGAGAAAATTTGCAGCACCCAGCACCGCGTGGGAACTGTCCTCCGACTATCTTCCCAGCGTGGCTCTCGCATTCAACTCTTGCGCGTGACAAATGGTATGTTGTCTACTACAGTCACAACAACTAGCGCCTCCTCTAGGAAGATGCCAGGCAGGTGCCGTGCTCGCCCATTGTCGCCGGCCGGCCGTGCTGTTGCGAGCTGTGGCCACGCGGTGGCGCCACCCTCTGACACTATCTCGCCCTGCGCTTGGTACGGCTGCTCGCTTGCCGTAGAGTGTTATGCACACTTTTTGCAACAATTAAGGCTGATTGCGGCTTTGTTAACACGCATGATGTTTAAAATGGTGCGCCTTGCATAAACCGTGCCCGGAAAGCATTTGCAGCTGCTATTTGCAGCGCCTTTTCCTACTAAAATTGACTTGATTTTGTGTGTGAGCAATAACGGCAAGAATAAATTATTCAAAACACGTACATTAGTTTCATATAATGTTGCAAATTTATTGCCACATGCTTGCAAATGCATCACAGCTTGAGCACCTTGCGGGACAGGGGTTTTTGCTCAAGATTCTTCGCAACAGAGTTTCTGTCTGTAACCGCCAAAGCATAATTAGCAAATAAAGGTTTCATAAATTTTTTTGCGACCAGTTCGAGCAGCTGCTGCCGGTGGCTTCTGTCCTCGCTGCCACAGGTGAGAATAGGCACATCCATGAGTGTGCTGACACTCCTTTCCACAGAGACTTCCAAAGGCTTTGGGATGGACTTCCTATGGAAAAGTACCGTCTCGGCGAACCTTTTGAGTGCTATCAGAAGCTTCACGAGCTCTTGACTAGGGTAGCATAGCCCACCCCGGTCTTGGTGTGCAATCAGTCCTTGAAGTGGCGTGTATGCTCTTGGTCCTTGCATAAGTTCAATGCATTTTGCACAGGAGAGACTCTCTGTTGCTGCCCGAACAAGGTACCCTCCAACCAGAGCGACACTGGCCACATCAGCTGTTGGAAAGCATAGCCTTGTCGAAAGACAATCTTCTTTCAGTCGATCCCTTGCAAGTTGTAAGAACTTCTCCGCAGTGCCCAAGTCTTTGCGGGTGTTCTGCTGGGTTGTGATGAGTTGCCTCGAAGAGAAAGAAGAAGAACTTTGGACATTACTTCCTTTAGATGCAGCAACAATCCCAGTCTTCAGCATCTTTTCGAGTCCATACAATGCACTCTTTATATCCAGTGCATCATTGCATCCAGCACCTCGGCGCAGAAACCCAAACATTGATTCAATTGGGCCGCTCGACATTTTTCGCGTCAACACAAACTTAAACATGTCTTGCTCTTAATATATAACGGATGCATTCAACATTTGACTTCGTGGTGAACACCAGGGCATGATATGTTTCTTTGCTGAAGAAGTTCTCAGGCCGACTTGCATTCTTGAGGTTTTCCATGTAGCTGAGGAAGTCTGTCTCCAGCCATTCCAGCCTTTCATCATCGACATCTGTGTAATGTCGAGCATCTTCATTGTTGAGGTGGATGTGTTGCTGACAGTTGCTCACATCCATGAGGGTGAACCATTTCTGTATGGTCTTCATAAATGTTACTGTAGGTCCCACTGAGGCAAATTGCAAGTCGCAGGTGTGGCCTGCTTGATCCTTCAAATAGCTGAGTGCTGCTGTAACTGGAGGAGAAAACAACTGCACGGCCGACTTGACATTCATCTTTTCAATGTTTGAAGGATATAGATGCTTCCGTGTTAAGAATCGAATGGGCCTTACCGTTGAATGCTGCTGCATCTTGTAAAGAGTCTTCAGGTGCTTGGAGGACACTTCATGCTTTCCGCCAATGCCTTTAGCTAGAAACTGCGATCTAATGTTTTTAATTATGTGGCTCTGATCGAATGCAAGAAAAATGGCCTTGGAGGGATCTGAAGGGTGTTTGGCCCTTGTCTGTGCAGCGCCGTTGCATAAAATGTCCATAGCTGCAACATTGATTTTGTGATTGTCAGTCACAATCCGAACAACATTGAAGCCAATTTCCTGAGTCTTTTTAATGACATAACTTGTCGTAGCAGCAAGCTGTTCGCCAGTGCACCCCTTGACGAAGAAGTAGCCTGCAGGTATCTTGTACCTCCCATTTAGGCCACACAGCAGGAAACACAGAAGTGAATTTGCCAAGGTACATTTTTCAGACTCTGGAACAAGGTGTTGTAAGTCTGTGCTCATGTCTACGTCACCCACAAATGCATCCCTTTGCTTGTGGTATTCCAACCTTTGCTTGATTCGTACCTCGTCAACCACAAGTCCACATACCTTGGCCTGCGGTGCTTCCAGCATTTGTAGTTCCGTTTCTAAACGGCAGCGGACCAATTCGGTGAAGCCAACTTCTCCTGAAACTGTCCCTATGTATTTCCGGAGGGTATTTCTACATGGCAGACGGAGGAGTCCTTCACCCCTCATGTATTCATAGGACTTAGCAGATAAATTCCTGACCACTATGCAGTGCCTGATTGTAGTCTCCGACCATTGTGGCTTCTTAGCACGGTAGTTTTTGACTTGATCGAGCAGCAATACTGCTCTGGCATTGCCTTGTTGAGCATCATCAACAACTTCCAGGAATGCGCTAACGTGGCACTGCTCGTTGAGCTTTCGAAGCTCTTCTTTGTAGGCATCAACAGTCTTTTTTAAGCCGTCAGTTTTCGCCTTTAACGCACGCTGTTTTTCTCGCCATCTCTTCCTTTCGATGTAATAGCTAGATGAATACTCTTTCTTCGCCTGCGTGCCGCAAGTGCGCCTCGCATACGGTCTGGGCATGACCACTCTGTCGGAGCCGGTAGAAGCATGCTGCTCGAAAGAGTCAGTACTGAGCGTAGTGCTGTCTGTTTCGTTCTCACAGTTGTGTGAAACTACATCAGAGTTTCCTTCAGTCTCTAAGGCTGCTGCAGCCTCATCACTCAAGAAAAAGTTGATAGGAGCACTTGCCTCGCAGTTCGGTGACACAAGTGTTTCGCTCTGAACATTTGAAGCGCTGTTGCTTGTGGGGCTCTTATTCTCTGAATGGTCTCGCTTGCGCTTTCGAATGCTGACGTCGCTTCTTGCGGCCGCCGCAGGCTTCGCCATATAGGACGGGTAACCAGGAAACATGCTCGGCACAACACCGGGCTTTAGCTGCCGCTTCTTGCAGTTTTCCTTGAAATCGGACGCTTTAAATTGCAAACTGCACACGAGAAAGTAGTTCGACGTCGTATTTGGCAACCAGTCCTTCCTCGAAATCGCCTTTAGCCATTGTACACGTGCAGCATTGTCGGCTGGTATTTCGTGAAAAGAAACACCAAGAGGTTTTTCCGCTGACTAGACGCACACAGTGGCACACAACAGTAACGCATGGCTACAGGAGTTCATCCACAACAATGGTCAAAAGTCGTCGATCGTACATCGGCACAAAACAAAGACGCAAAACATTCGCAGCGAACAACGTGCACAGTAGCTCGGGCCGGTCTGGTCGCGTCTGGGGTAGTGTCGGTCGACAGCGCCTCTCGTGGCCGTTTCAAGTGTGTGTGTGAGGGAAACAGGAGAGGGTTCGGCAGGAAGCGTGTCGCTCACGCGACTGGCATCTTCCTAGAGGAGGCGCTGCAACAACATCCACCATTTAAATATCTTGAAGATCACACCTAGTTCGAGATAATCAGCTCAATCGAGGTAATGTTGATATTGAGCCCGCCCAGCTGTGCGCCAGACGGGGAGGTCCCAAAAAGAAGTGTGGGGTGAAGTTTGAATAATAGCATGCAGCGACAAATCCTGACTCGACACACAGCTGCACATACTTGCCAGACGAAGTGTGACGTATCAGAAGCTACCGCGACTGGCCAAGACGTTCGGTTTCAGACTCAGGACCGCCACGAGGCGTTTCGCTCTGATAAGATAACGAAGCCGCCCTTTCTGCGCTCCCACAGCGCTCGGTTTCTATATTGCCCGGATTTACCTTAGAGCGACCCTTTCCTCGAACGGCCAACGTCTACAAGAGAACTTCCACGAACCAGCAAGGCGCAAAAGAGACGGACAAGCGTCCACAATTCCAGGAGGCGGGACAGCCTCCTCCATGCAGCAGGCTTTCTGTACCGGTCACGTGACGTCGACGGAACCAAAGATCCCTCCTCCTTGCAGGAGACTTTCTGTGCCGGTCACGTGACGTCGACGAAAGCAAGATCCCTCCCGCGATTGTAGAGAGCCTATTTAAGGGGCTCCGAAATGTACTTTTTAGATCACTTCATTCTCACCAACCTTTGAATAAACCGTGCAAGTTTCGCACCAGAAATCGTCTCGCCCTTGCTTGGTCCCCATGGTCTACCGGATGCCTGCCGCCCGCCGACAACGCCACGCTACCCAATTGTAACGTCGGTCGAGCTTCAATAGGCAGGCGTCGCTACAACTCGGGAGCAGTACGATACGCTACCCTGGAGTACGCAACAGGCGCCATCTTGTTGTTTCGTGTGGCAGTCTGCTTTTCTTCTGACTCTTTCTCCATACTCTCCTCCGCTGCTTTAATCCTCGCGCTCTGTTCTTTCTTCTCCCGCTGCGCTCCGCGTACGCTTTCATCTTTCGCTGTGCTCGTTCGCTCGGTTACGAGGGTCTATGCCGACGCTCGCCGCACGAACGGTTGTCTAATAAATGCCCTCTAAAGGCGCCCTGTATGTACTGGAGAAAACAGTTTGTTCGGATCACTTAAGGCTTGGGTCCCCTCCAATAAATAAATCTTGGTTACGTGCCCGCAGGTCCCACTTTTATCTGTTACGCTATAACCGGTGATCTTTTCCTTGAAACGAGCTTTCTTAGATGTGTCTACGGCACACAGTCCTCCAGCAGTATTTTCTTTTCTTTTTCCACAACTTGTGAACGTTCTTTAACTACCATTTATTAAGGGTTTTCGGAAACCTAATCATACAGCATGCATTTATTCTTGGAAAGTTTGCTTGCAACGGAGGCCTTAAAGAAATTCAGAAGCTCTTCGGTCAGTTCCCTTATTGGCAATTAGTGATCTTGTGTTTAAAACTGATCCTAATTGTCCGTAATAGTTTGCTGTCTTTCTTTTGCTAGTCAGTAGAAACATGGTACCAAATTATTAGAGGCCGGATGCTTGTGCACTAAAAAATGCTGTTTTAGGCGCCTATAACATGCACTAAAGCTAAAAAAAACTGCATTTTGCCCCGTATAGGCTAAATTAATAAGAACTTCCATTGTGCATCTGATGATAAATTATGATTTTCCAAGGAAAGTGGAAAGCAGTCCGTAAGTCACGGTTTTCTGAAATTCATTTTATTTCCTCATTGAAACAGAATGAGGCAGGTTGAGCAGATTCCAAGATTTACCTGAAAGGCTAGTATGACGAGACACCACGTAACGGTTGTGAAATCAGTGACAACAAGGCACCATCTAAACATTTTCTGGTTTCATCGCTTGCCTTTCTTCACTGAGTATTAGTTTGTATGGAGAAAAGGACCGTTCAACATCCACCGAAGTTAGCGGTACATACTTATACTTCGGAACATTCGATGATCCATCGCCCTCTGGAATTGCAGAATGTTCACTGGTCACAACCTTCGACAGTTCTTTCAGTACGGAAAACACAGGATTTATGTCCGAGACAGATTGAAGTTTCGAACTGACCCTATCAGCAACAGAGCCATTGGGGATGGTGGCGAACCTTTCCTAAACATTCGAAGTGAGCCCCAAACTGAGGGTAAGAGTTGCGCTTGAAATTTGAGTGTGCAGCGCAAAGATATAGGAGATGAATTATGATGATGATATATAAAGTTTTATGGGGCAAGGTCCAATAATGGTCAAAGAGCGCCAAGAAATGGTATGGTGTAGTCAACGGGGTGCTCAATGACAAAAGGTATAGACCTAACATGGCTGTAAGTAGCATGGCTGTAGAGGAAGTAAAATATGCTATATATACATTAAAACTATGACATGGGAGGTGAGCTATGAAAATAAAAAGTATGCTACAAAAGGACATACATTAAACGATGTCAGGACCAGTAGTAATATTGCCTCAGCAGGACCCTTGAGTACAAGGGCCTCCAGGAGGTACGTGCTGTGCAAAGCTGTACTGTCGCAGTAACAGCCTCCGGTGAGAGGATGGGCTACGAACTCCGGGACAGATTACGTGCAATGCATTAGCATCACACAATAAAGAAAAAAAATATTAAGCGTAAAAAATTGGGTCTGTACCAAGGAACATAACTGGATGACCAGGAATATGTTTTCTGTAGGCTAAAGAAAAAAAATTTTTGCATTGAATTTCTGCTTTTTTTACATTCTAGCAAAATAAGGAGGATGGCCAACCTCTCACCACATCTATCACAGATAGGCGGTTGATTGACCGTCAGCCGAAACTTGTGAGTGCCATACGTTTGTCCTATCGTGAGTTGACAGAATAGCACATCAGTCCACCGTGTTTTCGTTGCGGAGGACAGGAATGAACACAAACGACGCCTACACAGCGCCCGTAGACATTGTTTTGGTTCCGTCATGCCCTGCATGTTTGCGCATCACCAACTCAGTTTTCACCCGCCGAGGTTGCTCAGTGGCTATGGTGTTGGGCTGCTGAGCACGACGTCGCGGGATCGAATCCCGGTCACGGCGGCCGCATTTCGATGGGGGCGAAATGCGAAAACACCAGTGTACTTAGATTTAGGTGCATGTTAAAGAACCTCAGGCGGTCGAAATTTCCTTTGGCAGCGGTAGCGGCAGCGAAGTTCACGGGACTCAAACGCTGCACACCTTTTCACGCAGGGCTACTGGAATCTTTCGTGTCCGGCTTGGTGTGGCGGTTCCGATGCCCTGATATCGGTCAAGCAATCTTCAACTGCATCGAGCAAGGCCACCATACGTCAGCCCTCGTATGATTGTGACGCTGCCTGGATCATCGCCTCGCATTGGTCCAACGCCGCAATCTGAGTCTACAAATTGACCGAACAACGTCTCCGTTCTTCACTTGGCAGCGGTAGCGGCAGCGAAGTTCACGGGACTCAAACGCTGCACACCTTTTCACGCAGGGCTACTGGAATCTTTCGTGTCCGGCTTGGTGTGACGGTTCCGATGCCCTGATATCGGTCAAGCAATCTTCAACTGCATCGAGCAAGGCCACCATACGTCAGCCCTCGTATGATTGTGACGCTGCCTGGATCATCGCCTCGCATTGGTCCAACGCCGCAACCTGAGTCTACAAATTGACCGAACAACGTCTCCGTTCTTCACTTGGCAGCGGTAGCGGCAGCGAAGTTCACGGGACTCAAACGCTGCACACCTTTTCACGCAGGTCTGTGCCCAATTCCTGCGTGTTTTCTGGATTTTTTGCCTTTTTGCTGCTGCTGTTGCTGCCACAAGTGTGTTACTGCCTATTTCTGTTGTTGAAGCATGGCGAAAGAGATCAGAGCCCTTTTCGATGAACTGAGGCGTGAAATCCGGGCTGAATTCAAAGACTTCAGAGACACAGTCGAGCGGGATATTCGAAAAGAACTGAGGGAAATTAAGGCCGCTTTGGTTTCCATAAATGCTGATTGTGAAGAAATGAAGGCTGCCAACAAGGAACTTAAGGCGACGAATGCTAAACTAGAGGCACAGTGCGCTGATCTTGTTCAACAGGTGAAAAATCACGAGAGCAGAATGCTACACCTTGAACAATACTCCCGCAATGCGAATGTAGAGCTCAAAGGCATCCCGTACAACGACAGCGAAAACCTCGCTGAAACAGTAATCAAAATTGGAGAAAAAATAGGTGTTGCGCTTGTTGCGGCTGATATCGAGTCTGTTCACAGAGTCCCGACTGCCAACGATCCAACAAAAAAGAATGTAGTGGTCCAGTTCGTGAGGAGGCACAAACGGGATTGCTTTCTCGAGAAAGCGCGTGCTGCTCGGCTGAAGTGTTCAGACCTAGGTTTGGACTCGCAGGCACCATTCTTTGTTAACGAACATTTGTGCCCAGAGCTGAAACGTCTGCTAGGCCAGGCTACTGCATGTAAGCGCGAGGCTGGTTTGAAATACGTTTGGGTACAAAATGGCAAGATTTTCGCCCGGCGCATGGACAATGCACCAAAAATAAAAATTTCGTGCAGTGAGGACGTTGATAAAATGCGTAACCCATTATGAAGGCTGCAAGATCAGAGCACTGTTCTGCGCATTGAGATAACTGTTAAGGGTGGTGCTATGCCACATCTTATCAGGCCGGTCAAATGTGTCAAGGGGACACATAGCTGTTCATTTTCCGATAGTCTAGCGGGAGTAAAGGCAATATGCGCATGCGTTGCTCGCCATACATTTGATCTCTTCGCAGAAGTTGCTGTCTACTTTTTTAATTTCTTTATGTTCTATGTTCTAACTTTTGAACTACTATTCTTTAGTTGGCCCGTTTTCTTTTGTCTGGATGCTTCGTGTGTCTACTTGTACCGTGACATGCGTCAGGATAGATCATGGGTTCATTGGCTGTCACTACTGATGAAACTAGTTGTAAAAGCCATATCCTTCACTTGTCTCTTCCCAACTTCGCAGTATGTTACTTATAAATACAGGTCTTTATTGCAGTGTCATGTATACATAATATTGCGTGTAAATCAAACTGTATGTACTTACATGCTGACCCATACAAACCATCAATGAGTGTATCCTGTATTAGTCCGACCACTCTGATGTCCGATATTGTGAAAAGATGTAAATCACCTTTAACTTTTGTGCATTTGAATATGCAGTCAGCACGTCGAAAATATGACGACTTTTGTATGTTTTTACACGAATTTGGGTTTTCTTTCTCGGTTATAATGCTAACTGAGACATGGTATAATGACCATGACACTATACATTTGGACGGATACAGGGCTGTTTATTTGAATAGGAAATCAAAAAGGGGTGGCGGTGTTTGCATGTTTGTAAACTTGTGTATTAGCTGCGACTACCTAGATGATCTGTCATGGTCCACAGCTGATATTGAAATTATTTGTTCAAAATGCGACAAATTTCTGTATGCTGTGGTGTACAGACCACCTGATGGTAATTTGAGCGAGTTTTTCAAGTATATAGATGCTGTTTTTTCGTATGTTAATGCAAATCAATACACTTTAATTTTAGGAGGTGACTTAAACATCGATATGTTGGTTAAATCCACTAAGCAAAGTGAATTATCTGCAATCCTTGATTCTCATTTTTTGTCGAATATAATAACCACCCCTACACGTATTACTGCCAACAGCGCAACACTTATAGACCTTTTCATTACCAACCTATCACTTGATGCCCTATTTTCTGGTACCATTAATGTGACCCTTAGTGACCATTTGCCCATTTACTTAGTCACTGACACATCTCATACGGCAGAAGACATCACTGCGAAAATAATATATCAGGACATCAACACGGTTGCACTGTCTCAGTTCCGAGATGAACTCGTCATGACTGATTGGAACGAGGTTCTTGCGTGCTCTTCGGCTGATACCGCATATGAGTGTTTCATTGAAATTTTTTCCTCTCTCTATAAACGATGCTTCCCTTACAAAGAAATAACGAAGCCAAAACGCGCACGTAAACCTTGGATAACAATAAGTCACTTAAAAATGATACGTACAAAAAACAAGCTGTACCAGGCGTTCTTGAAAAATCGCGATTTAGATGCGCTAAACATGTTTAAAACTTACAGAAACAGTCTTGCCAAAATATTAAGGCTAGCCAAACGTAATTATTACTTTACTATTTTCGACGGCATCATAGACACCAAACAAATGTGGAAAACCCTAAATACAATTATATTTTCACGTAAACAAGCGCCCCGCGTCAACGAACTTAAAATTGACAAACATGTATTTAAGGGAAAAGCGTTGGCCAATAAATTTAACGACCACTTTAGTTCTTTATCGGACAGTACTCACGATGGGAATGCGTTAAGTTATTTACCCCCGCCAATAACGCCCTCGATATTCATTTGCCCCACAGAACAATCTGAGGTAACTAATGTTTTTATGAAACTTAAAAAAAGTAAAAGCGAAGACATTGACGGCATAAAAATGGAACCGGTTATTTTGTCCTCGATTTATTAGTACCTTGTTTGACCCATATATATAATCTTGTTTTAAACACAGGTCTGTTCCCTCAGCGTATGAAAAAAGCCAAGGTCGCGGTACTTTACAAAGGTGGCGACAAAAACGAAATGAGTAATTACAGACCAATATCGGTATTGCCAGTATTTTCAAAGCCTCTGGAAAAAATTATTTTCACTAGACTTTCAAGATTTTTGGACATGCATTCTGTGATTACAGTGGCACAATACGGTTTCAGGTCAGGTGTATCGACTGAGACAGCACTTCTACATCAGAAAGAGGTCATACTAGGCAACATTGAAGCAAGAAAGCTCACACTAGGCATATTCGTAGATTTTACAAAAGCGTTTGATAGCATTGATCACCAAACATTGTTGGAAAAATTGCCCTATTAGGCATCAGAGGCGTTACACTCGACTTAATAAGGAACTATCTCAGCGACCGGTACCAGTGTGTGTCAATAAATAGGGAAATATCTGTGCCCCAAAAAATCAAACGTGGTGTACCGCAGGGAAGTATATTAGGCCCTCTCTTATTTAACCTTTATATTAATGATATTGTAAACATAGATCGATCAATAACATACATTATCTATGCAGATGACACGAGCTTATTTTTTACAGGAGCAAACCTAGATGAGTTGATTCAAGCCGCTAATGAAACTTTACATAAATTATCCGAATGGTCTTGTCGCAATTCCTTACAAACCAACAGCTCTAAAACCAAGGCCGTTCTTTTCCGCGCGAAAGGAACGGCTTGCAAGTACTCACATAAACTGCTACTAAATCATTTTGAACTTGAACTTTCAGAGACTGTCAAAACATTAGGTATTATCTTTCATCAACATATGCTGTGGGATTCTCACATTGAAGAAATATGTATTAAACTAAGAAAAGCCCTAGGTATGCTAAGGAGGTGTCAGTCGTTTCTGCCGGTTCCCCAGAAACTTCATATTTTTAATGCGCTTTTTAGTTCCCACCTACGCTACTGCCAGTTGGTATGGGCATCTGGAACACGAACATTAAAGAAAAAGATATATACACTTCAGAAGTGTGCTTTGCGGGCTGTTGCCAATTTAGGCTATAGAGATCATACATCTCATTTATTTATGAAGTTTAAGGTTTTAAAATTCAGTGTTGCCTATGAACATCAATTGTTGTTGTCGTTAAGGTCAGAAATTCGTAGAAATAGCTTAAACTTGAGAAGTTTAGCGCAATTACAGCGGAACATTTCATTGCGTCCCATCAGAAATTCTGAACACTGGCACATTCCCCGAACACGAACGAACTACGGTCTCCAAATGTTAAAATTCACCATTCCACACATACTCAATACGTTCAAGCTTAGAGAAGATCACTTGCGTGTCCTTTCAGGCAGGGAGTTATTCAACATGTTTACATAATCTGCTACAAGCCTAGAAAAATTCTGTCTAACTAAAGCCCTCCTTTCTGTTTACAGTATGTCTTACTGTTATGTTACCTTGCATTAATTTTCTTGTCGTTGGTTTTGGTTTTTTGTGCGTGAATGTTTGATGTACTTGTAGGCGCCCAAGGGCGCATATAATTATGTATACTTGACAATTATTGTACACGTTTTTACTTATTTTTCTTTTTCTATAATACGTTAAGACTGTATGACGTTTGCTGTGCTGTCGTTCTGCTGCTTTGTACGGATGGGAGGTGGGGCTAGTCAAGCTTCATCAGCGCAGCTTTTTTCCCACTTTCCACGCCACAACTGTTCTGTGTAAAACACACTGTACTGTTAGTGGTGAAATAAACTTCAACTTCAAGTCCTCCACTACGGCATGCCTCATAATGAGAAAGTGAGTTTGGCACGTAAAACCGTATAATTTAATTTAATTTAAACTCAGTTTCCAAGAACAATGTGCCAGCTAGCCCATGAACGACTTATTTAGATCAGAGTTGCGTCCGAGAATGAAGTGCCTAGATGACGCTGGCTAAAAACGTGAAGTGGGCGCACAAGTACGCCAAGTCAACTTCAAGTGTATCCTCGTGTAGAGCCGTTTGAGCCCTTCTGGCAACAGTGCTCTAGACTGCTGCAAATGTGTTAATAACAGCCTTTACTGAGGCAAAGTGCTTACGGTAATAATTCGCTGCATTCAGCCAAGTTCCCCAGCGGTTTATAACATTACAAACACAATTAAGCTAAGACAAAATGCAGAAAAACGAATGTTCAGGCCCCGAAAATCCAACAAAGGCAACAACATCGAAATAGGCATTTATAGGCCCGATAAAGGTGCCACTAGAATGTTTCTAGACCCATAGTTCGTATTATATGTTAAATACAGGCACGATATGGATGTAAGAAAAAAATAGGCATTGTGCCTAAGGTGCTGGTCTCTACTAAGTATACGAAAGTAAATATTCCTGCTGTAAATAGATAAGTCTACGTTTCACTATACGATATTCGATTCGATATTGGATACTTACTATTCGTATTCAAAAAATTTCACATTTGTCCACCTCTACTATTCACATTAGTAGAGCAATTGTTTCTTCTATCTCGAACCACGTAGACTCCTCTCGCTCCCAGATGCATCCTTAACATTTCCTTTTTTACAATGGATGCAACAAGATGGCATGGCGTAATGAAAAAATAAAAGCGGATTTATATATTTAAAAGAAACACGTGCACACGCAAGCACGTGCACGCCTCGAAGGCACTGTGGCGCATTCGGCGCACTCGTGCTCTAACGCCGGAGTTTGCCGCCCACGCGGCTCAGCGCAACAAAACGAGCCCCCCCCCCCCCCCCTCCCCCCGCGAGAGCCGCAACCCGCTCTGCGGGAACCCACCCGACCTTTGCTATGCACGCAGAACGCTGGGTGCGTTGGACCATCACGGAAGCCATCTGTCGTGATAGAGTACGATTCAGTCTCCGCTCTGCAGATGTGTGCCTTCGCGTTTTATTTTCTCTACTGCGTGCGATCCATGGGAAACTTATCGTAGAACACGGCTGTCTCCCTCCCCGGTTCAGCGCTCCTTGAGCGGCATTTTTAAATAGTCAACCGAACGGCCGACCCTTAATGAGACAAAGATGTCATGGCCTCACCCACGGTAGTTCAAGAAACTACGCGAGAGTTTTTAACGTGCCCGCATAGTCAGCATGGTTCAGTCGCTGCTTAAAGATGCCCGGTGTATTCTGCGGTGCGCCTGAACCAGTCATGCCCCATTACCCATGCAGGATATCCACCCAGGGCGTATGTGCAGACGCGCATATGAATGTGTGAAATTCATCCAGCTTGCCAACAGTTCGAAAAGGAAAAGCTGAGACTGTGAATTGCAAGGCTTTATTTTGGCTTCCGTCCTATACATCTATACATAAGGACAAAGTGTGTGGCTTCAGTACAGTTAGCTCATGTTAATGTATGTAAGTGGCGCAAGACACGAAACAGGACAGGCAGAACACCAACGCACTTGGCAACACGGTAATTGTAGCATGCAATAATTAATGTAAAGAGAGCGGATGATGGCAGCGCTGCAGCCGCGAAATAGAGAAAGAGAAACTAGATGAAGCGAAAAGACCTGCGCGAACAAGAGGTCAAGCGAATTCAGGTAATCGTCTTCACGGTACGTCTCATCGTTTGCTCACGCACCACCTGCGTATATGCGTACATCCACGTGCTTACCGAGTTGTCCCTGACTTTCTGGGGCGCGTGATTTCACTCATATTTATCGCTAATGTAGTAAAGACAGTCAATTTTCGTAACTCGACGACTTTGAACGGTTGGACAGTGCTCCATGAATTATTTATTGCCTGTAGCACATAAGTGTCATGCCATGTTTTGAACATGCTCCTCGCGGACTTGTATCGAAAATCGTGATCGGAAAATTGCGAACGTCCGAACGCACAAAAAAAAAAATGAGAGAAAGAAAGACGAATCATGAGTTATTCCACTCTGTGAAGGTGGATGACAAGCGAAGTTGTGTAGCACAGGACAAAGAGGTGACACAGAATTTGGAACAAAGGTAGGAGCACATTTATTGTCTAGATCGGGGGTCATCGCGACGAAAGGTACGCACACACATTTATTTCTATACATCGGTGTTCAGTCGTGTTATACATTCGTTATATACAATCGTGTTTTCATTTCGCGATATATTGAGGCAAAGAATTTCAGACCGAAGCCACCGCACCGACTGGCAATGGGCCAGTGCGGTCAGCGCCTTCGCCGAGGGAGGGGCAGTATGGGAATGCTGGAATAATGAGCGGCAACGGAGCCATCTGTGGAAGAAGACAGTGACGACGAACGCGCGAGCAGTGGCACAAGTGCGTTCGCGCGGCTACACCGAGTGGCGCCAACGAGCCAGCTGTGGTAGAAGACGACTAACGCGCGAGCAGTGGCACGAGCCATTGCTGATGATGATAGTTTTTGCTCACACAGATTTGTTGACGGATACGAAAAATGCACGGAACCCTAGCCATAAACTGCTTCGCTGTAACAAAGAAAGGAAACAGGGTGAAGGAGTTTCTCTAATTCAGGTTTATATTTCCCTTTACCTGGTGAAAGTGCGCATTGAGCGGAAAAGTATAACGTCTGCTAGTGCAGCACGCGAGCCCCCCAGGTACCAAGTCTAGCACGAAGCAACCGTTCGCGACCTGTGCGATTTTCGCGCGTGAATATATGAGCGGTCCCAAACGGCCCGTAAGGCGTGCAGAGGATCGGTAGGAAAGAGGACGGGGAGTGAGAGGGTTGGCGGTGACGCTCCGTTCGGAGCGTTCGCAACCAGAAAGCTGCGGACGCAGTTCGCAGACTCCTGCATCGGGAAGATAGGGGAGCGCACATTTGCCGACTCACTTTTGTAAAATGCTGCCGTCTCCGCCTTCCTCCTCAATCTCTCTTTCTTTCTCTCCCTCAAATATATTTCTTGTTTCTTTTTTTTCACTCTTTTCGGCATCAAACCAAGTTCTCGTAAAGAGAGAACAGACAGCGTTACCCCTCGAAACGCGCGCATGTGCCGGGCTCAAGGCTATATCAGGCTTACGCCACCAACAAGGGAGAGAGAAATCGCTCCGTAATACTTGACCGAGACTTACTTGGGCTCTCGCAATAACGACAAAGCCCGCGACTTGGCGATTCTTGGTAGCTATGTACCTTTCGTGGTGCGTTGAACTCCTGGTGAGTTCGGTGAAGCAGGCAACAGCAACGATGGATCCACTGCGGTGGCATAATTGACGTTGCTCTGCTAGGCCTGAGGACGCGTGATCGAATCCCGATGGCAGTGGCCGCAATACCATGGGGCGCGAAATGTAAAAACGCCCGTGTACTGCGCATTGGATGCACGTTAAAGAAGCCCAGGGCTTCTAAATTAATCCGGAGACCCCACTACAGCCTGTCTCATAATTATATCTTGCTGAATACCTGTAAGTTGTGCGCGTTGGTAAACGTTCGTGATGGAAAAGCGCTGCGAAAACGGAGACTCAGGAAGAACACAGGACAAAGCACTACTGCGAACTGGAAATTTTATTTAGGAAAGGAGTTCTTATATACAGAGTGAATGTATGCCACCATGAAGTCATTATCGTTGAAAACCAGAATGCAACGCGAGATATCAAGACACGAGTGCTTTCAATCACAACCAAAGCACGTGTACAACCCCTTTCTAAATCTAACTTCGGAGTTTGAAAGCAGAATAGACGGCTGGCTGACACAGCCAGCACCCCCCCCCCCCCCTTTGTTTTTTAATGCGACAAGCTTCAATGACTTCTCTTACAGATCGCTTCGCGTGCGTGTTATTGGTAATTGCGTCATAAATTTTAGGTTTGCACATACATTGCCTACAGTGCATCGCTAAATGCGGTACAGGCGTCACAGGCGTTCTTTACCCTGAAACCCATAAGGCGGAAATGCCGTTCCGGACTATTGTCTCGGAAAGGGGGTCACGGCTTACATGGTCTCGGGTTTTCTGCAGAAGCGTTTGGATTCGCTTAACTTTTTTGACCAATTTATAGTTCCCAATTCCACGAAATTCGCAAACCATCTCAGAACCAATGATGTAAGAATTTGCGATGCTTTCAGTATTGATGTCATTAACCTTTACTATTCCATTCCTCATGCTCTCTTACTACAAAGTGCCAAAGAGTGCATCAAGACAACAATGACGAAGTTGCTTTTCGTAACGCCACTGGGATGTCTGTTGAAGGATTTCTGGAGTTGCTAGCATTGTATCTCAGGTCCACATTGGTAGAGTGGGAGGGGGGGTTGTACGTCCAGAAAGATGGAATATGTATTAGGTTTCGTGTTGCCCCGGTCCTTTTCAATATATTTTTAAGCAACGTGGGTAGAGCCATTGAAAAAGAATTATATGGCATGGACCTAAAGGTTCTCACATTTGTGTACTATTACCTCGCCTTGGTGAAAGGTAATCCTGGCAGCAGTATGCTTGTGAATGTGTTTAAGACCTTTAAGAAAAAAGGATTCTGCCTTGAGTTTACGTTTCA
Source organism: Dermacentor andersoni (assembly GCF_023375885.2). Lineage (NCBI taxonomy): Eukaryota > Metazoa > Arthropoda > Arachnida > Ixodida > Ixodidae > Dermacentor > Dermacentor andersoni. Next base: position 179,763,632 of record NC_092814.1, read on the forward strand.
GCTATCAAAGGAAAGTCAAATCCAGCTTTTAGGTCTGCAAATTAAGTTCCAGCCCAATAAAACAAGTTGGTTGTACCACTCTAGATCGGTGAAACCTTTGTTGAGCTATGAATCGGCGCATTTAAAGTTAGTAAAGAACCGCGTAGGGATCTCCTGCATTAAGTTGGCCCTGACTAAATCGTGCGAGCATTTCGTGGAACAAAGCGTTTCTAACCAAATAGACCGCTTAAGAAGAACTGGTTTTCCAGAGTGCGTCCTGTTGGCTTGTGAAAAGAATCACCGAGAAACAAAAATGGCAAAGGGCAAATCACGGGGCGTGGCTGATGAGGTCGAGTGTATAGGGCAAGAAAGATGGCGGTTGTTCCATACATGCATAACTTCACATCGTTTGAAGAAAGTAGATTCGAGGTATGGTGAGCTTACGCTGTAGCTTATAGGAGGCGTTGTATAAGCGCTTTCCAACCATAGAGCAAGGCCGCTTCCAAGTTCGCCTATTTTACGCGCAGCTCAGAACCATTGTTCAGCAGCCCGCCTCGCATCTCTGAGGATTTCCCTTTGAGCGAAAGCCTCTGCCAATGCATCCTCCTCTGATCCGACGCCTCAGCCTTGGGCGCCACTTCAGTATCAGTTCCGTCTCGTTCGGAAAGACTTCACCGATGGCTGAGGCAGGCAGCCGAGACCGTGAGCTGTTTGGTGTACCTCCCTCCATACACGACTAGTGAAATCCCGGTAAGCGCTGAAAGTTCTTTCTGTTTCTCATTCGCTTTTTTTTTTCGCACTACTTTTAAGTGCTGTTCAAATTCGCCGAAAATATATCGTGTATCTAGCCGCGTTCGTGGCCGCATGCGTACGGGAGACTCCGAAGCCACGATGTTAGAACCATTGAGAAATACTATGTTGCGCAACCTGCCGCGGTCAGCAAAACCCGTATACCACGAATAATTCAAATATCTTTTCAGGCGCGCAGTATTGTCTGGGCTGGAATTCTCCGACCTAAGGTAGCCTAACAGCCCGCAGGGTTATCTGACTGAGCTAGCTTGGATGCCCGGTTGCCACAGTCAGAAGTTCGAATCCTCGCGTTTTTTTTTCTCAAGGTGGGGAACTCGAACTCACCTGCCCCAGTACACTACATCTCCAGGCTTGGAGTGGCGCCTGACACCGGTAAAAACGCCGAGAGCAAGTGGGGCTATACTAATCCAGGTACAACCAAATTAGGAAGAGCCACTAAGCTACAACAAGACACTGCGTCACCAGAACAGGAATGGGCCTCCCTGGTGCAGTATTCGGCCACTCCCTCCCAAATGACTCACTCAATTACCTAATGGCCCTCAGTCCCCAGCAGCTGCGGAGCACCTGGCCAAGGAGGCGGTCAGACCTGTAACGCAGCAGAGGTTGCTAAGAATCTCTGGACCCGGACAGGCCGCCAATGGAAACTGACCCTTGCAACGTTTAACACCCGAACCCTCTCGATTGAAGCTAGCCTAGCAGGACTCTTTGAGGAACTATCAGGTATTGTTCGGGATATCATTGGCCTTAGTGAGGTTAGAAAAACTGCTGGTGAAGCTTATACAGTGCTGACAAATGGCCACATCCTCTGCTATAGAGGACTACCATATAACAAGCAGTTCGGAGTAGGATTCCTAATCTATAAGGACATAGCAGGCAACATTGAGGAATTCTACAGCATTAATGAGAGGGTAGCAGGGGTCGTAATAAAGCTAAATAGGAGGTATAGAATGAAGGTAGTACAAACATACGCTCCAACCTCCGGTCACGATGATGAAGAAATAGAAGTTTTATGAAGATAATGAATTAGCGATGCGAAAAGTACAAACTATTGTAGTCATGGGTGACTTCAATGCAAAAGTGGGGAAAAAGCAGGCTGGTGAACAAGCAATTGGCAACTACAGCGTGGATTCTAGGAACACTCGAGGAGAGATGTTGGTAGAATTCGCTGCGAATAATGAACACTTTCTTCAGGAAGCGTTTGAACAAAAAAAAGACATAGAAAAGCCCTAATAGTGAAACAAGAAATGAAATTGATTTCATAATTTGTGCTGATCCCAGCATATTGCAGGATGTAGAAGTGTTAGCTAGGGTAAAGTGCAGTTATCATAGGTTAGTGAGGGCTAGGACTCACCTCAATTTGAAGAGAGAAATAGTAAAACTGGTCAAGAAGAAACAGGCCAACCTAGACGCAGCAAGGGTAAAAGCAGACCAATTGAGTTTGGCACTTGGAAACAAATATGCAGCCTTAGAACAGGGACATGAAGATGACATACAGGCAATGAATGAAACCACAACTAGGCTGGATTCAGAAGCAGCAGTTGAAGTGGGAGGTAAGGCACCAAGGAAACAAGTAGGTAAGAGAGAGAGAGATGCAAATGAGAGAAAGGAAGGGAGGTTAACCAGAGTTAAAACCTCCGGTTTGCTACCCTGCACTAAGAGAAGGGAAAGGGGAAGTAAAGACGGAAAGAAGAGCGTGAGAAAAATAAAAGTGTGAAAAAAATATGTGTGAAAAGGGACGGAATCGGATCATTATAGTCTTTCTAATAGGCCACTGTCACGTAAAAAGGTCAACAAAGCCTTGACCGAATTTCGGTGCCACGACAGTTCATGTCGGCATTCCAAGACTGACTGTTCTGAAAGTGGCCTGTCGTCAAGGAGTGCCAACGCGGTCGCTAGTGACAGCCGGTGCGCGTTGTATCGAGGACAGTGGCAAAGTACATGTTCGATAGTCTCCTCGCCGCCGCAGTGACTGCAAGCCACGCTGTCGTCCATACCGACTCGGAAGGCGAAAGATCTTGTGTAAGCGACACCAAACCACAGCCACTAAGCCACAGCCACTCTCTCCTCGGACAAAGAGACGATCCTATAACGCACAATGAACTTACTAAACTCTTTTACTTAGAGAGGAAGGTTTTCCCGCCGCCTTACTTCAAGCTAAGCAGGCGGTAGGCGGTCGCACTCAGACTCCTGCAAACGAACTCCTACCCAAATCCGGCGTCCCTTAACAACCAATCTCGTGAATCTGGAATACGGTTCAATGTAAGCGAACCTGTGCGAGTTTGCTGGCCCGCAATCATAGCACAGAAGTCTTCCGCCACATCAATGTCTTGCCAGCGATGGAATACTGCTAGAGCCTTAAACGGAAAACGCTGTTCCGGAACAGAACGTAGACCTCGCACACTTCTCCATATTTGAGATAGCGGTTTGCGGGGATCTAGCGACGCACAAGATTTCGACCACCGCTGAGCCTCTAGTTTATCCATGCGGCGTTCTATCTTCTTTTGCATTCACCGGGCTGTTCTTAGATCCTGAATTGACTTAGTGCGTCGATATCTTCTCGCTCGAATTCCAGGTCGAATTCAGAATACCTTGGAGAACACGTGAATGTGCGCGTGGCTGTCTGTGCCGTTTCCTTTATAGCTTGTTGGAGTCCAGAAGAGAGGCCTTTGTGACAAGCGTCCTCAATCTGGGATTTAAAGACAGTCCAATCTATTTTTCGTATTGTGGTGGACGTATACGTGTTAGACATTTCCTTGATCTTAAGGTAAGTGGGGATGTGGTCGCTTCCGTGCGTTTCAATGTCCAAAAACCACTTAACATGTGCGGCGAGGCGGTGGGAGACGAAAGTCAAATCGAGGCAGAAGCTGTACGTTATTCCCCGCAGAAACGTTGGACTCGCATCATTCAGCAGGTGAAGACCATTGTTGGAAACTAATGAAGCTAGTCGTCATCCCGTCGCGTTAACCTTTGAGCTAGCTTCCCCAAATGGTATGGTGTGCGAAGTCCCCGGTGATAATCCATGGACCAGGTTGTGTTTTTAAGATGTCTTCTAGTCTTTTAGTGTCAAATCGACTTGATGGAGACAGATACACCCCCAAGAATGCAAAGGTGACTTTTCTATTTTTAACAGTCATGGATACTGATTGTCGTCATGAGGTTGCACCGGTTGGACAACGTAAGTGAGTTCACGCGAATAAACACGACGACCTTGCTACTTTTGCTGTCACTTGATGAGAATATTGTCTCGTAGCCGGATAGTCTTATTGGATGTGATAATGTTGGTTCACAGATGACAATGATTGTAAATCGGTTAGCGAGAACAAATTGACGAAAATCGGCGATGCGAGATCTTAGACCTCTCGCGTTCCACTGAAGGATCGACGCTTCTCTGACCTCCTTACGAAATGACTGGTGATTGTCAGTCATGGCTTCACTCAAGGCTTGCTAGGACGGAGCTCAGCGCTTCGAGCACTTGTAGCTCACTTCGAGCAGATGGGGTGCCAATGCTTGTCATCAGGCCCTTAATATGCCCAGTCTTGAAGCACTTGTGGATTGAAGCGGCTTTGGGACAAACCGCCGTACGAGATGTCGGAAATGACCGACCTTTACGTGCGAAGGGATGGAATCTGCCTTGAACACTATCTTCACACAACGGCTGTTTCCGAGTCGGCATACATGCGTGATGACTACTCCTTCGTATGCCGGTTTTATCAGAATTGGCAGGTCCGAGTTCGAAATTGCCAAGTCAACATCGTAGATCACACCTGCCGTGCAGGCCCCATCCATAGGTATCACCGGTCGTACTTTTATGTTGCCCAAATCTGCTATCTGTCGTAGCGCCTCCAGCGTGGTTCCACGGGTTGTGTCGACAGCTAGAACATTCTTTCGTGTGTTCAACCGGACTTCCTTGATTTCGTTTGGCGTCTTTCCTTCAAGAAAAACAGAGAGAGCTTGCCTGTTCAATACTCGAAGGTTGACGGAAGAATCCACTGGCATGAAGAGGATGGTGTGCGGCCAGCGTTCACTGCCTGCCTGCATGGTTGACGTAGTCGCTAGTGACGACGCCTTGATAAGCCTCCTTTTAGCCGTTCGGCTCCTCACCGACACGAAGCTGCCATCGCATGAGTCGTCACCTGTGATTGAGTAGACCTCTGTGTCTTCGCTGGTGCTGGACCAGGTGCCTCGTTTCCTTGAGGAACTTGTCAATGTAGAGCTCTCGCCAGATGGGCCGGCAATAGGCTCTGCATCCATGGCCACGGGAGTAGGACCCTCTCTTGAGCGTTCACTGGAAGTTGACCAGGTGCCTTGAGTCATAGAAGAACTTGCGGTTGCAGACTTCTGGCCGCATGAGCCTGCGGAAGTTCCGCGTCCATCGCCTCAAGCCAGGATGCGGAAAGCGCCCCAGAGACATGAAAATTTGACGAAAACAGGCTAGCTGGGGCAGGTGCGTTCTAGCACTGAGTAACTTCGTTGTTACTCTGTGCTAGAACGCACCTAATAGAAAGGACCTAATAAAGAATCGACAAAGAATGAAAGTGTCCAACTCAAGACTTCAGATAGAATTCGCCAAATTGTCAATACTAACCAACAAGGAAAAAAAATAAGGGATCTTCAAAATTATAGCGTGAGAAAGACTGAGGAAGCAGTAAAAAATGGACGCAGCCTGAAAACAGCGAGAATGAAACTAGGCATCGTACAAACCATAATGTATACACTGCAAGATAGACAGGGTAATATCATGAGCAATCTCGAAGGTCTAGTAAAACCAGCGGAAGAATTTTATACTGACCAATACAGTACCCAAAGCAGCTACGATACCTCCATTCAAAGTAGTAATGAACAGGTTCAAGAGGCTCCTTCTATAACTAGCGATGAAATTAGAAAGGCCTTGTAAGACATGAAACGTGCAAAAGCAGCAGAAGAAGATGGACTACCAGTCGATTTAATCAAACATGGTGGAGATGTAATGCTTGAAAAACTAGCGGCCCTTTATACGAACTGTTTATCGGCTTCAAGGGTCCCAAAGAAGTGGAAGAATGCCAAGATTATACTAATCCACAAAAAGGGAGACGTTAAAGAATTGAAAAATAATTGGCCCATTAGCTTACTTCCAATAATATATAAAATATTCACCAAGATAATATCCAATAGAATAAGAGCAACATTGGATTTTAGTCAAACAAGGGAACAGGCACATTTCAGGAAGGGATACTCTTAATGGATCACATCCATGTCATCAATCAGGTAATCGAGAAATCCGCAGAGTACAACCAGCCTCTCTATATGGCTTTCATAGATTACGAAAATGCATTTGATTCAGTCGAGATACCAGCAGTCATAGAGGCATCACGTAAGCAAGGAGTACATGTCGCTTACGTAAATATCTTGGAAAATGTCTACAGAGATTCCACAGCTACCTTAATTCTTCACAAGAAAAATAGGAAGATACCTATAAAGAAAGGAGTAAGACAGGGAGACACAATCTCTTCAATGCTATTCACCACATGCTTGGAAGAAGTATTCAATCTATTCAACTGGGAAGGTTTAGGAGTAAGGATCAACGGCGAATATCTCAGCAACAATAGATTTGCAGATGACCTTGTGCTGTTCAGCAACACTGAGGACGAGTTACAACAAATGATTGAGGACCTGAACAGAGGTGTATAAGAGTGGGGTTGAAGATTAATAAGCAGAAGACAAAGATAATGTTCAATAGCCGGGCAAGTGATCAAGAGTTCAGGATCGCCAGTAAGCCTCTAGAGTCTGTGAAGGAGTACGTTTACCTAGGTCAAGTACTCACAGGAGATCCTGGTCATGAGAAGGAAATTTACAGAGGAATAAAAATGGGCTCAAGCGCATTCGGCAGATATTGTCAGATCCTGACTGGAAGCTTATCAATATCATTTAAAAGAAAGGTGTACAATCAATGCATTCTACCAGTGCTCATATGGGGCATAAACTTGGAGACTGACAAAGAAGCTCCAAAACAAGTTAAGGACCGCGCAAAGAGCGATGGAACGAAGAATGTTACAGGAAGAGAACGAAGAACAGGAAGAGAGTGACGTGGATTAAAGAGCAAACAGGGATAGCCGATATTCGAATTGACATTAAGAGAAAGCAATGGAGCTGGGCAGGTCATGTAATGCGTAGGTTAGATAACCGGTGGACCATTTGAGTTACCGAATGGGTGCAAAGAGAAGGGAAGCGCAGTCGAGGAAGGTAGAAGACTAGGTGGGGTGATGAAATTAAGAAATTCGCAGGCGCTATTCGGAATCGGTTGGCGCAGGGCAGGGGTAATTGGAGATCGCAGGGAGAGGCCTTCATTCTGCAGTGGACATAATATAGGCTGATTGTGATGATGATGTTGGTGTGCTCAGCCCAAAACAAATTGGGAAAGATATGCCTAGCAGTGCAAAGGTTGATAACGAAAGAAAGAAGCGCATCCAAGGATGGTTGCGGCATGAAACATGGGCAGAAATTTGTTCGGTACAAAAAAATGTTGTACAGAGTATTGCTTTCAAATGTCGAAAGGAATACGTCGGCCAGACGGGCCGATGCCTGAACATTCGCCTTCGCTAACATGAAAGTTCTCTCAAAGGGGCACCGTACTCGCATTTATCAATGCATTGTAGCGAATGCACGTGCAAACCTAAATTTTGTGACACAATTATCATTGACACGCGCGCGAAGCAATCTGCGAGAGAGATCACTGAAATTTATCGCATAAAGAAAGGGGGGGGGGGGGGCATGGCCGCGTCAGCGAGCCGTCTATTCTGCTTTGAAATTGCAAAGTTGCTTTTTTTTTCGGGTAAAACATGACAGAGGCATTTGTGTCTCACATTTAAAAAGGGGGTTGTACAGGTGCTTTTCTTGGGATAGAAGGCACTCGTGTATTGATATCTCGCGCTGCATTCTGGTTTTCAACGATAGTGGTTTCGTGGTGGCGTACATTCATTCTTTATATAAGAGCTTGGCCTACACGGTCGGACACTGCGATGGATATCGACTTTCTTGAACGAAAGAAAAATATTTATGGAAACAATTGAAGGAGCGAGTAATTATCACATCATCACGCAGCGGTTTCCGCAGGGAAGTGTTCTCAGTCCTTTTTTATTCAGCTGTGTCATAGTAACCTTACTAGAAAAACTACCCTCTGGTCTACGGTATTCTCTGTACGCAGATGAGATCTGCATATGGGCCTCTGGATCTCGTATACAAGACACTGAAACAACGCTGCAAGAGGGTCTTGATAGTATCGACGCCTTTTTAAAAGAAAGAGGCATGAGTCTTTCATACGCAAAGACAGCGGTACTTCCTTTCACTAGACGACAGCTGAATAATTTCCAAATTACGCTTAATGAGCAAACTTGGATGTTCATGAAAGAGCATAAATTTCTTGTAGTTAATCTTGACCGCCAGCCGACATGGGCATCGCACATCCGCGCAATTGAAAAACGAACTAATGCAGTAATAAACGCGCTTCGGCGACTCGCTGGCACAGCGTGGGGGGATCAGTCTCTTCACTACTACAAGTTCATAACGCCCTCATAAAACAAATAATTGCTTACTCGGCACCTATTCCCCATTGTTTATCGCAAACTTCTGAGGAACGTCTTCAACGTTAACTGGCAAGGGGGCTGCGAGTGTGTCTTGGGGTTCCGCAGGCTACCTCGAGTTCTCCAGTAATTGCTGAAGCTCGTCGCCCACCATTTCCAGTCATACGAACGGTTGAAACATGGTGACATATTTATCGCATCTTAAGCCAACACGAGAAGCATCCTAAACCTCACGCTTAGCGAACGAAACAAAAGCAAAATTCATGATGTTGTTCAAGAACATAAAGCATTAGTCCCAAGATTTGAATTATGCAAAGTGAACGTTAGTTACCCTCCTTGGATGTTAACAAGTCCTAAAACAGAATCATCGGTCAGCGGAATTATATCTAAGAAAGACATATTCATGGTAGCCGCACAGCTACAGGCACTCTTCCAAATTTACTCATTATATCCCCAATATATCCACGTAGATACAGACGGTTCGTATCCTAAAAATCCTCTACTTCAGCATTCGTCATTCCACATTTGGCGCTAGAGCAAACATTTAAATTATCCTGAGAGTCATCTTCCACCATGGCAGAAATGTTTGCAATCCTGCGTGCTTTGCGTTTCATAACATCAAAAAAGAATTAAAAAAAATTGGTTATCTTTAGCGATTTTCAAGCTACTCTCGCATTACTACAAAGCAATAAGAAAAATGCTTTAAACACTTTGCTATTGTATGAGACACTCAAAGAACATACAAAAGCAACTGCAATGAATCACGTAATTGCATTTCAGTGGATGCCCGTGCACTGCAATATTCCTGGCAATACTGCAGCGGACGCAGCTTCGAATCGGGTGCACAATAACTCGGAGACAATCAATCTTCCCATTTTGCGTAGTGAAGTCCGTCTGCTCCTGAGACACATTTCCTGTCGTCTCAGCAAAATCAGCAAAACTATCTGGTTTGATCAGGAATCTAAGATCTCGGAGTTATACTTTATACACCCATGTATAAACGTATCAATTCCGGAAAATCTAAGAGAAAATGGAAAATTTGAAACATTGGCTTGGTACTGCTTACGAGGCACTTCTTATACAGAGTAAAACATGCCTCTAGTCCGCAGTGTTCTTGTGGCCATGCAGACGAAGATGTATATCATCTCCTCTTCGAGTGCACTAAATACGATCCACAATGAAGGGTATTGCAAGCAAATTTCTTGCTTTTAGACAGAAGACCATTCACTCTAAAGAAGATAGTTCGTCCATGGCCAACTGCGGGCCTTCAGAAAAGAGCACTTCTTGCTTTGAAGAAGTTTTTCGAGGACACCAAGATTTCAGTAACTATTAAGTTTCAGCTGATTGTAATAAGCTAAATGAGTGGTATAAATGAGGTTCTGGGTTAAAAATTCATTTATGTGGTGATCGTGATTTTTACGCAATGTGTAATTGTGTTCTGTGCTTGCAGTGTAATTACATGTGTTGTGTGTTTTGGCTATCCCAAATATCTATCTTTATATATGTGAATGTGTACTGAACTCATGCACAAAACTTTGCGATTCGTGTACTGTTAGACTGTACAGTTTTTATTCATGTGGTGTTCTACTGAGTGCCATATGTTGTGACATTATTCTCCCTTTTTGCGTATATTTGTTTCCTTTGCTAAGTGACAAGGAGTAGCCGGTGCTGCCATAAAAGCGCCAACCTCTCCTAATATTCATTTTAATAATAAAAAAGGAACTCATTTCCTAAATAAAATTTCCAGTTCGTAGTAGCGCTTTGTGCTGTGTTATTTACCTCAGTCTCCGTTTTCGTAGCGCTTTTATATCTTGTTGGCACGTACCACCCCAGAATTTGATTCACCAAGGATAATCACGGCTGGATTTACAGTGCTGAGGGCCCGGGTCAGAAAAACAAGGGGGGCTCCCTGCCGCCTTACTCCCTCGTCATTCTTGAGACTTGACGCTTTTTAGAATTAGCTACAAAGAACACATGCCGTATTTACTCGAAGAATCTCCGGAGTGTTTATGAACATTGCCCGGGCGTCTACTTTCTTGCAGAGTACGTGGAGAGGTTGTCATGGGAATTCAACTATACCAGAAGACGAAGAGACATAAACAGCATTAGGATTTGTCAGGCTAGTTGGTTCATACTGAAAGAAGGGTAAATGTTTTTAATAACACTCTCGAATAAACAATCATAAAGAGTTTCATTTATGCACAGATCGTTCACTTTTAAACAGGTAATGAACTTACATTTCTGCAGGCAATATCCACTTCTATAAGATAAGGAAACACATTCGTACTGCACACACCTCTTCTGGCATTAAATTGCGGAATGAATTTACATTTTTATAAAAATTTTCTGCTTCAACAGTGTAGAAAATAGTTTATGCATTTCGCAGAAATTCAACCTTTAAATGGGGCGTGTATACGCATTAACATGTTTTTCTCGTTTTATTCATCTTTTAAGAAAAAAAAGAAAGGTATGTACGTTTCTGCAAGCGCTTGTGTGCCCTTTGCTGGGACAGTTTCTTGATGAGATCTTCAAGATTAACCCCCCTAAGAATCTCCGTCTCCACGCTCAGCAGCCACAAATCGCTGAGGCGGCTGTCAGTCATCGGTGATCGAAGCCTGTTCTTGATGAATTTAATCTTGCTGAATGATCATTCGCCAGTGTAATTTGTGACCATCAAGCACAAAAAAATTCTAACAGCAACATGAACATCTGGTAATGAACCTTCAAGCTTTTCACAAATTAGAAGTTTCAGCATGTCTGCTACAGAAGAACAGCCTTCGTTGCTCTCAAATGAAATAAACTGTTGAAGCTCATCGGGAAATGTGCCGGACAGATCAGAAAGATACTTTTTCACGAGGTCCATTGCCTGCAGGCACCTCTGCGCTGGGGAAAAGCAGTTCCAATCTGTAATAACTGCAAACTGCGAGCATACTTCGGTGTAAGCGCTCAAGCGAGCTGTGAGAGTGTGCAGGAGAGTGTCGATCATGACGAAGAAGGTTTCACAGCGGAAATTAGCTGAAGGATCTTGTGGCTCTGGCGTCCTTGCGTCTTTCCTGCTGTCATATCATGTGGATTGTTTTCGCTTTCTGTGGGTGCTTGCTTTGTACGAATCATTGTCCGACGCTTCCTTCGCAAGCTTTTCAATTTCAACGAACCTCTCTTAAGCCGGATACATAATCCCACAATGATTTCATCAGGCTTACGACAGCATTAAATGGCATTGTTGGGCTGTGAAATACCTTGCTGGTGGCGTTGAAGCGCTGCGAAACTCTATCCAAAAACTTGGCCATCGGCGCGGTTTCCAAAGTTGTCATTGCCTTCAGCAAAGAATTTGCCTCGTGCTTTTTTTTCTGCTCGTTCATCATGATCATCGAATAGTTCCATCAAGGCGGCTTTGATTTCTTTAGAACCTGCCACGAGAGCCCTCGCTGCATCCGCTCGCGCTGGCCACCGCATGTCTGAGACTTGCTTTGGGATTATCGCTGTCGCATTTTGTTTCAAGTGAGCCTGGAGTAGAGCCCAGTGATGAGTATACGCAGCAAAGAAAGCGTATATAGGCTGTACAAGCCCGAAAAAACTAACGGCTTGCCCACAACAATCTACAGCATGGGTTCCGACCAGGTTAAGAGAGTGAGCAGCGCAAGGAATAAAATTTTATTGCGGATTAATCTTTTTTCAAATGAGCCTGCATGCCGGAGTATTTGCCAGCCATATTGCTCGCGTTGTCCTGTGACTGGCCACGGCAGTCTTGAAAGTTAACTCCCAAGATTTTTTAAGAATTCGAGCCTTGACTTCCCGAGATCATCCCTTTTGTGACTGGTTATGGGTAAAAACCCGGGAAAATGTTCTTCAGCCTCATCGTTAGCGACGCAGCGTACGAGCACTGTAAGTTGATCCCTGTCACTCGAATCAGGTGTAGAATCAACCGAAAAAGTGAAGTGTTTGGCACTTGCAATCTCTCAAGCGATTTTTTTTTCGAACTTCAGTTCCAAGAGCTTCTACAACCTCTTCCACAATGGTTCAGGAGAAGTAGGATGTCTTGCGACATCCAGTGTGCCCAAAGTTCTTTGTATGGGCAGGAAGTAAAGGATCAAACTTGGCGATCAGTTCAAGACACCCAAGGGAGTCGGCATTTTGGGGAGACCCAATTAAATCGTTAGATCCCCTCAGAGAGAGGTGTTAGATCCCTCTCGTTCTGCCAGAAACATTACAACAGCAACTACGCGCTGAAGGACATTTCTCCAGCAAGTTGCCCGTTCCGAGTAGTGCTTTTCAAGGGACCGAATGACTGAGGTTCTAAGAGAACGTCGCTTGCACAGGTCAAGCACGCATTGTTTATGACACTCACTTTCCTCGCGTGTCTTCAACTTCGCATATGCCTTGTTCCGTGAACTGAACTCATCTGGCTCCGAAAATTGGTCCTTTCTTGCCGCCATCAGAGTACAAGGAAGGATCATGTTCACCTCGGTGGTCAAGCTCTCGGAGGCTTCTTAAGCCCGGAAGGCCTGGTCCATTTGAACCCTTTGAACCCTGGATAATCCGTCCTTGAAGATAAGGGAGGCCGGAAAGTACTACAACGATTGCCCATTTTCCTGACGGTTATGCTCGTGGTGCCTCTCATATTTAGGCCAGAGATCTTGCTATGCGAATGAAACTTGTGTTCATGAGCTAAAGAACGCTATATCAACGCCATTCTCGGAGCTATTTTTGCTTATTGCTTATACAGGTTTACATTATACGTTGACTTGACATTCATGTTTAACTCTTCCGTTACCACAGGAAATATGCTCCTATTAGGTTCTTTTTTTATGTCTCTATTCAAGAAAAATAAGTCGTAACACACGTTGTGGTAAAAAATTGTTGCTTCACCGTTAGTGAGGGAGGCAAAAAATTAATCGCTCAGAAAGATTTAATATGTCTATGTAAAAGTTTAAATATGCTCACAAAGAAGCGCGAACCGACAAAATAATTTGTGATTTCGCTATAAAGTATTGAAAATTAAAAATAAATAGTAAGAAGCAGCACACTGCAACGCTTCCTCCGGCCGGAACTCATCTACTCATCTACATCCAGCTCTCATGGCGGACTCCCTTTTCTCAAGAACAACTTATTTACGATGCACACAGGTCGATATTGTTCGATACAGTATATTGCCTACTAAGGCCTCCGAAGTACTTCTGGCACTTCTGTCAGCAATGTATGGATGCCTGTGAGCACGTGGCCAAACTGAATCGTCAAGAGGCCTAGCACCTCAACACTGACGCTCGCCTGGCATAGACCCGCGCTTAATGCGCATGACCTCCCTAAATTACTCACCATCCTGGCCATTGGTTTTACTTATTTAACAATTATATGGATTATCCAGGCGCATTTCTGCCGTCGCCGTGATGTTCCGTATAAAGTGCAAGGGCCATTACATCGTCGCCGCGAGCCGTATTCTTTATGTGCGAGTGAAAGCGTGCGAGGATGAGCCGACGATAGCGGCTCAATCCCGCGCGCGCAAGGCTAAGCCCAGCTAAGCCCGAAGACGCGGGTCCGAAACTCCGCCGCGGCGGCCGCATTTTCGATGAGGGAGAAATGCAATAACACCAGTGTACTGTGCAATATATCGTGCGCACGCACGTTATGAGCACACTAGTGGTTTTGTCGATCTGCTGTGTGTTTCACTGGCCTCAGAGGAACGGAAAGGAAATGTCAAGCTAACGTTAGCTAATATTTCGCTGGGCGCTGACTGGTCATTGGTCGAGAAAGGTGCGGCAAGCATCGATATTATTACGTCCGAATTTGAGACTATATGTTTCCGGGAAATTCAGAGATGTATTCCATGAACAAGAATGAGCACACAAACAAAGCTTTGTTGCAATACTGTTGCAGCAGCACAACCCTGCAGTATCAGATGGAGCGACGAATTATTGAAGCAGTGTGCGACACAGAAAAAGTCCAGAGACCGCGCAGGGAAGAGATAAAGCCTGAGAGTTTCATTTACTTTATTTATTTATTTATTTATTTATTTATTTATTTATTTATTTATTTATTTATTGAGTGCTTGCATCGCCTCGGAAGGCATTACAGCAGGGTGTGCATACATATCTACATCAATTGTCACTCATTTCAACACACAAAGCGCGGTAAAAGTTTTTATTAGATTGTACACCTACAATATTTTACGGGATAGCATTCCACTCCCTCGTGGTCCTATAAAAAATTTATAACGCAAGGTGTCACCCTTCAAAAGAAATTCATGAAGTTTCATGGCATGGTCTCTTCTACGCGAGATATACGACGGTATTGTAATATATTTGTTCCTGTCAATGCCTGTTTTAGAATGGTAAAAAGTGCGAAAAAATTTCAGTATGGGGGCCTTTCTTCTGTCCTTTAGATCCTGCCAATGAAGTCTCCGCTTGTTTTCTGTGATACTGAGGTTTTTGTTGTAATTCCCCAGAACGAATCCAACCGCCCTATTCTGAAATTTTTTCAAGTAAATCGACACGAAGTTGAAACTTTATCTAAATCACTCTGAAGTGCATAGAAATCCCAATCACTATCAATAACCCTATACACTACGCAGTCGTCTACAAACAGCCTCTAGTGATATCATTTATATATAATAAAAATAAGAGAGGCCCCAAGACAGAGCCTTGGGGTACTCCAGAGGTCACTGCAGCAAGATCAGAGGAGCTGCCATTGAGAACCACAGACTGTTGTCTATGTGAAAAGATTTCAGATATACATGCAATTACATTTTTGTGCAATTGTAGGCGTGTAATTTGCTAATGAGTAGGTCATGAGCCACATCGTCAAATGCTTTACGAATATCTAGAAAGATGCAATCAATTATCTGCCTTTTGTCTATTGCTAGGGCCAAGTCGTAAGTGAATTCTACAAGCTGCGTAGTACAAGAAAAACCCTGGCGACATCCGTGTTGGTTTTCATGTAACAGATTGTGTTTAACTAGATGTGACATAATACAACTATATATAACGTGTTCCTTTATTTTACGTGTAATACTAGTCAAGGACACTGACCTGTAGTTCTAAACGCAGTTTTTATGCTTACTTTTGTATACAGGCACAACATTTGCCAATTTCCAGTCGGTAGGTACGGCACCCATGTCTAAACACTTTTTGGTAAAGACGGCATAAATATAGACATAACGATTCACAACAGCTACTAAGCATTGCTGCTGCTCTATCGACTGGCCCATTTGCCTGTCTGGGAGAAACATTTGCTAATAGCTTACGTACACCTTCCAAAGCAGACTCAACTTCGGGCATTTCTTCATTTCATAGCGAAAAATCCACATGCACTTACAACCCGAAATTGGCGATTACTAAATACGGAAGAAAAATAACTACTAAATACTTCAACTTTGCGCTGGTCATCATCGAGTACCGTGCTTAAGTATTCAAGAGGAGATACAAAATTGTCGTTCTGTCGATTACGCCGAATATACTTCCAAAATTATTTGGGGTCTTCTACCAACCGTTCCCCAGGACGAGCAAAATAAGATTCCTCAGCCGATTTGGTTGAATTCTCAAAATCAAACTTCAGCCTCCTTAGTTTGGATAAGTTTTCCTGGGACCTGTGTCTTTCATACTTTAAGTATGCCCTCCGCGCCCTGCGCAGCAAGATGTGCTGTTCCTAATGGAACCACGGTTTCTCTTCATCACGTTTAGATAGAAGCATCGATGTGACGTACGCTGCAGCCAATTTGTGGCTCAGATGTTTTGAATACGCATGTACAAAAAGCCAGTGAATGTCTTCGGGTGACAAGGTGTGTAACATGCACAGCTTATCTGGCAATACCAGAAAGTGGTATGACATTCGAATCGCAAGCCGATGCAGTGACCCATGGCACAAATGGAAATGTAGCTTTCTTTCCGCTTTTGACCCAAATCCAATTGATGGGTGCGACGATGCAATATCTTTCAGATACAGGAAAGGGACACCTTTGGACAATTTTTTTTTTCTAGAGGAGAAGATTACTCTTCATTGCCGACCTATGGCCTTCCGGACTCGACAATCCTGTCGGTGACAATTCACGGCATGACTAAAGACTCGCAAAGCGATGTGCGTGTACACTGTCAAATCCACGAATGACTTACTTGCTCGCCTCTGATATGTATCTTGTGATTGTCTTGGTGAAGATCTCAAAAGACATAGTACCCTATCACTAAACTCATGCACACGCGGGGAAATGGGAGAATATCTTAATACCGGTTTCGACCATTGTGATGAAATGTAAAATATGTACCTTTGGAAATCAAACCATTTATACGTTAAAGTTATGGTTCATGGAAAAAGTGTGTGAGAGAGAGATAGCAAAGAGAGGAAAGGCAGGGAGGACAACCAGACGAGAGTCCGGTTATCTACCCTACACTGAGGGAAGGAAAAAGGGAACAGAACGAGGAAAGCGGGATAGAGGGAACACTGTCTGTACATGCAGCAAAGCGCTTGGAAATCAGTCAAGTCAAAGCAAGTGCTCCGTCGATACGTTAGGCTGCCGTCATTCTGCTGTCTGAAGCTAATCTTGGTGCTTCATTGTTGGTGATGCACGCTGAAGTCACCAATGAAGACCAAGGATCCGGTAGGCGTCAGGAATACGTTGCAGTGCGTGGCAATATATTTTTAAGCTAAACCCCAGCCGTTCTGACTTCAGTGCGAATATAATGATGCGGATGAGCCATGATGCTTACTCAAGAGTTGCAAGTACTGAATTAAGAGCATCCAGCCCTTGCATTGCACTTCGCGCTGACGGAGTGTGCAGGTTATTTAAGGGCATTCGAAAGGTATTCATCAGAGACCGGAGCATCATAACCACTTGCCGGTCTTCTTCGGGCAATTTGTCAGGAACCCGCGCTGTTAGTTCTACAGCCGTGCGCAGCTGCATCACTTGACGTGGCTCCGCCTCCGGCATTGGCATCGGCTGTGGCATCGGCTGTGGCATCGGCTGTGCCACCGACTGTGGCATCAGCTGTGGCATCAGCTGTAGCTTCGGTTGTGACTTCCGCTGTTGTTCTGGCTTTGGCTGTTGCTTTAGTAGTGAGCACCAAGTTGTATTGTTCTCCGCCATGACCTTGTCAGATTTAGATTGAATTGCCCCAGGCCTAGGGGGCAGAGGAGGAGGTGTTGTTGGATGGGGCGTACTCTTCATAGAGACATCAGCGTTCTTTAAAGTCCGGCAGCGTTGGGAGCATCGCTTTCTAACGGCCGCAACAGATTCCCGACGAGACGAATGGTCTCTCGCCATCTGCTTCAAGATCACCTTTTCCTTCTTCATTTTGGGGCAGTCCTTCGAGGAAGCATAATGGGACCCAAGGCAATTGGTGCATTTGAGAACCGTGGCTGCACAAGAACCTGCAGCATGGGGCATTGCAGTGACCTTGGGATGAATGGTCGCACAGGGTGTCTAAAGTGGCCCACCTTGACGTGCGAAGGGAGAGTCTCGCCCTTGAATACAATTTTCACACAGCGGGATGTGCCGAGGCGATACACATGTGTTATGGCGACGCCATCAACGGCAGGTTTCACTAGAATTGGCAAGTCAGCGCTGGAGATGGAGACGTCCACGTCGTAGATGACCCCAGTAGTTGAACTACTGTTCTGGGGGATGTACGAGCGGAGCTTAGCGCCACCTAGTTCGGTAACTTTAGTCAAATTTCTCAGCGCAGTGTCATGTGTGACGTCGACAGCCAACACATTTTTTCGTGTGTTGACTCTAACGTCTGTTATCTGATTTGGCGCCACCACTTCAAGTTGCACCGATACGGAGTGTCTGTTGAGTCACCACAGGTTGTCGGTAGCGAGTTCTGGTACAAATAGAATAGTAGTGGCCGCGGTATTCTGAGTTGGTCCTACCGTTGGCGTACTCGAAGACATGGTTGCCCTGGTGGTGTGTCTTCGTTTCGCCTTGCGGCTCTGCACAAGCTCGAAGGCGTCATCGGAGAAGTCCTCACTGCTGAGCGAGCAGACGCTGGTGTCATCGCCGTCGGTGTCGCTCTGGAGGCCGGTCCGCTTCGTAGACGCAGCCGCCGCTGAAGTCGCCATTCCCGGCAGAGGTACGGGGACATCAACTCGCATCCGCGCCACGAACCATGCCGGCTCTCTAAAGATGTACGCAGAAATAAGAAACAACTGAGCTAGAGAAATAGCGTTCGGGCTCCTGGAAAAAGTGTGACCTGATTGGTAGACACTGGAACATCACTAAGTTTGGTAAATCAGAAAATTGTTCAAGTGGGCAATGTTTATCAGGGAAGGGCGGTTGGTGTTCAAAGCTGTGGTGGAAAAACTTGGATATTGCAACACTGCACGGAAGTAGAAGTTGGATTAGGCGGTCGTCATCTAAAAAGTGGATGCCCCTGTCACGCAGGGTATTGACTTATTCATTTTATCTAGACCTGATGTGAACAGACTGGAGATGAAGATTTCTTGGAGAGACGAAGTGACAGTTTTACGGATAAATTAAGCCTAATTAGTACGGAATCACAAATTCACATCGGAGAGTTCGAAGCGCTGCTAAGGTACTGGCAGATGTTCCTTG
This sequence comes from Dermacentor andersoni, assembly GCF_023375885.2. NCBI lineage: Eukaryota > Metazoa > Arthropoda > Arachnida > Ixodida > Ixodidae > Dermacentor > Dermacentor andersoni. Next base: position 179,782,517 of record NC_092814.1, read on the forward strand.
TTATATATTCTTCGAGGCGTAACCGCCAGCAGCAGATGTGCGCGACGGCTAATTTCGCGTTTGCAGAGATTACAAGCAGATAAATGGCCAAACTGATTTGTTTCTCTTCCCATGTCGCGAATAGATAAGATCATCAATGAAACTGGAGGCCCTAGTTTCTTCTCTAGGATTGACCTCTCTAAAGGATACTGGCAGGTGTTCTACAAGAATACTGCAAGCAGTACATCATTTTAAAACGCCTTTAGACGGGTATGAATAGAAGTACTTACCATTCGGATGGAAAAATTCTGGATATTGGTTTCAGAAAATGATTAATGGCATTCCCGGTCATTTCTTGGGACAGTTTTGTAACGTCTACATTGACGACATCGACATATATTCGTGTGCAAGAGAAGAATATGAAAAACACCTTTCGAGCGTATTAGAAGCCCTGAGCAAGTCAAAGTTTAGACTTAATACTAAGAATAGTGAACTTTTTAGACGGCTTTTGCCTTTCTCTGAAGAATCTTTAATGGTAAAACTAAAACCAAAAAAAGAAAAATCTATGAAAAAGACGAAGACGGTTGTCAAACAATACGACCTTCAATCACCCCGCACTTTCCTAAATGCCGAATTTTGCAAAAGTATTTTTGTATAGGCAACGTTCAGGCGAATACAATGAAGATATGCGCCATCACGCCTTTCAAGCCCAGGACACACGCCAAAATCGCGTATTGAGCCATATGTGCGAATAGCTGTATACTGTTGCTCCTGGTCGGCCCGGTCAGGCTGTGAGCGCCACGCTAGAGAAGGCACGGTGGCTGAACGGTCTCTCCTAGAGAAAAAAAGTATCTGAATATGCTCGAAGAAGTTTCCGTGTACCGAAATTGCAGCGTGTGATCTACACCTGCAACAAAATTGAAGCCACTGTATCACAAGACTGTGCAGCACACACCAGCTATGCTGTGCAGGAAAACCGTCGCTCTATGAATGCACAAAACGGGTAGGCATCATTAAACGCGCAGAAAGCATTTGTTTAGACTCGTTGTAGCAAGCTTCTGCTTCTTTCTTTCGTCTTCTTTTTTTTATGCATTAAAATCAATAAATCTCCGGGCAGGGAACTTCCTCTAGCTTCCGCGTACGCGATGAAGCATGTTCGACCGGCTTCTTTCGGAAAGCAAGATATAGCCTGGTCATGCACCTTGAACGATTGGAGAAGCTTCCTCGTAAGTGTGTCGGGAATTGTGCAATTTGAGAGGCGCGCCTTATGTTTCGAGACTCTCCAATGCGCCAAATATGTGAAAAATTTGACCAGGAACAGACGTGCAGCTTTCAATTAATGAAGTGCACAGCGCTTCTTGTACAAGAATTCCGAAGTTAGTATATGACAGAATGTTGAGAAGCTGTCAATCAAACCGATCGATTTCCTACGGCATGGTATACGGAAAGGGTTGAAGAGCTGTCGAAAACAGTTCTCCGGCTCTGGGGATATTTACTGCTCGTTCTGGATATAGTTTACTGTAAAACATGAAAATATCCTGATCAGTGCTTGTGATTTTGTGTATGGTATACTACTACGCTCCCAGCGCTTCTTTTTTTTTAATGTTAAAATTGATGGCGAATATGGGGGTCCAACCCTACTCTGTAATATTGTCCATATTTTAAGAATCACTCACTATTGAGCGCAAGTCAGAAAGCAGCAAAACTAAATCAATGCATGCGAATCACTCTCTCTCCCCGACGTAGTCTTCAACATAGACTCGTCGCGACTAAGTAATTCAGCGCTCGCTACTAGATCTCTTCTGATTTCTTTACGCAGTATAGGGCATGGCGCTTTTGATACCTTCTAGTTACCGATAATGTCTGCATTTTTATCACCATCGCTCCCAAAGCGTATTCTGAGCGGACTCTGCAGTATACCGAGAACTATTGCGCGCCTGTGGCGCGGGACGGTGCGTGCAAAGACGATTCGATAACAGCCGGAGTAAACATGTCGAAAGAGCACGCGGTTGGCGCGAGCTGTCCGAGCCCGTGGTCACTCTTCATCCAATCCTCGCGGGGAGCGAAATCTAATAACGCTTAGAGTGTCCCTTAATCTCAGAGCCCCGTTTAACGAGCGCCGCGCAGACATGCAGCGGTGGTCTCGCGTTTTTGTTATTCCTCGACAGGCTAGCGCAAGCGCCGACGCACACATACGGGGTACGGTTGGCGCGGACGGAGGCCGGCGGCCGTGCGGACGACGAGAAGGAGGCGAGAGCCGAGAAAGGCGGAGGAGAGGACGTGCATGCATAACATATCCGATAGTCACGCTAACTGCCCATTTCGAGATAAGATCCCAATAATGCGAATTGCCAGTGCGCGCCATTCGCGATAGCGGGGGCCTCGCGGGCGAGCGCGGGCACCGCGAGGCTAACTCGGTTACGTACGGGCATCGCGGGAAAGAGAAAGCGGGAAGGGAAGAGGGGCGGCCCTTGGCGAGACCCGGCGCTGGGAGAAGTCACTCCGGAAAATAACAAAGGCTCATTGCTCAAAGTACGTTATCGCGCTAACTACATGTATGAAACACGCAAGAGCCCCACCGAATGACGTTTCAATCTCCCTAAATGGCCGTCCATGTAACCCCCTCCCACTTTTGCCCTTCCGTCTTCAATATTGATTACCGTCCGCAAATTCAATATACCCCAACCGCCAGAACACGAAAGAAAGGGAGTGAAGAGAAGGAAAAGAAGAATGAGAATATAAAGGGGGGAGGGGGGAGAGAATAGGGGTTCGTGCACTTTTCTCGCGTCTCGGACCAGAGCGTCATGTCTGCGTTGGGCGCACTTGGCTGAAGCGCCGTGCGCTCGCCTTGCCTTCAGTGTAAATCCTTCTCCTTTCTGCACGAAACGAAGATGAGGTTATATTGCGCTTGTATTAGGTTAACGGCACCGTCGCTCGCTTTTTGGCGCAGACACTGAAAGCATCCACGCGTATAGCGTAGACCATTGTGCCTGACGATAAAGATCGGTTAACGGTTTCAGACTCTAAAGGCCAAAAAACGTTTTATGATTCTTTAACGTAATCCTAATTGAGAACGAGCGAATAGAGCGGTAATTCGAGATGTTAGTGAGATCCCTCACCACATGATGCACCGATGACGACAACCCTGCATACTGTTCTTCGCTGAAGTGACACATAGTTCCAGTCGTTTATCAGTTTTTGAAGAAAGCAGTGGTTGAATGCGTCGACCGCCGGCACACAGTATCCATTTGAGACCGCGCTTCTCCCAACAGCAAGAACATTGCTTTTTTTTTTTTTTACAGCACAGTTCTTAGGCGCCCGCTCCTGCGTTGAGCGTCGGCGTACCTCGGCGTAACTAAGCGCCCGAGCACACCGAAGGATGAAAGAGCGAACGCGGAGCGCAGCGGGGTATGAAATACGGTGATAGCGAAGAGAGAGCGAGGAGGAAATCGGAGGAAGAAGGTATGGCGAAAGTCTAAGAAGAAAAGCGTAGTGCCGCACAAGACGGGTTCTGCGGCGACGATCGCTACGAGATGGTGCCAGAGTAGTGTGCGTCGCCTGTTCACCGATGACGCCATCGATAAGGCATGCGGAGAACGCGTCCACTGACACCATATATGGAAACAAAGCGCTGCATGAGCGGAGGTCTGTCTGCGGCGGCTGCTGTAAATCGCGCCCAAGCGTCACCCACGCTCTGTCTCTCGCGTTCTCCCGTTAAGCGCGGCAGTCGCGCCACACTTCTATCCATTCGCAAACTGCCGCACGAGACTGATTGTCCGCACGAGCCAATATATCGCGAAATGAAAACACGTGGATAGTTGCGCTCAAGGAGGAGGAGAGACAAAGAGGAGGAAAGACAGGGAGGTTAGCCAGTGTAAGTACCGGCTGGCTACCCTGTGCTGGGGAAAGGGGTAAAGGGAATAAAAGGAGAAGGAAGAAGAAGAAGAGAAAGAAGAGAAATCAGAAAATTCACGCAGTAACGCGATAGTACGCGATACAACACTCAAAGGCGATCGCACAATTCGCATGTCCTTAAAAACTTCAGCAAAGCCCTTAAGGCCTTGAGTGCCGAAGCCCGTCTGGACCAGTGTCCTAGAGCTTTTTCCTCTGTAAAGGGGCGATTGTCCAGTTTTTCGAGCGCGGTCACGAGCACTGTTCTTGGCACTTTGTAGCTGGGACAGTCACAAAGGAGGTGCTCAATCGTCTCCTCGCAGCCGCAGGTGTCGCAGGTAGGGCTGTCGGCCATTCCAATGCGGAATGAATAGGAGTTCGTGAATGCCACGCCGAGCCACAGGTGGCACAGAAGTGTTGCTTCCGCTCGTGGTAACCATGGTGGTAGACGGATTTACAGACATGGATCCAATCTGTAGAGACGTGCGTTCCTGAACTCATTGGTGTTCCACAGGTTCTGCGTAAGCTCGCGGGCGAGGGAGCGAGGACTTGTGGCTGCGTCCGTTCGTGACAATGGCATTGGTATAACGTGGGCACCATCGTGGGCCGATCGGGCGGCATCATCCGCACTGTGATTGCCCGAAATTCCGCAGTGACCCGGTATCCACTGGTAGATGATGTTGTGCCCCTTGTTGATTGCGTGATGGTGGAGTAGTCGGATGTCTGCCATTAGTTGCATATTTGGTCCGTGGTTGAAAGGGGACATCAGACACTGGAGAGCTGCCTTCGAGTCACATAAGAGGGACCATGACTGTGACGATTTGTGACAGATAAACTCTAGAGAAGCACGGATAGCTGCGAGTTCTGCAGCTGTCGATGATGTAATGTGAGACGTCTTGAACTTGAGGGTGACAGACTCTGCGGGAATCACCACTGCTCCAGCTGAACTATTAGAGGAGACAGAACCATCCGTGTAAACGTGCATGCGTTCTTTGTGTTTGTCATGTAGGAATGAAAGCACGGTTTGTTTGAGGGCGAAGGATGACATCTCCGTTTTCTTTTTGATACCGGGAATAACAAGAAGAGCCTGGAGTGGATGGAGGCACCACAGCAGTAGAGATGGTCGTGCTGCAGGCGTGAAGTTTGATGGTAAAGTTCCGTGGTTAGCGGCAATAATCCTGCTAAACGCTGAACGAGGTCGAGCGGCAGGAAGGGAGGCGAGATGATGCGATGGAAGTCGCGCGAAGTGCCTGATATGCATCCTTAAAGCGTCGACTTGAAGATACGTGTCGATAGGGTGGCCATGCGCGATGGCTATTGTTGCTGCCGTGGATGCACATCTCGGAAGTCCAAGGCAAATTCGTAGAGCTTGAGCTTGTACAGACTGGAGGGCACGGAGGTTGGTCTTACTGATGCCACCCAGTACAGGTAAGCTATAGCGCAGGAGACCGAGGAACAGTGCGTTATAGAGTTGGAGCATCGCACTCACAGACGCACCTCACGACTTTCCCGCAAGAAATCTGAGCACGTGGGTTATCATGAGTAATTTCCTTTTTAGGTATGAGATATGTGGACTCCAGGAGAGGTCTCGATCTATTATCACTCCTAGAAAGCGGTGCGTCTTCTCGTAGGCAATCGGATGTCCATTAATTGTGACAACGTACGGTTTCATTGCTTTGCGCGTGAAAGCGACCATAGAGCACTTCTCGGAGGACACCTCCATGCCTGGCGCTCGAAGATAACCTGATGTTAGTGTGGCCGCTTTTTGAAGTCTGGCGCGCACCTGGGGACGCGTCGCTCCTGATGACCAAATGCATATATCGTCTGCATAGATCGACACATGGACGGATTTCGGAAGGGTGTGAACCAGGTCTATGAGCACGAGGTTAAATAGAGTGGGGCTCAGGACTCCGCCTTGTGGTACGCCACGGTAGGTGTTGTGTTGCGATGACGCACCATCCTCTGTTTGCACAAAGAATGACCTGTCCTTTAAGAAGCTGAATATCCACCGAAAAACAAGGCCGCCTAGGCCGACATTGCCCAAAGCGTCCAGGATGGCTCGATGCGTTACGTTATCATAAGCCCCTTTAACATCCAGGAACATTGCCGCTGGTTTTTTCGTGCTGAACAGACGAGACAAGGTCGATGACGTTGTCTACAGAAGAGCGTCCGCGTCGAAAGCCGGCCATAGCGTCAGGGTATAACCTGTAGTGTTCTAGATACCACTCTAGACGCGTCAGCACCATCCTCTCCATCACCTTTCCTAGACAACTGGCCAGAGCAATGGGACGATAAGATGCCACGTCTAGGGGTGATTTACCTGGTTTGAGCAGAGGCACAAGGCGGCTGGACTTCCATGCAGCAGGAACCACTCCTTCACGCCAAGAATTATTGTACACGCCTAGAAGAGCATGCCGGGCTGTTTGATCGAGGTGTCCGAGAGCTGCGTATGTCACCCCGTCAGGCCCAGGCGATGAGGAACGTCTGCACGCTGCCAACGCCGCCTGCAATTCCTCGATGGAAAAAGGATTGTCCATACGAGAATCCCGCGAGATTGGAACATCACAGGGATCACGTGTAACGAACGATGGCGGTAGACCAGCAACCTTGACACAGAAGTCCTCCGCTACGTCGATCTCTCTGCGAGCTTGGTATAGAGCCAGGCATTTTAAGGGGTGGCGTTGTTGCGGCGATGTTCGAAGACCACGCACCGTTCTCCATATATGTGACGGGGGTTTATGCAGATCAAGGGAATCGCAGAAACCACCTTAGAGACTGCAGGGAGTTGATCCGACGCTGGATCTTCTTCTGTATTCGTCTCGCCTCCCTTAGGTCGTAGATGGACTTGGTGCGCCTGTACCTTCGTTCCGCGCGACAGCGGATTGCTCGAAGCCGCTCCAATTCTGCTTCGAATTCCGAAAACTTAGGAATAGGCCTAAAAGCTCTTGTGGCTTCTTGAGCAGCGGCGTCAATTAGCTTTTCGATGTTGCCAGGTAGACAGTCCTGGATCTCTCGGCAATTCTTCTCCATGAGCAACGTGTATTGAGGCCAGTCAATGTGACGAAGAACTGTGGTAGACTGTGTCTTGCGTATGCCTTCGATTTTAACATATGTTGGGACGTGGTCACTACCATGCGTTTCGTTGTCCGTAAACCATGTCACACTGGCACTGAGGCATCTTGAAACAAAAGTGAAGTCCAGGCAGCGGCTGTATGTCAATCCCCGCAGAAAAGTAGGACTGCCATCATTTATGCAGCAGAGCTCATGGTCCGACGCGAAGGATAGTAGACGTCTTCCTCGGCAATCCATCTTTAAGCTTCCTCATAGCGGATGATGCGCATTGAAGTCGCCGGTAATAATCCATGGTCCAGGTGTCGCTGTTAAAATTGCACTTAGTCTCGCGTTGTCAAATCGACTCGAAGGTGAAATGTACGCACCTACGAGCGTGAGTGCGACGTTCTTGCATTTTATCGTCAAACATACGTACTGATTGTCGTCATCAGGTGCCACTGGGTGTGAAACATACGTGAAATCGCATCTGATATAAACGATGACTTTGCTGCGTTCGCTACAGGTAGCAGACATGAAAGCTTCATATCCTGATAGGCGGATGGTGTTGTCAATCTTTGGTTCACAAATGACGATTATTGGAAATTTGTTTTTAAAAACAAACGGACGAAAGTCCGAAATGCGGGATTTAATGCCTCTGACATTCCATTGGAAGAGAGACGCTTCCTTGACCGCTTTAAGGAACGAGTGTAGAGGAGCAGCCATGGTGCTTCTCAAGACCGGACAGTACTGGATTCAGGGCGTCCAGTATTTGAAGTGCGCCTCGAGTCGCCGGAGTGTGTATGGCGGTCAGTAGTACTCGTAGCGTGTTCATAAGGGCCCTTATCATGGTGACAACTTGTTTGTCGTCGTCTAGGTTGCTGCCGGAAGGTGAAGCATGATTCGGCGAGAGTGCTACATCTAGTCGCTCCACTGGTGGATCTAGCCGTGGCAACGGCGGCCACTCCTCGCATGAGGCAATGATGTTACCGACTTTCTGCTTAGGATCCTCATTGCTACTATTGCTAGTTGTATGTGGAAGTTTGTGGACTGTCAATGGACGCGGTGCATCCTTAGCAATAGCAGTGGGTTTCCTAGATCTACGGCGACGTGAACGTCGACGACACACCTTAGCGGCAGCCTCCCTGTGCGAGGAACCATCCCTGACCATTTGCCTCAAGACTTCCGCCTCATTTTTCACGTGTGGGCAATTCTTTGAAGTTGCATCATGAGAGCCCTGACAATTGGCGCACTTTTGGTTTTCTGCACGACAAGCGTCGGAGCTGTGCGACCCAGAGCAACGTGAGCACACGGCAGCATTTGTGCAAACCGCACTAACGTGCCCTGTCCTTTGACACTTCCTGCACTGAAGCGGCTTTGGCACAAAAGGTCGTACTATGTGTCGGAAGTGACCGACCTTGACGTGTGACGGTAGGCTGTCTCCTTTAAAAGTTAACTTCACACACTGCGAGTTCCCCAGGCGACGGGCTTGCAATATGGCAATTCCCTCTGTCGCCGGCTTGATGAGTATGTGCAGGTCAGCATCGCTTATCGAATTATCTACATCATACACAACGCCGGCCGTAGAGTCGTGATCATCTTGTTTATAGCAGCGTACGTTGATGCTATCCAGCACCTTAACATTACTGAGAATGTCTAGCGCGCTGCGGTTTGTGACATCTATAGCAAGGATGTTCTTTCGAGCGTTGATCCTTATATCTTTGTTCTGACCCGGAACAACTGCCTCGAGCGACACAGATGTGGCTTGGCGATTGATCCGGTTTAGATTGTCGCTAGCAGCCACAGGCACAAATAAAATTGGGAGGTCTGATGGCTTTCGCGTAGGGATCACAGTTGCCTTACTTGTGGAAGGATATGTCCTAACGAGTCGTCTCTTGCTTTGTTCTTCGCTACGGGCACGAAGTCACTGTCATCCGAGGTTTCATCCCTGGTCGCTGAATAGATCAGTGTCCTCGCTGTCGGTGTCACTCGGGCGACTAGACCGCTTTCTCGGAGCGGCCGCTGCTGACGTAGAAGGACCAGGGACCCCTCCAGGTGACTCCACGTCCATCGCCGTAGTTAAGGGAGCGGCGTCTCCCACAGGGTAGCTTCAAATTCGCAGAGACAAAAAAGCAGCGTTCCACACAGTAGACACTTCGTCGTCGTCCTAGTTGCGCTCAGATTTTGCATTAGGGAGTATAGTAATCGTCGGTGAAATTTTTCGTTCCGGTTCTATAGCGAAGAGAGCGCTGAGCCCCTTAGATAACCTAAAGCGAAGTTCCAAACGTTCTTATTCACTCGTTATCTTAAGTTCGCTGTATTAAAGGCTACATTAAAGAATAGTTGAAGATGTTTTGTAAAATACTCTTTACTCGAATCGGAGGGCTCCTGTCATGTCATTGATGAACAAAGAAGGAGAGAGAGCTTAGTACTTATATTTATTGCAAATGAGAAATATCACTTTTGCTGTGAATAAACTCAAAGTTGAGCAGTTCAGAGTTTTTTCAAACGCACGAAAAATGGTAGTCGTATATAGAAAATTGCACCCCTGTGAGAAAACGACATTCTACACGGATTGTAAGCATCGGCTTGCCTGTGGGACTCGCCGTGCTGGCGTAGCGGCTATCGCATTGCGCTGATAAGTACGGGGTCGCGTGTTCGAGTGCCGGCCACGGCGGCAGCATTTAGATACGAGAGAAATGGAAGCACGCTCCGGAAGCACGCTCGTGCACCATGCATTGAGTGCACTTGGAAAGACTCCAGGTGGTCAAACGTAATCAGGAATCCCCCACTACAGCATGCCTCATAATCAGATCCTGGTTTGGGCACTCTAAACCGCAGAATTTAATTATTATTATTATTATTTTCCTTGTGGTAAAGCATGCATGTTAAAAGGCATAGCCAAAACACTGTCACCGCAATACAGCCGGCTTGGACCACCGGGAGAACACATTTAAATTTTTTTAAAGGCGCGCGCGCGCGAGAGAGAGAGATGGCGGGGGCTTACATTGGTATATACGTCTTCTGATGTTTCGTTTTATGCCAAACACTGTGATCGCGGGCTGAAGAAACTGCGACATATTCATTTAAGAAAAGCCCTTCCGTGAAAAAAAATAATAATAAGCCCCAATAATAAACAACTTTCACGTGCTGTGTTAAGACACCCGTATGTCATCACCGAACTGTTTATTAAAATTATTTAACGTTTCGCATGGCGCTGCTTCACGGGATTTAACGCGCACATGTTTTTTTTAGAATTATCACGCACCACTAATTATCAACTATAGTATTTCCGTGCGCGTTAACCTATTCATTTTCTTTTAATTATGAAATCCTGAAGCGGCTTGCACGAACATTTAATAGCGAAAATAATAACGAATTCAAGAACGCGTTCTTAAATGTTCCATAGACAGCGCCTAGTCCGCACAAGAACGCGTTCTTAAGTTCGATACTATTTTCGTTATCAGATGTTCGTGCAAGCCGCCCCTCGTGCTTCATCGGAGTTAGTATTACTAAAAAAACAAACTTCCCTTCACCTCTCCTAAAAAAAAAAAAAACTCGATTACAAAGAATAATAAAGATTCTACCATTTTGCATGCCGCTGCACAGAATATTCAGTGATAGATGGCTCTCGAGTCGTAGCCGCATAGCACACCTAACCGAATTACTCGCCTCTGGTTAATCACGTACGGGCCTTTGCTAAATCGCAGGCACGTGATTTTCAAAGCACACTCTCCATTACAGCACGCCTATACTGCAGTGTATCGTACCTATGAACTGCGTGCACAGTGTCATTTCCTCACGCTCTGTCTTTTGAGACAAATGCTCTTTCTACAGTAAATGTGCCTCAGTCTCCGGCAGGTTCGCAATTTGTAACACTGTCAAAGTTTACACCGCAGGGTACAACTTGCTTGTGCATTCTTATAGTCGGCTCGTAGTCGTCAGTCATCCGTCTGTGACGCTATAGCTGCGCGAAAAACTTTATGCCTTATCTGCCATGTTGTACTGTCTTCGTTTTTTTCGGGCCGAAGTCATTTTTTTCTTTTCCCATCTACGTCCGCTTCCCACGAAAGCATCGATGTACGTACACTCTGCGCGCCTTCGTTTACGTGACACTTCTTGAGCAGGTAAACCTATTCTAGACAGCGAGCTCGTTGAGCGCTTCGTGTGTTCCTTGATGGAAGCAGCAACCTTCAGAACAAGTCAATAGCGTCCGGAAATCCAGGCATACGCATATTTCCCCCAAAAAACTTTGTTAAATCGGCTGATAGGCTAATTTCATTTCTTCGAGCTTTTCAACGCGTTATGCTCTATGAATATGTGTCGGCAAATAGAAATCGCTTCGTTATATCGAAAATTTCATAAACTCAGGTTTCCTTATATCGAGGTTTAACTGTACACCATTTTAGTGGGTACTTGTACTTTGTAACATTTCCAGAAATCGGGCATCTGTTGCAGCAGGGCGGCTGGCACATTAGGCAAATATGACGACCGGACTCCTAGCTACGCAATATGCAAAATTACTACACAGAACAATGGCGATCATTATAAAATTCAGCAAAAGCTCTCTGGAGTTCCGCTGTATTACTGTGACAGTTTATTTTTAAACGCTTAATACCGTGATAAGCAGTAGAATTATCGAAAGCTATCGATTACTTTGATAATCATCACCAATGATTCCTACCGGAATTTGTTTCGCGCAAGCGTTAAGCTTTGTCGAAAACTGTGCGACTTACTATACCTATATTTGTTGCAAGTGTATATGGTCTTCCTATAAAGGATTAAATGCGCATGGTTTCTCTTTGCAACGAATGTTTGTTCTCTCATTATTATGCAACCGCTAGGCGCGACGAATCCTTGTACACATTGCACTTATGCGGCGACGTTTTCCAGTTTTGCTTTTTTTTACCTTTACTTCAACTTTTGCGAAGGAGCATTCCACTCATTCTATCCTTAGTCGCAGCCTTAGTCATGTGCGTTTAGGAGGATTCTATATGTTTATATTTCACAAGGTTTATCACTATAACCACGTGCTCAGGAATCAACTTATCTCCCCACCTTTCTACGTTTTATCCCGTTCTGACCACAAATATAAAGTTGCCGTCGCATCTTGAGGAACGAACAAGTATCATGATTTTTTTACCCCGCACAAGTGTCGACTGGAACCATCTTCCTGCTTCCATCATTCAGATCGCAGATACATCTTCATTCAAAACAGCTGTCTACCACGCTATCGCTTAACGTTTCTTTTTTTTTTCTTTTTACCATTTTCTGCATATTACTTTGCTTTGTTACGTACCACTCCTTTCTGTAGTGCCTTCGGGCCATGAAAGTATGTAGAATAATAATAATAATAATAATAATAATAATAATAATAATAATAATAATAATAATAATAATAATAATAATAATAATAATAATAAACAAATAAATATTTAGGAGTATTATATGCTCTCGAATACTTGCTGTGTATGCTCTTAAATTATTAGACACGCACGCGACAGCTTTATGTGATCTGTTGCGTATTTAGCCGCAAGCTCTGGTTGGAGCTTGTCCGAAGGAGGAATTCAGTGCCACCTTATACGGCATTTTATTCCGCATTACACACCCGTGTACTTAGATTTAGGTGCACGTTAAAGAACCCCAGGTGGTCGAAATTTCCGGAGTCCTCGACTACGGCGTGCCTCATAATCAGAAAGTGCTTTTGGCATGTAAAACCCATAATTTAATTTTTATTCCGCATTACATGCGAACAGAACCCCAATACCTACAACAGAAAGAAAGGTAGGGCTGCAGCTGCTGTTAGACAATCGAGCAGTAGCCTATAAGGAGGACCGGATTTTTGCGAAAGATAGTTAGATATCATTACGTCCCTCCTCGCACTCTCACAGAATGAGAGGAAGTAGCGAAATAAGCTATGCAGCGACCAAAAGAAGGCTCCACATAATGGCAACATAACAGACACGTCGGCACTTTGGTCTGCAACTGTCCGACATGGAAAATCCGACATAATGTAATATTGTGGGGGAACACACAAAGTGACACGCATAAGATTAGCAAAACACGACGCAAATAACGACCTATAGCTGTGCAGCACACCGCGATAACAAAAAAAAAAAAAGAAGAAAGAAAGACCACGCTGAACCGCGATATTTGCGTAGAGAAAAAAAAGTAATAAAAGAAAACCAAAGAAGAGAAAGAGCGCACGACAAGGATCAAAAGGTACTGCATGCATTTTCCGAGCTTTCAACTATACACAAGTATTCCTCATTTCGGCGTTGTTTTATCACCTCTGCTTTACCAGTGCAGAAGTGAAGCGAACAACAAACGAGAGGAACGAAAAATGCATCCGATGCTACCGCTTCAGACTCGCGCCAAAAACAAGATGGGCGGCAGTTGGAAGGAGAAGCCGCTGCCGCCGCCCCGCCAAGAATGCGTGAGGAAAGGTACGGCGCCGAGATTGAAGACGAGGGGCTTTAGGGGGCCGCTTTGCAGCGTCCGCCTTAAAACGGGGCGTCATCAGTATCTGCTTTGGAGCCTTCGGCACATATCGGCCCCGGCACCGCACACCCGCGCCTTGGCAGCGCAGCCGGCGCACAGCCCGGGCGGCCGATCGGCCGCGCTCGCTCTGCGGCCGGCGGCATCTGCGGCGCAGCCCGTGGCACGCGCGCGGCCGACTTTGCATCCAATTGGGCATCGTGTCCTGCCTTGATGCGGCTCGCTGAGGCGCCGGCAGGTTTCGCTCGCATGCTGAGCTTCGTTGCGCGAAGAGCGCGTGCACTGCGTTTGCAGGCAGCGCGCGTTTTGTCGGTGCCAGCGCAGCGGCAGAGACAAAGGCAAACTGTCGGGCAAAATGTGGCTTGCTTGTGCACCGGCGATCGTGCATCACACACGGCCTGAAGAACCACACGGGCCTCGCCGGCCAATTGATGCGAGAAGGGCGGCTGCGCCCTGGCCGAGCGGCGTTCTTGCGACTCTACTCGCCCGTTGCGGGAGGATAGATTTAAAGAAAGCGCCATTTCGGAGCCTAACTTTCGGAGCGTTTCGGGGGAGTTTCCGAGAAAAACAAGAAGAGCACGTGTATACGCGGCTGCTGCGAGCTTTGTTTCCGGAGCACTTGGCGTGCTCGGATGGCTCTTGATCGCTTAATTTCACCATATTCACAGCCACCATCTCTAGCTTTCTCTCCGCCATCTTTGGTGGCCGAAAATAAGCAGAAAGACGCCAGTCGCGTGGTGACAAAGATACGCGAGAGACAGAGGGAATCACATAACAAAGGTTATGCGATTTCAGCAGCGCGTTACGAAAAATGCAATCAAAATAACGCAATTTCATGTCTCATTTTCCATAGTATTGTGGTCTCCGCATTATAATACAGTGAACTCTCAGTTGAGTGAACATCAAGGGACCGAAGGAAATTGTTCACTTAAATGAAAGTTCACTAAACTGAATATTCACTAGACCTACATAAGACATGGCATAAAGAGTCAAAAGTTTAAAGTGCAATTCATGGAGCAAAAGACATGGCATCCATAGTGTTAGAACTGTGTGAAATGGAATTTGTACATATCAAGTACAAGGTGCATAACAGTTATAATGCTGCCTTTGTGTCCACACGCGGAACCGACGAGACTGGAAAGAAAGAGACGGTCGACAATGCCACGACTAGCCGGTCGGAAAAAAACACACCACGTGGTTTGTGGTGTGACAGATCGCAGCTTTGCTCTGGCGGCGTTGTAAGCGCCAGCGATGTTACTTTGTTCATGGCCTCCGAAATTACACGCTTGCTCATTTTGCGCGGGTAATTTCGGAGGCCATGCCTCGTTGCCGTTCGTTTTCCGTGCCGCCGCTTTGCCCCAAGGGCGCTGTAGCGCCAGCGACGTTACATTGCCGGTGGAGCGGCGGTTTGATGAGGGCGGGCATCGGTTGCGCCTCCAGTGCAGGGCATAGAATCTATAAGAAAACTGCCAGGGATTTTTAAAAAGTTAGTTATTCTGAAATATTCGATAAACCGACGTTCGTACAACTGAGAGTTTACTGCAGTATGGGGTCGTTGCGATGTGGCTCGGATAGGGCTTCCTGGTCGATAGCAGCAGAGGTGGAACGAATTGCCGCAGCACGGGAGTAGGCATCGGCAGATCTGTTGTCTGCTCCCGTGACATGCCGTATGTCCGTCGTGAACTCGAAGATGTACGCAAAATGGCTAGCCTCCCGAGTAACCTACTCTCAGGAGTTCGTGCTGAACACATAAGTCAGAGGTTTAGGGTCAGTCCTCACGTGGAACTCGCGCCCTTCCATTAAGTGGCAGAAGTGCTGAATGGTGGCGTAGATGGCCAACAGCTCGCGTCTGAAGACGCGGTAGCATGCCTCGGCAGATTGTAGCTTCCGAGAGAAATGAATGAACGAGTGCTTTATCCCTCCCACTCAATTAGGAAATGGGCCCAGACAAAAAATCTGCAAAAAGTAGCTTGAGGACATCTGGGGTCCAGAAACCAAACACAGACATGTGTTATACAGGGGCGGCGCACAGACACAATTTGTGCCAGCAGGAAATCGCGAAATAACAGTTCAAAAAGTACCTAAGATATAATATGAAATATCGGAGAATGGAAGATATACAACAAACTGAACACAAGAAAAATGCAAACAAATAATGTATTATAAAAGATTATTATTTGATACTTTTAATAAAATATAGATTATATCATATATAATGATAGCGTATAAACAGCATGGAAGGCGTCGTACTTAACATTGTAGATAATACATGTTGTGGCCTGTGTTCACCATAGTTTCTTCTTACATGGGGAACTAACCACTTATTTGTTTGTCCCTACGAATACATTGATGTATGCGTGTCATATTAGAGGGAGCCTTACGACGTTCAGATACACTAGGCAGAGAAAATCTGAGGAATAAGATAGTCTGTATTGAAAAACAATGTACACACGGAGAATGTTGTATTGAAGAAAAAGGTTATATGTATGAGTTCCGTAACTGATTCTATAGCTATAAGTCTCATTGCTCTATTTTGCAGAACTAGAAGGATAATAATGTTAGTTTTAGATGATAAAGTAATTATCACGCGACAGTATTGAGATGACATTGGAATATCGCTTGGTAGATGATCAGTTTAAGCTTTGGTCGAAGTTCATAGCAACATTTTCACAAGAAATCGACATCAAGTGACAGCTTTGATGCAATGTACTTGATATGGTCGGTCTACCTCATGTACTCGTCAAATATTACACCTAGAGATTTAAAGTTATTATAACTTCAATAACAGAAATATTTAGCATCGGTGTTTGATTTACCATGATATTTTTGCCGTGGGGGCAAAAATTACTCCTTTAGTCTTTTTTCGTATTAGCTAGCTCCAGACCAAGTGTCTAGCGCACTCACAGCAGCATTACCTCTATTTACGAGCTCTTCTTCTGAGGAGTCACTCAGAAAAACATTGGTGCCGTTATGCATACAATACGTATGTTCATTCATTGGCTATACTCACGATGTCGTTCGCGTAAACATTAAAAAGAAATGGGCCTAGAAGGCTGCCTTGAGGAACGTCACATTGAATTGAACACATAATGGACATGCAGGCATCAATGCAAACAGATTAGACTTCGGCAGCTTAGGTAGGAGCGAAAAGGGCGAGAAATCCCACGGACGCCATAGTTTTTTAAGCTTATACATTAGTATCTCATGATTCAGCGAGACAAATGCATTTTATTGTAATAGCAATTATATGAACGCTACAGGCAAATATCCGTTGTCACCGTTGCCGTCGCCATGAGGTTCCTATAGGTGTGTGGGAAAGCATGCGAGGGTGAGCCGAGAATTCTGGTAGCTTGGTGCGGCGGCGTCTTCTCGTGCGCTATGAGGGCAAGGGGGGGGGGGGGGGGAGGCGGGCAAGGTAGCGCGTTCGGCCGCGGCTGGCCATGGCGCGGCTGAGCTCGGACGCAGCGCGTCCAATCATCCAGGGAACCTGCGGTAGGTCCGAAGGGCAGCCAATCCGAGATAGCGAGATTAGCTATCTGCAAATGATGGCTTCGTGTGCGCTGTGTTCTCGCGCGCCTAGCTCGCGTTGAGCCGAGATACAGCACGAAGCGGAATTCGCTCGCCGCTGCTGCCACTCTAAATTATGCCAGCAGTCTGACAGTGAGTGTCCACGGTAATCGAGAGAGATGTGTTTATGTTCGCCTGTGCGCGCGTGACACCGTGCTTTCTAATTTCGTTAGTAAGCGAATGTTCACAGCACTTTATACAGCTAATAAAGCGATTGATCTTACTCTGAATAACTGCCTAATAATTTGCTATTGCAATCAATGCTTGGCCTTTGGGTACAAATTGCGACTTTCTTTGAAGTCCACGAATATTCCCAGTGCTCGTGTGGTTTCTTCAATGTTACCTAGAATCTGTCCTTTTTTTCTTCTTTTTTTTTTTTGCGATAGAAGAGCTGCTTCAGCGGATTTACCCACCGCGGTGGCTTAGCTGCTATGGTGTTGCGCTGCTAAGCACAAGGTTGCGGGCACAAATCCCGGCCGCGGCGGCCGAATTTCGATGGAGACGAAATGCAAAAACGTCCGTGTCCCGTGCATTGGTGGCACGTTAAAGATGCCCTGGTGGTCAAAATTAATCCGGAGTCCCCCACTATATAATCAAATCGTGGTTTTGGCAAGTATAGTCCTACAATTCAATACAACTTGAGCGGATTTTCCTTTAGTTAACCCGACTGAAATACTTCTAATAAATTGTGCATTCGGGAATATCGTTTAGTTCTTGTTAACATCATCTATTCCATCGCCTAAAGAAAATACAAGAAGGACATAAATAGGGCGATAATTACTCAAGTTATTTCTGTCACCACCTTTAAATATAATAGAAAACCTAGCCTTCTTTGCTGTTGGAAATATGCCCGATTTAAAGGAAAGGTTATAGATGTGACTCAAAATTGGAACAAAGATGTTCGCTGCAAGCTTAATTGGCCTAAACCGAAGTTCATGATAATGAACACAGCATGTAGATTTTAAGTTATTACACTGAATACTTCTTCAGCATCCGTTAAGTTAAAGGCAAGCGAATCAATCTGTCTATCAGAGATGCAGCTGATAGCTGTTTCACTATCACCGGTAGGCGTAAAACTCGTAAAAAACTCTTTAAATCTTGTCCACAAGGGAAGAGAGAGATGCAGGTACACGATCAATAACGAGCCCACCTAACTGACGGTATTTACATTTTTGGATAAAGTTATAATTTAGAACATTCGAAGAACGTTTTGGGCCTTTGTCCTGAGAAGAGGTTTATTGCCGGCTCCTAATGCGAAGGCACAGCGACCGGGAACGGCGAGGCAGCTCGAAGCACTGTCCAAAGAGACGCCAGTAATCAACAGCGCGAGCCGAGCCGAGCCACGCTTTGGCGATGCGGTTGTGCCGCGAGGCGCGTCTTCTTCTTCACAGTCCATGTTATTGTGAAACAAGCGCTTTTGAAAGGCATCTTTCGCTTTCTTGAAGTGCGAGATGAGTGAATTACGGTAATGCTTGAATGTACATGAGCCTTCAGGATTCCTGGTAGAGATAAAGTGCTCGAACAACTTCAACTTCTTCTGCATCATCATTAAGGTGAATAGGTGTTAACCATGGTTTACGTAGATTGCGTTTCGTGACAATTGTTTTCGGTGGAAAAAAATCTATCGCAAATTGGTTTGAACAAGGTGAATAATAACTGATAGCACTCATCAGCTTCAGCACAATGAAATACTTGATCCCAGTCAGAAGCAAATAATACATCTAGTTCATGAAAGCAAGCAAGTGACTTGTCAGTTATAAGTTGTAAAGAAAAGCCTGTCTCATTCAGATTGGTACGGTTAGGTGGGCGAGAGAATGGTGCAAAATTGCACAATGACCACTGAAATCGCACACCGTAGTTCCTGCTGAATCTGCAGATGAGCCAATATCAGTCAGCAACAAATCAATGGTACTCCATGAAGCATACACGAAATTCTTGTAAGCGTCGTTATGAAATGAACAAAACCATTACAAGAGATCACAATGACTAAGACATCATGACTAAAAGGGTACATAACGCAAAGGATACCATTCAGAGCCAATGTATTATTGCAACACAGCGCCGATAGCAACACTGGATACCATCACTCTAGTCGGCGCATAAAAATGAGAATGCACCGGTAGAGCTGCCTCATCGACGGCTTGCTTAGCTGACAGAAAGTCAGACTGAGCCTCAGGCGACCAGTCTTGCCGGAGATGTGCTCCGTGGTGCTTTCAGCAGGTCGGCGGTCAGCTGTAGTAAGGCCGCGCAGTGGAAAATAAAAGGGCGTGAGAATTTTACGAGGCCCAAGAACATGCAAAGCTGGCGGAGAATGTTGAGTTTCGGGAAGTTCTTGACTGCCTCGATGTGGGTCTGTAACGGGAGGACGCCGAGCACCGAAATGCGATGGCCCAAGAAATCTAGCTCGGAGGCTCTAGAAACGCATTTCTGTGGGTTCACGACGAGTTCATGCTGTTCAAGGCACTTTAAAAGTGCACGCTGGTGGTCCTCCGTAGTGGCGCTGCCGATTAGTATGTCATCGATGCACGCGTCGACCGCCGGCAAACCACGTGTCACTTAAGCAATGAAGCGTTGAAATTGCTGTTCGGAATTGCGTAAACCAAAAGGCATGCGCACAAATTCGAACAAACAGAAGGGCTTCGTGACGGCAGTTTTAGGAATGTTGTTAGGTTCCACTGGTACCCGATTCCTTGACCAGCGGCGCAATCTCATAAGGGTTGGGCTGCTCAATAGTGATCTGCATGCTGCGGATGCTCGCAACAGCGCCCGGGTTTCAACGTCGCCATGCAAATGGTTCCTTGGCAGCCTCGTTCACAGAAAAGCTGACCCAGCCCTTCTACCAGCCAATGGCAGTAACTGCGTGAGCAACTTCGTGAACAATGTCGGTGACAGAGATCTGGGACATTTCAATGAATGCTTCGCTTCCGACAGACCTCTGGAAGCTACAGGCCGGTGTCGAGGAGCCGCAGCGCGTGATTCCTTCCTCTCCGTGGAAACGCCACTTGCACGCTGACACCCGAGTCTCCTCCAATTCATAGCGTAGCCAGCAAAAGGTCTGCTCGGAAAGTCGACAGTAACGGCGAAAGTAATGTTCCGTCATCTCTTCTAACTAGGATGTGCGAATGGCAATTTTTGAGACCGAATGGAATATCATATACGTTTCGAATTTTTGTCAAGTAGTGAATAGCCGTTCTCACAGTTATTATAAAACGACGTTCGCACCCTATTATACATCCAGTTAACAAGTTTCTGTCATTACATTACACGTTATGCAGCACTGTTCATTAAAAACAAAAATGGAGCATTAGGAGCGAATTCGCATGCACAGGACTCTTCAGAAAGTGCGAGTGATTGCTGTATAGTCGGTAAAGTGTGCCTTCCTGAGCAACTCAGCCTGCTCCACTACGTAAGTTGTCATGTTTCAGGCCTATAATATTCCCGCAGGGATAACATTTATCATAATTTTGTTCCAATTTTCTTTTCGCGGGCAATTGACATTTTAAACTATTAATAAACTATTCTTACTTAGGGATACTGACTATTCGATTTGAAGACCGTATCGTATGGGGCGCTATTAGATTCGTTATTCGCAAGTTTCGAATATTTGCACACCACTATAGAGTCCCGTACTTTCGCGGGAAAATACCGTGATGACTCAAGGATGGCAGCACTATGACGAGGCCTGAAATTCTCCAGGAAGTTGCGAAAAGAAAGCGATCGATTGCTTGTTCTTGGCATGGTTTTCATTCCCTTTACTGCATCCCATCCACAGTTAATAAAATCTAATATAAAGTCTATTCAATAGAATAAAAAAAGGGGTGGGGGTTGTGAGTCGTTTGCAGAGACGACAAAAGCAAAGCAATGACTATCAACCAAACAAGGTTTGGGTCTCGTTACTTTGGAGCTATGGGCATGAATACGTCCAAAAAAAAAAGGAACGAAATGCGCCAGGAAAGAAAAACAAATGCAAGAAATCAGAAGCAAAAGTTGCGGGGAATTAGGCCTACGGGCCCCTGGCAACAACATTGTTTCGCGTCAAGAAAGGCCCCAGGAAACGAGCTCGCGGACGACTAGCGGGACGCACTGCGAGGTCTTCGGCGGTATCTCATTAAACCTGGCGAGCGGAGAGGACGCGCCGGCCGGCTGCAGCGCGCAGCACCGAGCCTAGGCCGTGGGACGCGCAGCTATACAAAAGAGGCGCGCAACAAACAAGCAGTTAAGGAGCAACAACACAGATAGGGAGAAGCGCGGGACGCGAGGGACGCGGGGAGGGGGATCGAGAGGGCCGCGATGAGAGGATGGGGGAGGAGGTGCAACTCAGGGGAGCAGTGGGGAGATAGGGGAGAATCGGGAGGAGGCAGAGCTGGGTTGAATTGGCAAGGAGGAGAGGGAGGAAGAGCACAGTCGTGACAAAAGACGTTGATTACAATTTTTCCAGTGCGCAGTTTGGCCCTCCCGATAACGAACCGGGCTCGTACACGGCGAGCGGGGAGATCTAATTACGCCGGCGACGTCGAGGCAGGCTAAGCTTAATAGCGGAACTATACGGCAACACAGACGCCAAAGCAGTGGCTGGGGCAGCAACAGCAGCAGGCGAAGCCCGCGAGCTCGCGCGCACGCGCTTAAAACGCGGACACAGAACCCGAGCGTTTCTAACGTGGCTACAGGCCGCTAGCACTGTACGGAGATGCAGCAGTGCCGCGCATATGCGAGGCGCTCCAGAAAAGAAGAACGGGCTAGTGGGGGGATTGGGGGCTGTTGAAGAAGGGGTGGGAGTGAGAGAGAGATGAGATGGAGATGCGAGGACGCCGGAGGAGAGGCACGCTCGGAAAACAGGAAAAATACAACACGATAATGAACGCTCGCCCCGGGAGAGGAGCAGGAGAGCAGTGGGGAGGGGGACGGTGGGCATTCAGCCCCTTCGTCCTAATTAAAACCATCACGACTGTGAAACCGTAATTGATCAAAATCGTATCTCGCCTAGCGAGCCATCCCCGCACCGGCACTCGCCCAGGCTCTTATTCCACCGCGGAGGACCCCGTCGCGAACAAACAAGCCGCGATCACGGGCTGGCGCACGAACCAGCTGCGCACCGACGAGGCGCTTCGTGAGGGCACCGCAAAATCGAAGAGAGGAGAGAGCGAACGAAGAGATAAGCAGCACTCGCGTCACGAGTGGAAGGGAGAAGGAAGGCTGAGATAGTTGAAGTTGAGCGACGAGGTAATGGTGGACAGACAAGAAAGGGAGGAAGTATTATAATTTAACAGGTCCGCACACCTGCGCTGAGAACCCCGTGGTTCCTCTGTTCGACGGAATGATGGCCTTTCGCAAGCCCAGGTGGTAAATAGTTGAGACAGAGAGCAGTGCGTGTTGCCATGCCCGTGCGCGTCGAGTGAGGCTCGACGAGACTTCAGCCTCTTGCCCCCCCCCCCCCCCCCCCTTCCGTGAACAAGCCTCGCCTTGTAGTAAGGCACAGAATGCTCCCACCAGAGAGATTTAAAGCGCCCAGGAGGCGCACTAGCAACGAAAAACGGAAACATGCATGGGTGACCTTATTATGACCCTCGTTGATATGGACAACTCGAATTATGAACGACATTCGGAGGAACCAAACTTCTTTCAAAGTGTGTATTTGGGATGATTGCTCATATATAGACTCACTGTCTGGGCAATGAGCAATGCGAAATTCGAGAAGAGTCCAACAAGCCCGTATCTTCATCGCGGTAACATACTGTAGCCAGCTTTTCAAGTTTCTGGGCGGAAAGACTTGGGGAATGTCAGTGCATGCAATGCTGGAATTGTACAAGGCACATTTTCTGGGCATCTTGAGATACAATTTATCCGTACTGACCGAGAGTTGCAGAAGAAATCTTTGTGCTCTACATGGTATTCAAGCTCGAGCTCTCAGAGTTTTTCTTGGTTTGCCAAAAGGCGCACAAACAGTGGCGACAGTTGCAATCGACCGGGACCAACCAATAAAAAGAAACATTGCTGTGGAAGGGCTGAGAGTGCATATTAGGCACTTTTGTGTTACGATTTCGGATTATTTCACCGGTCTTCCATCAGGCTGCAGCCCCGCAACCAAGCCATCGATTCCTCCATGGTGTTTGGCTCGACCTGCAGTGCACTTCACCATACCAGGAAACAGAACAAAGCCGAACTCTCATCACCTGCTCTTAAACACCTATATCTACTCCTTTTGTATGAGAGGTACGGTAACCACGTACATATTTATACTAACCGATCAGCAACTCGTCAATGTTTCCCTGAAGCCGTGGTTTTCCCAGCGAGAGCCACCACCATCAGTTTCAAGACGTGCCACCCAACGACATCGACGGGTGCGGAACGTGCAGCTCTTCGCCCTGCGCTTCGTCTCGTCAGCCAAGAACAACCTCGAAGATGGTCAATATTCACTGACTCGTAGGCAGCAATGCAGTCTTTGCTATCAGACCTGCCGCCTGGCGGTAGGACGAGTCCATGCCGTTATCAAGGACAGTTGCCGCTACGAATCTTTGAATGCTCACACGGGTTATCACGTTCTCCATATAGAACACCCGAAGTTTTCAAGGCGACTGGCTGCACCACCTAGACTCTTACCGCCTTCGCATCTCAGCTGGACTCTGCCGACGCCGGCCTACCGTGCTCTGTCGAATATGGCTAGGAATGGTTCTTACGTAGTCTTTTTCTTTCTAAATCGGATGGACCGACGACGCCTCGTTTGATTACTGTGGTAGTAAGGAGACTCTTTCTTCAACACGTTCTCTGTGACTGTCCTTGCTACAATTTATAGAGGCGATCGCTCGCAATCGCGATATCACGCTGTGATCAAAGAACTTTAATACAGGAAATTAGAATGCGGGCACCAAATCCATCGCAGCGGAGGGCGACGAGGGCACCGTTGTAGTTTTTAAGGACAACAGACCTGGACAAGCGGCTGTAGCTTAAACTGATGTCTATAGTGCTGCAAGTGCTACTGTGCATGTGGTGATAGTCACCGACTGTGATTGTGTATCTGTGCTCCCTTTCTTTCTCACTCTCTCTACTTTCCTATCACTATATCTCCCCATCCCCTATCTCCCGAGCATATGGTAGCAAACCGGATATTCCCCTCTGGTTAGCCTCCCTACATTTCCCCTTTCTTCTATCTCTCACTCTTTCGATATGGACGGAACTTCAACGGAGCATTGGTCCCTCACCTCATTACTTCCGTACATCCATTTGTTCGCCTTTATGTACGGCGCAGAGTACTTTAACTACCTAGCGTGCTGGTCTTTTCTCGAGAAAGTTGCTTGGTGGGTCACTTGACCAGCGCCTGTCCTGTTTGGTTCTGTCGTTTGTCTTACTCTTCCTGTCGCTGCACTTGACACTCGTCTTGTCTCCTCTTCAGGGTGGTATTTTTGAGTTGTGCAGACATAGTGCTCAAGTCTATTGCTTGTTAACTTCGTGCAATTTCCCTCCTTCGGGTTGGTTCCTTCTGCTCCTTGGATCTGCGAACTTCAATTGCAAGCCAACAGTGTGTCCATCTCTCTTGCTTGTCCCTTTAGTGAGGGCTTCTTTCGCTCTAAAGACTATGTACTAATTGGCAGAAACATCGTGCGTTTTGTATCTTTACTTCGAAACAATTTGAACTAGAAGGTGAGGGTTTTCTTGCTTAACGTACCGCTTTGGATGCTTGGGCAAGTCCACGGATAACATAACGGCCTTTATCACATAGGTTTTAAAAAATAAAGAAGGGGAAAAACGGGAGGGGGCGCAAGGTGGAGCGGGGATGTTGCCACTATCCAGACTTGTACCTGTTACAGAAACAAACGTAACCAATTACAATTACTTTATTCAAAAATGTAATCAATTTCAATTACCAATTACGGCCCCACGAAAGCAACTCAGGAATTACTGAACAGTAATCGATTACTTATACCTTCTTTCCTCCGAACTTTTATTAACATTGCATAGATAAACAGAACGAGCTGGCCTGGTACATTCAGTGCCTCCTCTGCAACCCTTCATGCATTGCTTATCTACTCTAAGGATTGCTTTTAAAAATTGTCGTTGTTCATCGTTCCTCGTTTTTGTTGTGAAACCATCAGCAGCGACACTGAAAGCTTGCTCGAGGAAGAAAAAAAGAGGTAAAATGTACAAATTATAGTGACGTTTCACTTCGTGAATGCGGGTTACGCGCAACCGTATGGGTGCGATTCCATTTTTGCTGCTGTTTTCAAAATTCTTTGATTGTATGTAAGTGTTGCCGTTCTTTAAGGCTTATTTTTTATCTTGTACGTTTTACGTCCGCCTTACGATGTTTATACAGTGTGAAGTGCCATTCGGAGAGATGCTAAGCTACTGTAAGGGCCTCTTGGGCACGCCTAGCCCGCGCCTTTTGCCGGTCTTATTCAACTCCGACGACTTCGGAGTCGGTCGGCTCGCGCTCGGACTGCTGCCGCTCGCGTTGCTGCTTCGTCCTCCTCGCTCGGCGCTCGCCCTCTCGATCGCCAGACGAGCCCGGTGCATCCATAGCGCACAAAGAGCCCGCAGCAACTCCCAGAGGAGGTGAACCCAGCGCTGCTTCGCATACCTTCCTCCTGCGCGATGATCCGCCTGCATCCTCCACTGAAGGACACCGCTGCCTCCAGCGGTTCGTCGCGCAAGTCTAGCAGACACACGGTACGATTCGGCGTCAGATCCGACGTGCTGCGCTGCATGCTCCGGCATGCGGCATACGACGATTCGGGGCACACGGTACGTACATCAGGTAAAACTCTTGCTTGGGCTAGTTGGTTCATGCTTGAAGTAGTAAAGGCAAGGCGCAGAAGACCAGGACTCGAGAAGAACAACACAAACGGCGCCGGTCCTGTCGTTTGTGTTCTTCTTCTCGAGTCCTGGTCTTCTGCGCCTTGCCTTTACTACTACGTGCATCAGGAACGAGCGAGCGGCGCGTAAGTTCCGCCCAAATACAGCGCCCCAGCTTGTACGGTTGGATGACTTCATATCCACACCGAGAAACGCAATATTTATAAACAACTTTGCACAACACTGCTTCGCTTTACGCGAACACTGTCAATAAAATTATGCCTCTGCAAGCGACAAAGCACCTCACAACGGCGCGTTGTCCACTGACGGCTCCCTGACAGCCAGGGATAGGGCCGGCAGGCCTAGCTCGGCGGACGTCGCGGCCTACGGCTCTTGCGATCCAGCCCGAGCTCGTCGAAGAGCGCTTATTTTTGCCAAAACGATTAAACCTATACACTTAGTTAGCCCGTAATTAAATACAATTGGTTTACTCGACGCAGTCGTTGCGACGGGCCAACGTGCAAGCCAAGCAAGCAGCCTCGCTCAGACGATCGGTGTGGGCTGTGGGCCTGCAAAATGCCCTCCCAACGCGGCTCCCGATCTCGCCACTAGCTTAGTACTAGTGTACCAGGCGCTGCTTTGCAGAACAGACACACGTTCGAGGTAATTTTACTGAACTGGTGACTATTTCGGGTTGGAAACGAATTGTAGCCGGCAAGGAAAAAAGAAAAACGGCGAGAAACCGGCCCGCCGGTTTCCTGAAGTTCTCTGAAGTTCCCTCTGTAGAGGGAACTTCAGTGAACGTCACACGCCAGGCGCGGCGTCGTTGGGTGCGCCCAAAGGACGGTGCGGTTGTCGGATGCGTCGGACGATGAAAACCTGCCCGGTTTGTCGCACGCCGACGTCCGATCCGGTGCACGGCAAAACACCTCGGTTCCAGCTGCCGTTCCGGCGCGTCGGACGCCTGATCAGACACCGAATCGGGCCGTGTGTTTCTCCCTTTAAGGCTTTCGGCGTGCAGTGGGTACCCTCGGAGTTCCTTCCAATGCTGGGCGGCTTTCGAGCTTCCGGTGAAGAACACCCTCGTACCCTGCGGTTTCTCGTAGTTTCTCGCGCCTTCTGCGCTACGATAATAAATTTGATTAGGCTTGCCTCTGGTCGCTGTCCCCACTGTCAAAATCTTTAACAAGCACTACGTGTAAATACAGAACACAAGAATACAAGTTGAGTTCCATAATGCTCTCATGTTTTTTTCCCCCGCCCGAAACTTAATGTTTGAAGAAGAAAAAAAAGTGAAAAAAAAAGTGTAAGCATCCGGATTTCGAGAGATAAACGTCGGGTCTAAATGAAGTTTCGCAGAAAGACGGATCACATTCCCTACCGTCTGCACGATAAATTATAGATACATGAGTTAATACAGCGAGTCGCAAAAAATTTTTCGATAGCTCGCTAATTGCATATATCCCCTACTGGGAGGATTTCACCTATAGCTGTATGAGAAGGAAAAGTTGGATTAGAACTGAACTTTGATGGAGCAGAGTAAATACTTTGCAGATAACACTAGATCAGATTTAAAAAAAAAGGTGCGGTGTAAACAAAACTGTAGTAAAAATTATCGATGTCGCACTAATGGGAGCGCGCCGCACTAATCATTGATGGACTAAAATATAGCCGCATGCAAAGCAAAAGTTGAATCAGAATTCAATTTCGCAGCAACACGGGTTGCTTTGCATAACATGTGAAGGTGAAATTTTAAGTGGTTAAGTCAATTAGCAGAGGCAAAATGAATTAACAGAATACTGCAGGGCCAGCTGGAATCCGTAAAGGTTAAACTTATTTAAGAACAAGCGTTATAAGCAGAATAATATAGATTCTCAGCTAAAAGTTCGCAACCGTATAGGTGATCACGTCTACGAACCAATGTGGTGATTTAGAATTCTTTCACGTGTAGGCAATATGTAATTAAGAATGTTAATCGGAATAACGCACATACAGCGGAAGCGTTGAAGAAGGAAGAGGGCAGATCGCGTGCGCAAAATAGCGTCCAGAAGACGCGTTGAATCACGTCGGCATGATCAACTTTGGCGGGTAAGTGTTCTTGTTCTCGTTTTAGGCGAATGATTCTTCAACATCGCATATACAGTTTAAACCTACTAAAAACATCAAACACAGAAGACGCCACTTAACACACCCACATATCTTAACTGTAATACTTATTTCTGCGCGTGAAATTTCTGCATTTCAAGCCCCAAACTGGTCACTTCTGCGCTGTTATCTGTTAGTTGTATAACTTCTCTATTCTTATATGGGTCATTTATTCGCTAGTTTTATATAAATTCTAGTAATGCTATATTTGTTACTGAGCGATATTATATACCAACCAAAAGTATTGTATTTCGCATCGTCATTGGTGATTTCTGCAGCAGTTAAGGAAGCTTTTCCTCTTTTCTTTTTTTTTCTTTTACTGTACCAGTTCCTGTTTGTTTCTTTTTCTAAAACTGTCTAATACAATGCCCACCTGGTTTGGTCTTACTGAGACTGGCAGTATAGCAAATAATATACAGTTTTAGTACTGCGTACGTAAGATCGCTACGTTCTGCAAAGTGCGCATGTGCAGAACGCAACACGAACGGTGCATGATGCGTACGCGGCCGCTGCGTACGCACGCATCCGATCCTTGCGTGCGTAGGTAGGGAGCCTTGCCTGCTGCTCCCGTGATTCTCGTTTGTTCGGGAGAGCGCGAGATAAAAGAGTTTTTCAAAATGGCAGCGTCAAAGGCGACCAGCGGAAGGGTGTACTTTTCAATGGCCTACGACTTGGCTTTGCTGCGTGAAGTGAACGCGCAGAAGCCATTCCCGCATCCTGCACGGTGGGAATCCATAGCAAAAATAGGAACATTGTTTTTGAGAAAGTGTTCAGTGTGTGCTGTTTGCGCGAAAGGCTCGACCTGCTTTTGGCGCAGTTCGTCGCAAATGAGCGTGCCAGCGTCAGGAGGCGAGTACTCGGTTTTTATTTTTCTCGATATAATTCTTGTGGTGCATCCGTATTCAAAGTAGTCTCTTCAAGGCTTAAATGTAATTCGACGTAGCGTGAACGCGACCACACGTTACATCAGGTTAGCAAGATAACAGCGTCTATTTCGAGCGACGGTTCGACGTACTGGCGGACGCGGCCAACGCGCCCGGACGCGCCCGCCGTCTAATACTAGCCCGCTTACGTACGTAGGCATTTCGCAGTACTAAAAGCCCTAACGTGACAAGCGCTCCTGCGTTCCGCAAAGCGCTTGCTTGCTGCGTACGTATCGTCATGGCGCAGTACTAAAACTGTCTAATAATAATAATAAACTCGGTCTGAGGAAGTGACGACCACGCTCGGATTATTTCGTTAAATAGGGAAGTTCGTAAAATCTAGAAACGGATTGTTCGGTCGTTCGAAATCTAAAATTGTAGCATAGCGACACGCAAAAACTACCGCGGCATTGTATTTGCCGCTAACGCATGTCTGCACGTGGCAAAAGTCTGCGAGGTGGGCCGGAATTTCTTGCGCGTGAAACCGAAAGAAAAAAAAAGCGCATCTAAGCGTTCTGCAGAGAACTGCGAATTTAGTATGATGCAGTTAAAGAAAGCTCGTGATATTCGCCTGCGTGCGCTTCACCAGCAGTGGGCGCACGCACTTCTCGTAGCCCACGAGCGCTTGCAATGCGTCCTCGGTTCCCTCGTTAATTCGGGTTGGTGACAACATTGAACCCTATGGGTACCTACTGGGGAATGGAAATTTATTCATTAGATCTGGAACTTCGTAAAATGGGGTTTCGTTATATCGAGTTTTAACTGTATCTGTAAAGAGCCTTTTTATTTTACCAGTAAACAACCTGTATTTCACAGGTGTCTGTCGATGAAAATGCAGTTCCTAACACACGGCTCTTCTACTGTCTTTTCTTTTCAATGAGCAAATCGATCTAATTCATTTCGACCTGTCAAAGCCTTCCGACAGGATTTGCCACACAAAGTAAATCCAAATCAGGAAAATAATTTGGGCTAGGTTAATGACTTAGAAGCAGCGCAAAGAACCGCTTGTGTGTTTGATTATTTCTTTTAACCGCATAACTTGTATTTCCCTCACCCCGCTGCATCGATGTCACTACAAAAGCACTGTTTGTCTGAAGTTATAGCAACTTTTTTTTTTTATGCGCTGAGCTGTTATCTGAACAAGGAAAAGCACTTTGCTCAAACAGAGCGTGAGCGGCCTTCTACTTCGCAACTGCCATCCATTGTGCAACAAATTTTGCCGTTGGTATGTCCCGGATTTTCATCATTACAATCCGTGAATTATACATGTTTAGAATTTAAAGTACGGGCTAGCTATGAGTGCATGCTATGTGATTGAGCTTTTTAAGATCGTAGGCGTACTTGAATAAACGTTGCCCGACTGCGCGAAAATTTTACTGGGCTAAGTTAGCTAGCGAAATAAGCCGTTCAATATGTTCGCTGCGCACGAGCAGTATTTCCAGCTGATATTGACCGCTCTCGGTAGGCAAGCGATTGCTGCTCGCGATGCTTCAAGTGGCTGCTTTTCAGTTATTGGATCTGTGAACACATGCGCAATACCCGTTGATTATAAATATGTTTAATAAATGCGCTTACGCATACATGGAGTAATGTTAATAACATTATTGACAACCGACTGTATACTGGTTGTAAACAATTTGAAGAAACAACCTATATTCAGTCCGAATTCATCCCTGCGGAGTATACTGCCTCGGGTGAACACTGTACGAGGACCAAACTTTCGTTTTAATAACTAATTTGACACTACGCACTTCACACTCGTCGTGGACTGTAGTCCTGGAAACACGGTATGTCGTTTTCGCTGTATCTTATTTGTAGAACGCATGACGTACGTGCAATTGCAGAGGTGCCACTTTTCCTCAATGCTTGTTTTCTTTTAAACCAATTTCCATATCTAGTGCGATAAATGGAACAGGCGGATAAATTCTAGTAAACTAGCTTATGTAAGCTAGTTTGAGCTTATGAGCTAGTTTGCGTTTGATTTTCTATGCTTGTCGAAATTTGTGCGTCTTCAATATTTCCTTTTCTTCGGGAGACCACATCACGAAGTTATGGACATTCGGTCTCACTCAGCGGCAACCATGCGGCACAAGCAAGGACATCTACTAACGGTCGTTCATTTTCACGTTATATATATTGA
Organism: Dermacentor andersoni; assembly: GCF_023375885.2. Classification (NCBI taxonomy): domain Eukaryota; kingdom Metazoa; phylum Arthropoda; class Arachnida; order Ixodida; family Ixodidae; genus Dermacentor; species Dermacentor andersoni. Next base: position 179,813,495 of record NC_092814.1, read on the forward strand.
CACGTGTACTTGTCTTCATCGGGCGACACGTTTCACCGCCTAACAAATGTTATCGCACAGCGCAGGACCCGCTCGCATGTGTGGGAAGTTTCTGGAATGTTATCGATGGTTCCATCCACTGTCTGTGACCGAACCTTGTGCAATCTGATTGCATGTGCGCGCGACGCGCGTAGTGTAGAACTTTGTGGAAGGCGCGCGGGTCCCAGCGATTAGCCTGGAACATTCGACGATTGATGTATAAAAGCCGACGCGCTTGACCCGTTGATCAGATTTTCGACGATCGCCCACCATGTTCGCCGCTATCGTTGTGTTATAAGTGTAGCCTGCTTTTTTATGGGCACAGGTTCACCCAATAAAAGTTAGTTCTGTCTTTCACAGTATTTCTACTGTGTTCTTCCACGTCACCACCACGTGACAATATATATATATATATATATATATATATATATATATATATATATATATATATATATATATATATATATATATATATATATATATATATATATTGGCCTCGCTGGTGCAGTATTCGGCCACTACCTCCCAAGTGATTCATTTAATAAACACATGGCCCTTAGTCCCCAGCAGGTGCGGAGCACCTCACCAAGGCGGCTGTAACGCAGTAACCTGTAACGCAGCAGAGGGTGCTAAGATTCTCTGGGTCCGGACAGGCCGCCAACGGAGACTGACCCTGTCAACCTTTAATTGCCGAACTCTGTTGATTAAAGCTAGCTTATCAGGACTCTTTGACGAACTATTGAGATTAGAAGAAATGGTGAGGCTCATAAATTGCTGAATAACGGCCATGTCCTCTGCTATAGAGGTCTGCCAGATAACAAGCAATACGGGGTAGGATTCCTAATTCACAAGGATATAGCGGGCAACATTGACGAATTCTACAGCAGAAATGAGAGGGTAGCTGTAGTCATAATGAAACTTATTAAGAGGTGTAGATTAAAGGTAGTGCAAGCCTATGCTCCAATATCCAGTCACAATGATGATAAAGCAGATCAGTTTTATGGAAATGTTGAATTAACAATGAGAAAAGTTCAAACTCAGTATACTGTAGTAATGGGCAACTTCAATGCAAAAGTGGGGAAAAAGCAGGCTGGTGAGCAAGCAATTGGCAATTCGACGTCAATTCTAGGAACGCTAGAGGAGAGATGCTGGTAGAATTCGCAGAAAGGAATAAGCTTCGAATAATGAACACCTTTTTTAGGAAGAGTAGCAACAGAAAGTGGACCTGGAAAATCCCTAATGGTGAAACAAGAAATGAAATTGACTTCATACTTTCTGCTGATCGCAGCATAGTGCAGGATGTAAAAGTGATACGTAGGGTAAAGTGCAATGATCATAGGTTAGTGATGACTAGGATTCACCTCAATTTGAAGAGAGAAAAAGCAAAATTGGTCAAGAAGAAACAGGTCAGCTTATAGGCAGTAAGGGTAAAAGCATACAAATTCAGGCTGGTACTTGCAAACAAATATGCAGCCTTAGAACAGAGAGATGAAGATGACATAATGAATGAAACCGTAACTAGGCTGGCTTCAGAGGCAGCAATTGAAGTGGGAGGCAAGGAACCAAGGCAATCCCAAGCTCTCCCAAGTAACAAAGGATCTAATAAAGAAATTACAAAGAATTAAAGTGTCCAACTTTAGAATTCGCGGAATTGTCAAACCTAATCAACAAGGCGAAAATAAGTGATTTTCGAAACTATAATGCTAGAAAGTTTGAAGAAGCCGTAAAAAATGGACGCAGCCTGAAATCAGTGAGAAAGAAACTTGGCATAGGACAAACCAAGATGTACGCACTGAAAAATAAGCAGGGTAATATCATTAGCAATCTCGAAGATATAGTAAACGAAGCGGAAGAATTCTAAACTGACCTGTACAGTACCCAGAGGAGTCAGAATACCTCCATTAGAAACAGTAATGAACAGGATAAAGAAACTCCTCCTATAACTAGCGATGAAGTCAGAAGGGCCTTGCAAGACATGAAACGAGGAAGAGCGGCAGGAGAAGATGGAATAACAGTGGATTTAATCAAAGATGGAGGAGTCATAATGCTTGGAAAAGTGGCGGCTCTTTATACGAAGTGTCTACACTCTAAAAATTTTCACACCCTTATGGGTGTAATGCGGGTGTATTAATCTTTTCACCCTTGTAAACACCCTTGAAACACCCTTTTTTAACGGAAAAGGGTGTTCAACAAGAAAACACCCTTGGAACACCCCAGTCTTTCTAATTTACACCCTAATTATAAGGGAGTAAGTGAACAAGCTTACAGTAAATGATAAATGAACATTGCCAGTTAAGGCGTTGATATTGGCTATACATGAAACGCGCGCTACCTGCGCTTGAATCAGGTAGCTGGAATGATTAGATCGGGGCATCTAGGCAGCAGCGCACTGGCTCCGAACAGCGGTCAAAAATGAAGTTTCCCACGAATGTTGATATCGAACGGATGACACTAACGCGCAGACTTTGTATAGCCAGATATCTGCAAAAGGCTTCATATGATCAATGGCAAAAAATTTACAATGCTATCACTGAATACTTAAAGGTGTGCAACCAGTTAGACTGAGAATGGTTAGGAGTAAAGGCTAACGGTAAATAGCTCACCAACTTACGGTTTGTAGATGACATTCGCATACTCAGCAACGCTGCAGACTATTTGCAACAAACGTTTGAGGACCTTGGCGAAGAAAGTGTAAGAGTCTGATTGAGAGTTAGTATGCAGAAGAGAAAAGTAATGTTCCGCAGCCTGGCGAGAGATCGAATGTCATGGTCGGCAGTCAGCCTCTAGAACCTGCGCAGAAATACGTTTATTGAGGTCAATTACTCGCAGGGGCCTCTGATCAAGGAAATTAAAAAAAAAATTAGCTGGACAGCTTACGGCAGGCATTACTAAATCATGACCAGGGAGCGTACTGCTAATCATTGCTTTCTACCGTTACTAACGTATGGGGCCGAAACTTGGAAGTTACCAAAGAAGCTTGGGAAGACGTTGAGGACCGCGCAACGAGCGATGGAATGAAAATTATTAGGCATGGCGATAATAGACTGGAAGACAGCGATGTGGATTAGAGAGCGAACGGGGATAGCTGATATTCTGGTTGACATTAAACGAAGAAGTCGTGCTGGGCATACATTGCAAACGTAAGGGAGAGAACTGCTGGTCTATTGGAGTTGCAGAATGGGTGCTAAGGGAAGGGAAGCACAGTCGAGAACGGCAGAGAATAATGTGGACGTGATGGAATTGGGAAACTTAGACACGTGGAACCAGTTAGCACAAGACAGGGGTATTGGAGATCGCTGGAGAAGCTTTCGTCCTGCGATGGACGTCAAAATAAGCTGATGATGATGATGATTATGTGACGACATCCATGCCAGCTTCACGGCATGTCATTCATGTTATGTCATGCATGCGTGTCATGCACGTTCTGATTGCTCGATTTACGTCGATTGCGGGGGGGGGGGGGAGGGGGCGGAGGAGTAACGGCGTGGCCAAGTGGGGCACGCCGGGCACTTGTAACGCTCACTAACAGTAAATTTTTTCTACTATGGCAATGGCCCCGTACTTCCTCCTCCACGGTCAATTGGGACCCCCCCCCCCCCCTTCACACGCAAAAATTTTCTGGCTACGCCACTGTGGGGAGGGGGGTGTAAGATTGCTCTAGACCCCTCCCCCTAACTTGTCAACAGAAACAGGGGAGGGGAGGGCAGCTGCCGCCGGGCCGGAAACCTTAGGCAGCCAAATTACCGGCTGCATTTCCCTTTGGACGTGAATGCTGCTCTAATGTCATTACACTGTAGGATTCGTGGCAGTTCGAGGGCATGCGACAATAAAAAAAAAAAAAAAAAAACATACAGCCATCAGCAAGGCTTAGCTTGAGCAGATCTTTGGGAGCTGGGCAAGACTCTCACAAAAAAAAAAAAAAAAAAAAGCTTGGCACCCCTCTAACATGCATTGTCAACTCTGGGTCACCGCTGAGTGCACATTTCCGGTAAAAAAAAAACATCACACAGGAACTCCTCTCGGATTTGTCTAAGTATGTGTAAGCATTGTGACTCTTCCTCATCTACACGCAGTCCATGTCGTTATTAATGTTATGAGACTTGATCCGACGACTATAAGCGACAGCGCTGCGGCGACACGAACTGCTGAGGTCGGCGGCGCCAAGTGAATGGTGCAAGCAAAGTACTGCAGGTGGCGGGGCCAGGTGCGCTGGTGAAGTTCCGTTCGTTTTGAGCCGTTATCGCTCTTTAGCTCGTCTCATCCGCGTCGAACCATTATCAACCGTTCTCCGGCGGTGGCTGCTTGTGGCCCGGCCGCGCGAACCGTATCTTGAAAGCGAACAGCATTGTGGACAGAGTGTGCCCACTGCTGAAAACTTCGCGCGCTGTGTTCTCACCGTTTACTTCGCTTTGAAAACAGACGCGCGTACACCTATCTTGAAAGTGATCTGCGAAAAGCGCATAGTGCGGCATGAGCTGAAAGCTTCGTGAGCGCAGTGTTCTCGCCGCTTCGGTCGCGTTGAAGCGAGAGCTAGCACGAAGGTGAATTCACTCGCTGCTGCGGGTTCTATTTTGAAAGATATCGTGCGGTACGGAATGACGGACGGATGGTTTTTCTTGTTGGGTAAGTATAGAATGCTTACGTTATAAAAAAAAAAATCGCAGGGTTCGCGAATTTCGCGATAACAACCAACACGAACCTACTCCCCCTCCCCCCGCTGAGCGATGCCGTCTTGATCGCCCCCTCCCAACCCCGGGAAAAGGGACACTACCTCTATATCTCAGTTGAAGAAACGATGATGAAACGTTAACAACGACAAGAACGACATTTCCTAACGAGTTGTCTTATGGCCTCCGAGATTTGCGCGCGAAGCTGGCGCGCGCGAACCTGGGAGGCCATAATTGGCCGCCTAATAGCATAAAAAGACAAAAAGATAACGCGAAACGACACAGTTAAAAATTCAAACAACGTACGGATCTTAGCTATACTGTTTGGGGAAAAGAAATAAAAAAAATAGACAGCCGTAACACACGCCACTAAAGCCACCACCGCCGGCATAACGCGGAACCAACAGTTGGCAACATTGCTTCGTCCGCTTCGTCTCCGTACACTGTAGTCTCCGCAACGAGAGCCGCCATCCTTTCGCGCCGGCCGTTTTGTCATAGTTCTGTTTTTCTGCAAGTCCGTGTACGCCGCTCATCGGTAGATGCACGGGTGCACGGCGTCGCATTGCGACCTGCGGCATTTTCTCGTGTTCGCGCAATCGGTGTGAAACATGTCGCATGTGAAATATTTGATAGAAGTGCCTCACGTCCAAGTCAAGCCGCCGTACGAGTGTATGGCTGTGTGCCCCGTTCTCGGAAGCGTCGACGGGTTTCCGGCATGCGGATTTCAGGTACGTACAAATGCGTTTCGCCCTCCTGTTGAGCTCCGGAGCGAAGCGTGCAATATTTCATGTGAAAGATGCAGTGACCGTCATCATGGTGTGAATTTCGAGCGGCAAACGAGAACTGTGGCACTTAGCGCATACCGCGGCTGCCAAGTCAGCGTGGAAATTGTTTTACGTTATCGTAATATGTTGCTGTCAGTCTAATCTGCCGCTTGTGGACAGCTAGCCCATTTACTTTTGCTTGTGGCAGCGATAGGTATATAAATGGAAGCGGTAATAATTTTCCAGAGCAGGCAGTTGTTTCGCTCGATGTTTGGTCGTGTTCCATGGCGTTATGAAAGCTAGAAAACTAACTGGCTTGATCGTGCTTAGTTCCAACTCCAAAGGGCGTAACGTTGGCGCTTTATATGTTTGTTTTCCGTGCCGCGAGTACCACTTTCTTGCTTTTGTTGCATGAGAGTGGTAGCTGCTGCATGCCGTCTGGGCAGAATACAATAAAAGCTTATTTCCTCACTTTCATACGTATGCAATGTGACGTAACAAAATTTCCAGCGTTTTATTCGGAGCGTAAATATCCAGTATAGTTTAGGAAGAAACTCAAATTCTGTCTTAGCTTAGTAGGCGTGAAACAAGTGAAACTTTCATTCCTTTTTGAATTGTTCGCCCAAACCGCACCGCCCGCAGATGCGTCATCGCGTAATTGACAGTAGCGTCGCTACGTGAGTTGTTTTATGCGCCAATATTGCCCGGTTAAGTATCCTGTTAATTTATGCCGACGCTCGTTCATCTTGATTTTAAGCGATTACTATCCCCGAGTACCGGACGATGCCAAACTTGTTGCGAGGTGTAGCAAACGCGGGAAATTCAAACTAGCGTGGCTGCAAGTTCCTGTTTTTACGTTTCTTGCATTCAAAGCCAACAGACTCAGTATCACTGATTTATTTCCATTTCTGCTGTACTTGATCAATCTAATGTGACAACTGCATTTTCTCTTTAATGTTCTCCATTTACTGTGTATTCAGCTTGGCTGCCAGAAAATGCTTGAATTTTTTGCAGTATCCAAGTGACGAAATATTTCACTGACGGCCGTGCGTGAAACACGCAAGGTGACAAAACTGATAGCAAAATGATGAGATGTTTTTTTTTTTTTTTTATAGCGTTTGGACTCGACTTTTGGTGAGGATGTCGATCGACCTTGGGCCTGGTGACAGCACACCCGACATAGCCAAAGTGCAGCCTATCAGTTTAGTGCCCCCGAATGGATCATCAGCATCGGAAAATGAAGCAGAGCCAGGTAGGGGGAATTTTTATTTTGGAACAGAATACTGACAGCTGCCTCTTTTTTAAGAACTAAATAACTTATTTACAAACCAATCCTTTCTCTTTGTGCAGCCTACATAGAATTGTTTTTTGCTTGTTATACAGATCTTCAGAAAGCAGTTCTTCTGAACCCTTTTTGCATGCACAAATGAATAAAGAGGAGTGCACTTTCTGAAGAAATTGGTGCATTGAAATGTGCGTTCGACACACAATGAGATGCAAAATAACCAACAACTTTAAAGCGGTAAAAAAAAAAACAAGTTTGAAACACGTTCTAATATCATAGCCCGCCTTGGCATACGGATCTAAATATAACAGCAACAGAGGTGCATGCAGAGAAGTGTTTGTAAATGTTTGCAAGATATGTACATTGTCTAAGAAATTGTTTTTATTTACTCAGAGCTTCTTGGTGCCATGGCAGTGCAGTAAAAGCTCAAAATGATGCCCCTGCTCCTAATAAAGCAACTTTAGATTTTAAAATTAAATTATGGGCTTTTACATTCCAAAGTCACAACCTGAAGTTTTGGGAACCTGGCCTTCTTTAATGTACACCTGAATCTAAGTGCATAAGCGTTATTGCATTTTACCCCCATTGGAGGGCAGCTGCCATTGCCTAGATTGAAGCTGGGACCAGCATGACTAGTAAGTGGGCTATAACACCAGGTCAAAATGGGAAATACTGCTTAGAGCTACCAACTTCTTGGCTCACAAGCACTTTGCACTAAGTTAAAGGAGTATGGAGTACTGACAGCGACCGTTTATGTACCAATTTCTTTTTAGGCTGACTCCATTATTAAGGTGCGAAGCTTCAATTAGTCAAAACCAGCCTAAATTACAGAACCAGCTCAAAACACGCACCATATATAGCTGGATCTGGAAATGAAAATGGAGTCAATTCATGTCGCCGAAAATGGAGGTGGCAGTCACACTATTTCGTGCATTTTGCCTAAAACATAGTCAATTATAATTAATAAATTTCTAAAATGTTCTTTTTGAAAAGTTTTTTCAAGCATGAAAGGAGGAGCCAAATGGTGTTCAGGTGCACGAGTGGCTAGTTGCACAGCACTTCTTGCATGTATTCACTGGCTTCTTTCAAGCTTGAAAAAAAAAAAATTGTTGCACCTATTGAGCAGTAGAAAGCTGGATTGGGAATTTTTCAGGATGCTCTACAATTTTCACACTGACACTTTTGCATTGAATGTAATATTTGAGCAGTTAAATAATCGTTAATAACTAATTACCTAATTAGGAAAAATGCAAGAATTGGTTTCACTTCCTCAAAACGATGGCAAACTTCATTACATTGGTGCTGTCCAGCTACGTGGCACTTGTACATATTTAAAGCTTGCACGTGTCACGCAGACCACCTGGTAATTACAAGGCATATATAGAAGTGGCTAAATTGTGTGAGCCAGCCATGTGTAGCGAATCATCAGAAACAGCCATGTTTCTTTGACTTAAGGGCATGATAAGATTTACATGCTCGACACCTTGTATCAGTGTGTTCTAGGCCTGTTCGTAGTTTAGCTGCTACATAAACAATATTTCTCCACGTGTAAGCTCATATGCATCTTTCATGTACATTGCCTCGTGTGTCCAAAATAAACCATCCTCGCGCTTCCTTCATTAAGACTTCATCTGTTGCTGTGCTAAATTTTTGACATGTAACTGCACAAATTTTCATCTAGTTCTCATATTTCCTCGTTGTTTGGTGGCTTTATTTCTGAACAAGTTGTTTTCGTTAAACCCTGTTGCACACAGCAGTACACAGCATTTCTGCTGTGGGAATTTTTTTTTTTTCAGATTGACATTAATACACCTTGCCTGGGCAATGTAAGGCATTCTACATAACACGGCCCTGCAATAATGTTTTATATTGCATTCCAGCATCATGCAAAAGCTGTTTACTTACCAGATTAGAATATGTATAAGTGTTTGAAGTAACAGAACTGGAAGAAGCCAGCAGGTAATGAGGCCAAGGAAAGCATAAAGGAACATGTTTTAAGTTTTTTATATGAAGTATAGAAATGATAAATTCTGGGTAAATGAAAGTGGATTAAAAGATATCCACCTGTGGGTGGGGAACGAACCCGTAACCTTCACATTACGCAAGTGATATACTAACCACTGTGGTACTACGGCCGCGTTTGAGCGTCGACAATCTGAGGGGCCATTGTGGACGGTTGAATGCTGCCTCGGTGGCACAGTGGTTAATGCATCGCATGCGTAATGCAAAGGCTGTAGGTTCGTTCTCCCCCCATGCCTGGTTGTTTTTTTACCATTTTCATTTCCCTTTATCATTTCTACATTTAAATAGAAAATTACAAATAAGTTTCCACGTGCCTTTCCTGGCGTCTTCCAGCTGTGATTCAGAAAAATTTTGACCCTCAGTATCCTTTCTTCTCGTTTGGAAGAACAGGAGCTTCATTTGAAAAATAATGAATTCACCTTGTTCAGCATCTCAATGTGGTCTCAAATCTTATCACAGCATGTGTATTACTAAGTGAAGCTTTTGTAAAGATGATGATATAGCATGAGACCTAATTAGTAGCCTTTGTGTACAGATATATTACTAGTCTAATAAATAGGAGGATTTTAAGAAGCACTTCTAACACGGTCTGATCATGTGTTTAAAGAAGCTAATCTAGCATGATTTCAGGCATAACTGTTGCCCCTGAAGGATATTTGAATGATCTGCATTGGCATTGTTTTTAGAGAGCACCAATACTGCTTTGATTGAAGTAGCCTCGTGGAACATGAAGCATCGCTTCTTGCTGAGTCACGGAAATATCTGCATATCTGAGGTGCATGTGTCATATGCTCGAATGCTGTTTAAAGGCTGCTAATAAGAAAATTACTTCACTTGCCTTCCAGAGATTGCTTGAGTAGTCTATGCTACTCGATCATAACAATTTACCAGAGGGAACATTCATCACAGTTGGCTTTGCAATGTTTATGCAAAATACCACAAATGCCTACTAGACATGTGGCTGCACTAAAACTTGGAATTAATGACCAGTAAGATTTATAGGACAGGAAAACTTAGTTTATTACTCCAAAACAAAATGCCAGGCACTTCGGTTATTTCTGCCATAAGAGTTTCTTACAGTAATTACTAGAGGGAACTCTGGCGCTGCAGTCGTACCACCATGGGAATGGTGGGAAGCACATGGATTTGTCTGATATTCGAGCTTGTGAATTCAAACGTTCTTGTGGCTTCGTATATTATACGCTATATAAATCTTATTGTCAATTTCAGCGCAGTCTATACTCTTCGAAGTGCAGAAGACGGCGCCAACACGCACAATTGCTATTAATTGCAACGATTGAGCTTGTCCAGGTGGCCAAATTGAAAGGCGCCAAGCGTCTCAAGGCACTGGTATGCCCGCGATAAATTCATCAGGGCGTTGCACTCGCTTGTCGTTACATGCCTACGTGGCTCAATGGTTTCAATATCAGACTTCTGTTCTAGAGTTCCTGTGTTTGAATCCGGTCATCGGACGATTTTAATGTTTATTTATTTATTACACAGTATTTGACAAAGCCGTTTGAAGCCAAACAGATGAAGTTTAGGCAAATCCATGTACTTCCTATAATTTCCATGCTGGTGAAGCCGTTCTTGTTTGATCTTCTGTAGACACTAACGTCAGAGTTCCCTCTAGTAATTATTGTATGAAACTCTGATTTCTGCACCTCGCTCGTGCAGAAGCGGCACCACACCCGTTGCGTAAACATGCACTACCTTTCGGCCAAGTGTGGGGAATGCTGTGAACTCGCCCTGTACAAAGCCTGCACTAAGTAAAACAAATCACAACGTGCAGTTGCTGCCACGTTGAACTGGTGTAATGAGTAGTGAAATGCAGCACCTCCTGAACTAGTTCAGAAAGTGCAGGATAATCAAGTGGAGATTATATAGTAACAGAAGTTGAGTGATTCTGCTTTACATTCGCGAAATATACTTCATGATACTTTTCCATTTATTTCCTCAGTTATTAAGAATCCCTTTTGCATTGTTGGACGAAACTACAGAATGCCAACATATTTTCTAGCATTCACTGGTAGCAAACATGTAAAAATTTGTTCTAGTTTCTGGATTGCCGCTTTACCCATTAACCCCCAAGTTGATTCCGGAAAAATGTACCAAATTTTCCAAATTTTTTACGTACTCAATTTTTGGGTGTCATTCTCATTCTAAAAATATATTACTTCATTGGTGTCTGGTTAGAAATAACACAAAAATAAGAGCTGCTCTTGAGGGCAGCTTTCCCTCAATGCCGACTGTAACTCATCTTTGACAATAACAGCAGCATAACATCGGGCAGAAAGAGTGTGACTCGTCATTGGCGATATTGGTACTTCCTCCAGTCACTAGTACAGCTTGGGATCAAGGGTTAAAGGTTGCGACTTCGTTGCTGCCAAATTTTAATTGTGCAGCTGTTAAACTTAGGTGTAGCGTGTGTATGCGTGTGCATGCATTAAAATGACTTCACGCTAGAGCAAAGCAACTGTAACGCAGAGAGGCATTAGTCATCTTTATATATTTGCTTTGTAAAGATGCGCTAAGTTTATCTTTTGCAGTATAGACTTCGCGCTCTTTGGCCAAAGATGCCCTTGTGCTACTAAAACCTATCAATTAATTAGCTTTTTGCAGTAGCAGGTGCTTATTCCTTTTTCAGGATCGGTGTGTGAGTTTTAATTTGTTTTTCTTGAACTGTGCAATTCCCACTCACAGGACTTCATGTCATCTGAGGTGTTCCTTTTTCAGTCAAGAATGTTGTGGTTTTGTTTGTGAAACTCGATTTCTTGCCTCAAACGAGCTTGTACAAACTGACCAAGCTGATAATTCTATCTGCTTATACATGAAATATGTTGCGGTTATGAATCCTCATAATGAATGACACATAGCATAAACATTTTATCTATTAAAACAATTTAATGAAATTTTTCATGTCTTTCGTGTTCACTTCTCTACTCTCGTGTCCTGTCTGCATGCCTCACCTCTTTTTTGCATATTAAATATTATATAAACTTAACCATGCTTTTTTACCACAATGCAGGGGGAAAAGGTTCCGGTAACACCATGCATTGAGTATGGTGGCCCAGACGTGTATGCAAGCAACCTCCTTCACGTGGACCAAGAACTACTGTGCAGTGTCTCGCAGACTTCAATGCGAAGCCCTCAACATTCTCGTCTCAGTGGAATGGCTGCTCATCTATCTGCGTGTCCATCACCAAGACGGCCAGTTGTAAAGCTCCTGTACCCGTTTAAGAAAGCTTAATGATCTTTATTTAGTTTTCACGGTTGGCCGTAGAATCTTACCATTTTTGATGTTTCTAGCATTTTTACCTGGCACAAAGTGGTGCAATAACTTTAAACCAGTGTAATGTATTTAAGTGATGCTCACTCTAATGTCTATCTGGTTTTGTTAGTGTTTAAGAAATTTCAATGTCTGATCAGGTAACAGCATTTGAATTTGTCATCGTGGCTCGTTTCAATGAGCTGCTAGGAAATAAGACGCAAAACTTATCACCCGACAGTTGTAGCATTTTTTTTTCATGACTACAGTATACACGTTTCAAAAGATGGAAAGTGGGGAAAAAAGCCTCAAGAACGTAATCATCCTAGGATTGTCATGTCCTTACAACTGTGCAATGACTAATGCCTCATACATCTTGGGAGCACATTGGTCGCAATGCCTACAGGTATACTTGATAAGAGAATAGCTTGCACCCAGATTTGCCACACAGTTGATGGCTGATGGCTTTTGTTTGTCGACTTCATGTTACTACTATGTATTCAATATTCATTTAGATGTAAAGGACACTACAGGCACTGAAGTACCAAATGGCACTTGCATTTCAGGGGACAAAGTGCCCAGCATACTTGTCACAAAACGTGTTCTAGGGGCTACCTTGCTTCTATAGGTAAATCGACACCAGATGCTCTGTGTATAGTGTAATCAGTGTACTTGTCTGGAGTGCTTGAAAGACGTGCTACGGGCTGTACTCGCACTGCCTGAAGATAATGCATGGTTCTAGAAAGCCTGCAGCTGAGCATCTGCCACCATACTGAAGGAACTGTACTAATTTATTGTGATGATGTTGAAATTTAGGAGCTGCAATGAATAGTTGTAAATGTGGAAGCGTTGCCAAACTAAAGCACAAATTACACACCTCGACTCACACAATGCACTCTGAAAGTTTTGCTACGTGGTATCTGTGTTTGTAGCCTGACCTTATGGCACCTTTACGAGCAATGGCAGGTGATTGCAGCTGCTGAGGCTTTATCAACTGGCAAGTTGAAAAAAGAATGCTGTGCCACCAGTGTGGCTGCACATTCCAAGATGCAAGCTATCTTGAACCAGGTGTTCGGCAGACAGTACATGTGCAGCCAAAACATGGTGTTTGAGCCCTATAGGCAACTAGGGTTCACAACTGCCCACAAGTGTGCTGTCATAACAGAAAGTTGAGAACAAGCAGCATTTTTACCGGTGTTCGAAACATTAGTGCAAGTCATTCTTTCACCAAGGCTGGTAATCATGCATATGTAACGAGAACAGGGCATTTGTTACACACAAGGGGTCATGTGTCAAGTTTAATTAGATCAGTAATCTATGAGATGGATTTATAAAAAGTATACCTTTTGTTCCTCAGTGGTCTCTTGGAGAGATGACCATTTTCGGCAGTTTAGTTTTGACTTTTTATGTCTAGATTTGGTGTGCATATTTCAACTGTAGCTAACAGTCAGTGCTCTGTCCTGCCCAGTTTTTATGTTGTCTTTGTGATATTTGCAGTATTTTGCAGTTCAGCTGCAAAATATTGTCTATACTATTATATATTGTCTATGCAAGTATATGTCTTTACTATTACTAGTTTTCATGTTCAACTTTTGTGCAGTGCTCACTACTTATTACTAGCCATGTTTTGTTCACATGTGCTCTTGGATTGTTGCGCGAAGTGACACAGACTGCAAGCAGACAGGACGAGCGCTAACTTTCAGCTAACTATTATATATATATATATATATATATATATATATATATATATATATATATATATATATATAGGTGATTGCAAAAAAACGCAGCATAACAACATGACAAGGTATGAAGACATCAGTTAAACATATCAGGCAGTAGGGAAGTCAAAAAAGGAAACAACAAAAAGACACTACTTCAGATTAACACACGTGTTGTGAAGATACTGAAATTCGCATTCTAACAGACAAAGATGCATGGCTAACGCAAGTCTCTCCTAATCTTTTAATGTGGAATGCCTCGATTATTTCCCGTGTGGTTTGACATTTGTGCCTCGAAAGAATTTTTGTGTCTTCAAACAGGTTTACAACCGCAATTGAAACAATGTGACGCTAGATGTGAAGCATTAGGATTGTAAAGTGAATGTGTTCTTTTAGTCTAATATTAATGCACCTGCCGCTCTGTACAATGTAAGTCTTCGCGCACTTGAGAGGAATCTTATAAAGTATACCAGTGTTACAAGGCACAAAAAGGGACACATGTCTAACGCCGCAATCATCTTTTCTGTTTAGCCACCCTGTTCAAGTTTCCTATTTATCATAGGCACATGATAGACAACTTGCGGGGCCAAGAAAACTTCATTCAAGTCATATCTATTGGCCACGTTCCATAAACCATGGGATAATCTATGTACATAGGGCACCACAGCAAACTTTTTTTTTCTGTTTTTCTTGTTTCTCAGCCTGGCCTTTTACCCATTTTAAAAGCTTTTTGCAGGTTAGTGATAATAACTGCACAGGATAACTAGCCTTCTCGAGCCTATCTATTTGTTGTGAAAAACTGTTTCATATCGTGTCGACATGACTAGCTTATTCAGCTCTTAAGTTTGCCATTACTAATCATGTCCACACAAAATGAAACGAAGTTTTTCACAACAAATAGATAGAGAGGCATTCCACATTAAAAGATTAGGAGAGACTTGCGTTAGCCATGCATCTTTGTCTCTGTTAGGATGCGAATTTCAGTATCTTCACAACACGTGCGTTAAACTGAAGTAGTCTTTTTGATGTTTCCTTTTTTTACTTCCTTACTTCCTGATATGTTTAACTGATGTCTTCATACCTTGTCATGTTCTTATGCTGCGGTTTTTTGCAGTCACCTATATATATATATATATATATATATATATATATATATATATATATATATATATATATATATATATATATGTTCTTCGTTTCAATAAAAATTTAGTTGAGAGTTAGCGCTCATCCTGTCTGCTTCTAGTCTTTGTCCGTGTCACTTCGCGCTACAATCCAAGATCATGTTACTGTACCAACTCGCCCAACTTTCTATCCTTGTGTTAACATAGACACACTCAGACTTGTTCTTACTTATGTGACCGGTTATTCTTGTACTTTATAATAAGATGCAGTGCTTTTCGAAGGAAAACGTGATAGTTCGTAGTGAGGTTACTTAAAAAAAGCTGTTCTGCTTAAAATTTAATTGAGCAAGCCTGTGCCATAATTCGGTGCTTATGTCTTTGTATTGGTATGGTTTTACTCCTTCTCGTCCTCTTTAATTTTAAAATGTGCAAACATTATTATGTTACCATTTCCCTTTAATGAAATAATAAATACTTTTCTTCTGACATTTTGTCACAGATTTTACAATGATTTTGTTCAATTAGGTAACCTTAGACCAGCTGATTGTTATTCTGGTAGCTTAACTTACAATGCCTGTGGGATATTCAAAGCAAGCACATGGTGAAAAATAAACTAAATTATTGGGTATAAGCAGGTCACTGGCAGTAAGAGGAGCATACATATATTTCAGGAAATAGTGCATGCTTATATATTGAACAGCATGCACAGCTACACATGCTGTTTTGTTCGTAAATGCTGAAACATTATTCTAAGTGGAAGCGCTTTGTTGCACTTTGTTCTTTGGCTTTCAGTGCTACCTTTAAGTCACATATGTGAAAGTACTAGTAGAAGCATCCCGTGGGGATAAAATACAACTTTGATGAATAGAGGTATAAAATATGTGCTTAAAACGGCAAAAAACTGCTTGACAGGCAAACGTATGCCAATCCATGCATTGCGTGCGCCCTATTGCATTCAATATGAGCTACAACAAAGAGCTGTGGCGTCTTTCCCTCCTGGTCGAGCTGGTGTTGCGAAAATTTTTGACCAAGAAAAGTGGAGGTTTTTAATTTTTCTAACCATGCTTAACCATGCTTTTGGCTGTGTGCTGCTTCCACGGAGTGATAAGTACTGGTGCACCAAGGTGTGGGAGATCCTGTGTCCTTAGTGCAGCGCGCGTTGTTATTGCGCTCTGCATCCTGCTGGCAGTGTACTATCACTGCAGAGGAAGATTACGAAAAGCATAGGGTGTGTGCATTGCTGTGATCATGAAACTGAAATTTTTTGCCTGAAAGGGTCGCACGTTATGCTACCACATGACGGACCAGAAGCGCAATATGACGACGCCTCACAGATTCTGGCTCATACTGAACAAGGTAGTACCATAGCTAAGGCTAGGCAGCATTCACAACAGCTAGTCTGCCCATTAACTACATGGCTGTAGTGAACGCTAAAATACTTGCAGGGATAACACCCTTTTGGAAGGGTATTGTCCATGCTACACCCATATTGAATGGGTGGTGTCTGTGTTACACCCCATATAGAAAGGGTGTTGTTTGTTTTACACCCATAGGCAAGGTGACGTCATATTAACACCCCTTCTGTTGTGGGGTGTTAATTTGCACCGCTTTGCTTGGGGTGTAGCAATACACCCAAAAAGGGTGTCACCCATGGGACAAGTCATTTACACCCTTAAGGGTGTTAAAATTTTTAGAGTGTATCGACTGCAATGGTCACAGAAAACTTGAAGAATGCAAACATTATATAATCCATAAAAAGGGAGACGTTAAATAATTGAAAAATTATAGGTCCATTAGCTTACTCCCAGTATGACATAAGATATTTACCAAAATAATCTCCAATAGAATAAGGCCAGCACTGGACTTTAGTCAACCAAGGGAACAGGCTGGCTTCAGGAAGGGATACTCTACAATGGATCACATCCATACCATTAATCAGGTTATCGAGAAATACGTAAAATACAATAAGCCTGTCTATATGGCTTTCATAGATTACGAAAAGGCATTTGATTCAGTAGAGATACCAGCAGTCATAGAGGCATTACGTAATCAAGGAGTACAGAACGCTTACGTAAATACCTTGGAAAATATCTGCAGAGGTTCCACAGCTACCTTGATTCTACTCAAGAAAAGCAGGAAGTTATTTATAAAGAAAGGGGTCAGACAGGAAGACACAATCTCTCCACAGCTATTCACTGCGTGCTTGAAAGTATTCAAGCTATTAAACTGGGACGCCTTAGGAGTAAGGATCGACGGCGAATATCTCAGCAAACTTCGGTTTGCCGATGACATTGTTCTGTTCAGCAACGATGCAGACGAATTACAACAAATGATTGAGCACCTTAAAGAGAGTGTGTAAGAGTGGGGTTGAAGATTAATATGCAGAAGAGAAAGATAATGATGAATAGTCGGGCAAGGGAACAAGAGTTCACGATCGCCAGTCAGCCTCTAGAGTCTGTGGAGGAGTACGTTTATCTATAGGTCAATTAATCACAGGGAACCCTGATCATGAGAAGGAAATTCATAGAAGAATAAAAGGGGTTGGATCGCATACGGCAGACATTGTCAGCTGCTGACTGGAGGCTTACCATTATCACTGTAAAGGAAGGTGTATAATCAGGGCATTTTACCAGTGCTGACATATGAGGCAGAGACTTGGAGACTGACAAATAAGCTTGAGAACAAGTTAAGGACCGCGCAAAGAGCGATGGAATGAAGATTGCTAGGCATAACGTTAAGAGACAGAAAGAGCGGTTTGGATCAGAGAGCAAACGGGTATAGACGATATTGTAATTGACATCAAGAGAAAAAAGTGGAGCTGGGCAGGTCATGTAATGCGTCGGTTAGATAACCGTCGGACCATTTGGGTTACGGAATGGGAACCAAGAGAAGGGAAACGCCGTCGAGGACGGAAGAATACTAGGTGGAGCGATGAAATTAGGAAATTCGCGGACGCTATATATATATATATATATATATTGCAATTGGGGGTATAAAAGTCGGGTGTTAGGTTTATTGAGGGCCACCAGAGAGAAATTGGGGATCTTGTCGTCTGGCAGGAAAATCATGGATACAAGAGGGGTTTTCTTGTCCGGCAGTTAGGCATTTTCCGCTAACATTTACAAACGATTAGCACAAGCAATGATCACCTTTTCGACAGAAACTTACGATTTATATGAGCGAAATTACTCAAACGAAACAGTCATGGCAAGGAGAGCTGCTCGCAAATCATGTGACGGGCTCACTTGTATAAATTCTCCTTGTAGGGCATTAATAATGCATCTAAAAGAAATAATATTTAAAAAAACACGAAAAAAGAACGTGTTTGGTGATCCCTTCTTTACTTTGTTCTGTGCACATTTTTAACCAAGGAAAAAGGTAAGTAGTGCACACGGGCATGCTTCGCAGGAGGTGTGATGCTTTTTCGTAACCTAGCATGCAACCCCTTGTCGTTATGCGTCATCATATGCATTTGGCGCACTTCTGTGTCCACACTAGACCTGTCTGGGTTTTTGTCTTTGCCTGTCGTCGTCCCGTTTCACTGGTTCCTAATATGCGCTCTTGCAACAAAATTATTCGAATTACCCTTCTTTGAAGGCAATGCAGAATGTATACATAATCTCAACGTGACAGCTACCACTCGGAATGCAGATCAGCGTCAGCGCTGCGTTATTTCGCTTCCTAGCGCATCTTAGCTTCTCCTGAAACCTCAACGTCAACGCCACCATCGCAACTTGGTGTAGTAAAAACATATATAGAAAAGCATCTCGACAGGAACGCATATATTAATGGTTAGCCCTGCCCGTGTATCTTTGTTTAAACATTGCTAGCATCCGCAACTGGTGTTATGACATCGGAAACAATTGTCGAAAGCGAAAGGAAAACCCAGGCTTCCTATAGATATCAAGTCCAAAAATAAACTAATATAAAATTTAGTTATAAGTAAAAGGTCCAGTTATATGTTTATATATTTTAATATGGCCATGTAGGCTGAAATAACTGGCGTCACATTCTTTACCTGATTTACACGTGCGGCACCTCGAAGTGCGACAGTCTGTCCAACCTCTCTTTGACATAAGACACGTTCAAGGCCGGGCTACATGGAGCGACCTCTCACGAGGAACTTCGCACGGCATCACGCGGTGGCACGACGCTGATTGTTCGTTGGCTTGGCTGGATGGAGCGAAAAAAAGGCGTACGCCGCTGCGCATGACCAGGATGTAGGTGATGATGAAGATAAGGATGATTTATTGACATCCTCTTTGAGACGGGCCGGCGACAAATAGTCACCTAGCCTGTTTGATTTAATTTATTCGAAATACCCTACACGCCCGCAGGGCATTGTTTAAGGGGGTATCAAAATCCACTGCATAAAAAAAACAGTGTCAAAAACAGCGCCAGTGTCAAACAACGTCAAAAACTGCGCAAGCGCAACCAGGATTAGCAATAACAATAAAACAACAAAGTACAATACACATGGTGAATAAAATTTGAACACACAATCGTTGTACAGAAGAGAAGATCAAGCGATGCGGAAATAAAAGATATGGGGCGCCGGTTAAAGCACGCGATAAAAAAAGAAAATGTCGGGTACACTGTACACGTTTTTCATTCTAGCATTTTTGTGCACATTTCAATAATTCCTTTTTTATTGTGATAGAAATTACATGGACCCTCCAGGCGCATTTCTTCCGTCAGCGTCGCCGTGATGTTCCTTATAAAGTCTAAGACCTATAACATGTCGCCGCGCACCGTATGCTGCATGTGCGGGTGAAAGCCTACGAGGATGAGCCGACGATGGCATTTCAATCTCTCTCGCGCAAGGGAGGAAAGCAGCGAGGAAGCGCGCCATCTTCCGTCATGCGCAAAGCACGTGTGCT
Source organism: Dermacentor andersoni (assembly GCF_023375885.2). Classification (NCBI taxonomy): domain Eukaryota; kingdom Metazoa; phylum Arthropoda; class Arachnida; order Ixodida; family Ixodidae; genus Dermacentor; species Dermacentor andersoni. The sequence goes on from NC_092814.1 coordinate 179,833,244, forward strand.
TTGCGCATGACTTCGTGTGCGCTGTGTTTTCGGCGCTTAGTTCGCGTGAGACAGCACGAAGGTAAATTCGCTCGCTGCTGCTGCCACGCTTCCTCAGTCCAGCGTTTTGACAGCGAGTTTCCGCGGTCATCGAGCGACATGTGTTCATGTTTGTTGTGCGCGCATGACACCATGCTTGTTAATTTAGTTGGTAAGCGAATGTTTACAAATTTATGCGGTCAATGAAACTACTATCCTTACTTCGTATAGCTGTCTATTAGTTTGCTATCGCAATCAATGCTTCGTCTTTCGCGCGAAACTGCAACTTTTTTTTTTTTTCAAAAACCATTGTCGCTGGGTGTTCACAACCTGAGGATGTGGTGTACCGCAACAATGTTGATGTGTTTTACCACCTGCCACAATATAATAGCGCCGCGGCTCATGTATGAATGCAGAATAAATAATAGAGTACTCCGTGACATAACTTTACGTTGGGTAGTGTTAAATTTCATGAGCCACTGCTTATACCAATTAGTTACGGCGTCAAGTTCAGAGAGTACACCATTGATGTCTTCGCCATCGTTTTATATTTCTCTATAGCTAAATCAATGATCTCTCTGCACTTGAACGCTGAACAATTTTTACTTAATCGCACTATGGTGTCGTGCTTACAAAATTCAAGGCTAACTTGCTTGAGGCGCAGGTAAACGAATCAAAATAAACGGATGCGTAATAATCTAAGACTTAGGGAATTTCAACTTCCTGTTGGCACTTACCACGTTTCACCTTTCCTCGTGTTGTAGCCGTGTTCCTTTGCTTTCAGAGCAAGAAATTGCTGACAGATACTTGAAATGCTGTTTAATTTTCCGTTTTATTTACGCACTGAATCGATAACCGCACAATTGGTGGATGCTGATGACAGCAGCAAAGCGAAAGACATTCGCAGTTACTTCCGCGCAACAGCAACTCACCATTCTCTGGATTAATTATGAGCTGTGTAGATGGTTAGGGAATAATGTTTTTTTCTTTATTTTGAGACGTAATACAAGGCACGTAGTACGCATACCCATGTGCTCGGTCTGCTGAACTACGCAACGACTTCGTACATTTAGAAATGGAGCACGTTACGTGAGACGTGCATGCAAAGTTTCTTTCTTGTCGGATAATTACAGTGTCCTACAAGCGTTATTCTCGTATTTCTAGGTGTCTTGAGAGAACGAGACATGACATTGGTTTTCAGTAGGGAGGAAGTGAGGTCTAAGCGTGCATAATTTGCAAAATCAAACGTGGGCAACGTTTTAGGCGGTGTGTTAATAATGCAGAGAATTATAATTCCTATTGCAACAGCTCGACAGAAACAGTTTCGGAGGAAAGGTGCTGGATTCTGTAAGGTCGCACAAAGCCGTGTGTTTTTTTAGATTGTCAGGTTATATCTTCACAATATTTTAGCTGTATATTAAGAATAATTATAGAGCAAAAAACAGTAATAAACCTTCTAGCGTAGCGCTCTGAAATCTTCCAGTGAATACGGCAGTAGCATATTCTAAATAATTTAATGTAACCGTTAAAGAATTGCAGAAGTATGAAATTAGTTATTTTTATCTTGCCAAATGCTTTTCTGATTAAACTCCCTGCTTTCTCCCTTTCTTACCTCTTCTTCTTTCCCAAGCAGCTTTACAAACGTCGCCTACGAATAAATATATCTCGGAGGGTGCTATGTGAAATCAGCAATCGTTTTTCTAAGCAACCACTGCACCGAATTTGATGAGTTACGTTGCATTTACGTTGATTTCAGAAAGCGAATTTTTCATTTAGGCTGTGAACTATTTTACGAATATTTATAAAAATTTCTAAATTTTGAAAACCATACCACCACTGCCCCTCATTCATCCATATTCAGCTCTCTCCCTTAGAGGAGGGGATGTGTTACTAACTGTGCCAACAAAGCCCAATATTATATTTATTAGTAGAAGTATTGTAATATTGGTGCTGGACTGAGGCCAAACTACCGGTTATTTCTTTTTCTTTTAATCTAAAAAAGTTTGCCTAGTTTGGCTATTGACTTTTGCTGTCATTTAAATGTTTCACACGCATTTCAGTAGGAATGCTAAAAGGTAAGGCTTAATTTTACTGTAATGACCATTTTTCTTGAGTTTCTTGATGTCGGTTTACACTATTTCCTCGTGTTCCCTTTTAACCACAATATTTTTAGGCACCAGTTTTATATAACTCATGAAGGCAGCTGCAATTAAGGACTCTCAAGGGCGTCAAGGAGCCAGCTCAGCACGACTCCACATGCTGCAGAGAAGCTCACTCCGAAGCATCAAAACACGTCACGCAAATTGCTTGAGAAAACTAAAATATGGGTATGCTGGCTGTACCATGCAACTAAATGGAACCAAAACTTTCAAAAGGCAGCCATGTCACGCTAAGATAAAGATTCTGACGTGCTCGTGGCCGTCATCTTCACTTAGTATTTTTTGTAATGTCTCTGATGGGCAAGTGAAGATTAAGTATGGTCTCTGGAGACATACACATGGGAGCAAGTGTCATTGAAAAGTTGGAAAATGTGTTTTGAAAAACAGCTCATTGGTTTTGCGGCAAACGACTACTTTTTGTCTCGCCTCTCAACAGATATACCTAGGCGACGGAAATAAGACGCAGTTTTGCCCGAAAGGTAAAGCATCCAATGCGATAGCAAATCAGCAGACATCTATACGAAGTAAGGATAGTAGTTTTATTGGCCGTGTAAACTTGTAAACATTCCCTTACTAAATTACCAAGCATGGCGTGACGCACAACAAGGTAAGCTTGAACACATTACACTCGATGACCGCGGAAACTCGCTGTCAAAACACTGAAGCAGCAGCGAGCGAATTGACCTTCGCGCTGCCTCTTGCTTCAACGCGAACTAAGCGGTGAAATCAGAGTGCATACGAAGCAATGAGCCGTCGTCGCACCTAGACTCCATCATCAATCGCAGATGTCTTTCAAGATAGAGTCCGCGTGGCTGCGTCATACGAAACAGCCGCCGGAGTACAAAGCCCCCCTCCCTCTCCTGCCCGCGGTGCCTTGCGCACGATGGAAGACGGCGTGCTTCCTCCCCGCTTTCTTCTCTTGCGCACGCGATATTAAGCCGCCATCGTCGGCTCACCCACGCACTTTTTCACTCGCACATACAGCATACGGCGAGCGGCGATGATGTTATCGCCTTTGGACTTTACACGGAACATCACGGCGACGGCGACGGCATAAATGTGCCTGGGGTGTGCAATAATTGCTATCGCAACAAAAGATGGTACAATAACATTGCAGGTTTGGACAGTGACATTAAACGTACTTGCAATGAGCAGGGGGCCTATGTTGGCTATAAACAAGCACAACCCATGCTTGGTTGGCCGTGGACATAATTTAACAGCTCACGAATGTAAGGATACAAATACAAGCTACTGTGATTCTGAATTTTAAACGCTGACATGAAGCAGATACATTTTCATTTCTTCCATTTTATCTCTTCTTTAGCCGTAATTTCAGAACTGTGGCTTCCCTCCTAGGTTCAAGAAAGGGTGAGCATTAGGGACAGAGTACCTGAAGTTTAAGAAGGTAGTAAAATTAATTTGGAACATGTAAAATTATGGTATCTCCTTATGACATACTCAACTGTGTGGTTTTGGCGGCTATTGGAGGTGTTGATGGGGTGACTAAATCTACTTGTCAGCCAAGTGTGCAGGTGTAGGCAGGGATGTGTTTAATGCAAAGAACTGGGAGAGCTTTAGCTTCGAACGCTTGTTGAACAATTGGTGGATGTGAACATACATAGTGTTAATTGAGCAAAAAGAAAGACCACTTAGATTGGTGGCTTCTGAAGCCATAATTTTTATAAGGCAAAACAAAATAAAAGCAATTTTTGTACATAGTAAATTTCTCGACTTTAGAGTGTACAGTGACGTGAGAAATAATGCAAGGGATGTTCTCAATAGGTTAGAGAGCAGTTCTGCCCATATTATCATCCAATTACTTGCCAAATCTTATGCACTTTTAACTCGCATGACTGTTAACAACAGTCATACATTCGTCACCTTTTAAGCTTACATTTACATGATAGAACCAAGAACACACTTGTTGATCATTTTATAAACCTTTAATGGCTACTGGTAGAACTGATTGTGCCATTGCAGAGTGTACTTCTACACCCGCTGAACACTTCCTGTTTTCCCATGAAGTTATGCAAGACTTACCACTTATGCTCTTAGTAACCCACGAAAGAAGAGTAAACGAGCTGAAGGAATAAACTGGAATGCCTGCTTTATGCTCTATTGTTAAAAAAAGGTGTCTCATACAAAAGTGCCAAGTCGGTGCTGTGTGTGATATCTTCCTCATTGTGATCTTTCAGTAGCAATTGCTATTCCATAGCAATTCCAGTAGCTATGGATTGAAGCTCCAATTTCTCCGTACCTGAATAATTACATTTCCTAGTGTGACAAAGTAAAGTCATTTAAAATCTGCACAAACGGCAGCATGGTTTTGGATGGAACGCATGATCCCATTTCAATCATCGAAATTCATTGTGATTGTCATACAACAGTAATGTCATAAACCAACGCCATGCACCAGCAATATGCGAATGAGTCGGCTCAGTCCGGTGGACACTTAGACGACGATGTGATCATGGTAGCACAACAACATGCATTCAGCATTCAAGACGATATAAAGAGAATGTGAGAAAGACATTCTGTATTCCGTGATAAATGCCAGTAGAGGATTAGGTTTTTCGCTTGTCGAAGAAAAGAAATTGCACAATGGACAACCAAAGAACTTATTTACTAGTGCACACCCACCTTCTGACAACAGCTGTGGTGTGGCTTCGGGCACTGTATAAGTCTGTCCAATCACAAATATACTTGTTTTAAGGGGGAGAAAAGATTCCTGGGAAGCGTAATAATGTTTCTTGCTTTAGTATACCTTAACCGCTTAGGTAAGAAAAAGCTTTGGTTTCAGCTGCTTGGTTAATTCCGCAGGTATAGGCACAGTCGCATGCAAAATCCACGGGCAAGGAAAGGATGCGTAAAACAGGATGATTACCTTCCCATTTTATAATTTGCTTCTTTGTCTTTTTTGTGCACTGCCCTGCCTGTACTTATGCTTCAGTAGCCTTTGATGCAACGTGTTCACCACATACGATTTTTGTTTCACGTCTAAAGCCATGCTGCACTTATGTTAGAATGCATTTTCAACAGGTCACAATAAATGATCATGTAATTTTGCAGGCTGCTCTTGAGAAGTGTATTGTTCATACCGTAATACGGAGCGAAAAGCTACCAAATATGGCAAGAACTGTGATACACAAGGTTTTAATGCCAGTGCTTCTTGAAATCTTATACATATTTTGCCACACACAGACTGACAAATGCTGAATACGTAAAATAGGCTCAGAAGAATAGTTAATTTCTGTAGTTAGTACTGGTTTATAATTAACAACAGCGGAATAAACAGAAAATGGCACTGATTATCAACTGATGAGTTTATTTGCGTTGCTGTCCATTTTGATAGTTGGCATGCTACTTCATAGTGGGCGTTTGTTGTCAAACAAAAAAGCAACAAACATAGTTATGTAAAGGAAAGCATTCCCACAAGCAATAAACCACTTATTCGCATAGCTGTCTTTATTTCAGCAGAACCATTCTGATATCAAATAGGGCAACTTATGGCTGTATGTTGCCACTTAATTCATTTTTATGCAGAATGCTTCACTGCAAACATAGTGGCATTCTCTGCTGTGCAATGTCTACGTGAAGTGCCTTGTCTGAATGGCCCTCTCAACTTCTGCAAAGTGCGACCCAAGTCATTCCGTGCTGAGAACATCAAGTCCTTTCTTTATCTTGCACGACCTTCTTCAAAAAATAGGACAGGCTATGAACATACTGCATCACTGTCTTCTTTTCAAGTGTAAAAACCATAATATTGGACTGAGTAGCCAAAAGTTACACTTTCAGCTGCTCCACTTCAACTTCCATTTTAACAGCATCTTCAAACTTGCACATGAAAATAACAGGACTTTCGCGAGCTGTATGACCACAGACCATAAACTATACTACTCAGAAGGAAGAAACTCCAAGAAGGAACTCCTGAATTACTGCTCAGCACACACTAAGCTAGGGAAAAGTGACAGTGCCAAGCCATAAATAGCAGCATCCTTGACAAGCTCTCGTGTTCACCTGATGGAATTCAGTGTCGTGGAACAGGTCATGAAAACTAAGGAATCCAGATATCCAAAATGGCTAATAGGTACAAGTATGGAGATACTCTTAGAATAGTTGAATGTGGTATGTGCCAGTACTCATCCCAACACTATGATTTCCATGCGTAAAAAGAAGGCGATGGTGTCGTAAATTCATGGCCTCTCTTATTATTTGTAGATAGTCGTGGCAAAGTACGGAATGGATTTGATGTGCTTAGCACAAAACAAATTTAGTCGTGCTTGTCCAGAGCTTGACAAGTGCATTCACACTGAAGCACCACATGAAAAGAGCGCACAACAAGGCAGGCCACCATGTTTTTTCCACGCACGTGCAACTTTGTTGGTGAGATTCCTTTCTCCTGCAGGCGTATCTACATTGGGCAGACCGGGAGGTATTTTAACTTCCGCAATGAACACCCACATAATATTAAGGCAGCAAAGCACTCGCACTTGGCAATGCAATAATGTAGCTGCAGACGGTGCACGTACTGTACCTGCACTGCGACCAAGTAGCGCAAGAAATTATGGAAGCATTCATCAGAAGAAAAAAAAATCACAGACGATTAGGATACTTCCTAATGCGATATTTGAGCGCAGCTCTATACGTGTTTTCATTTGGGGTGTAAATATTTTGCATTATGATTATATACTCACACGATTTATATGCAGAAGAGAACGCGGACAATCTGTGTCGCAAGGCACGTTGCAAACAGAGCAAAATTTGGCGCGACTGCCTCGCTAATCGGGAAATCGCGAGACGCAGCACGTGGGTGACTTTGGGGACGATTAACAGCAGCCGCCGCAGGCAGACCTCCACTCATGCAGCGCTTTGTTCCATACAGACGAAGCGCGCTACTCTGGCGTCATATCATGGCCATTGTCGCCACACAGCCCGTCTTGCATGGCACTACGCTTTTCTTCACAGACTTTCGTTCCACCAACGACAAAAGCGGCTCTTTGTAGCGGGGAAATCATGCCACCAGTGTCAGCCACGAGGACACCCACGAGAGCGTCAAATCGAGCCTTAGAGACAATTTATTTGAAGGAAGGGAGAGAAGTCGGCCTGAGCTAGCGTGCTCTAGCCTACTACTCTGCACAGGGGGAGGGGGAAAGGGACGTAAAGGCTGGATGAGGGGTAATGATGACGTAGAAGAAGGATGCACAGCGATGAAAGCAAGTTGAGCATTCTCATCGTCATCAATAAAGTTCAAAAAAGTCATTCAGAAGTGTCATCCGCCTTCCAAGGCATGGCTTGAGTCACCAATCTGATCGAAACTTAACAAAAACGCGCAACGAAGAAGTTTGTGTGTGGGCTTCTCCTGTGTAAGCTGCACAGGTGCCCAGAAAGATCTTTAGATTATGTAAAGAGCAGCGATAAGCGGCTCTGGTACGGCTAGGAGATGCAGTGCGCTTTTAGCGGCTGGAGTCTGGAGACCATAGAGATTCACATGCATGGATTCTTACAGGAGCTTCAGAATTTTTTCAATGCTTTCCTTGTCATCATTTTCGGCCTCTTGCTTGCCTGTAGGGTCGTCGGCTTTACTAGCCTTAGCATACACTCCTCGATGTAGAGGAACACAACGGCGTGGCGTCGTACCCGTGGATCTACAGAAAGCAGAGGCCACTGTGTGTCTCTGCCACCCAGGGGCGACTAATGTTCGCCCTGTGCGCTCAGCGATCCCGTCTTTGCAGTAAGCGTGGTTACCGTCCTCGGTGCCGGCACGGGCAGAGGTTTTCGCGGCCCCTGCGCCCCGTAATGCGGGTCTTCCGAAGTCACTGGGTGCGCTTCTTACGCGCGCGAGCATTGACTTTCTCGGCGAACCGATTGATCAGCCTCTTTATGAGAAGATTTCTGTTGCTATTTTTCAGTTAGCCGACATTGCGCTCATCGATACCAAAATGACGCTGTTGGAATGAAGTTAAATAGGATATATGTTTTGTGCTTGAATTTAATTTCCTGGCTAGTAACGTGGTGTATCTCTCTCTTCAATCATATCGCCAATACTTAAGGCTATGTCAGAAAGAGTTGCGAAAGGACGAACATAGGAAAAAAAACGATGTAGACAGAAAGAGCGCTTTTTCCGTCTACATCGTTTTTTTTCTTGTTTTTTTCTGTGTTCCTCCTTTCATACCCGCAGCTCTTCCTAACATAGCCATGCACCAACTCGCCCAGAAAGAAGTTCTAAAATATTTTGCGAGTTTGCGCACATTTTTTCTATGTTTGATTTTCCATTGTATATCGTAATGTCCCCGTATTCCTTTAAGAAAAATGGAGTCAACTGAAAATAAAGGATCTTTCTACACTGCATTTAAGATGAAATTTTAGAGAATATACTTATGTTTTATTACAAAATGTGTTGTTATGTTCGTGGGCATCTTTCTAATCACATTCTATGTTTGCATCAGTATGTTTCTCGAAATTTTATTCAATTTGTCTTGTGACTGTTTGATGAATAAAAATTTTGACGTCTCAAGAAATAAAAATCTTTAAGTCTAGTGACTCGACGACTAAAGATTAAATCCAATTCACCAAGCGTAAATGAAGGAGCTGCAGATGAAGGAATCAAATATCCCTGGCATGTAAGTATTGCGAAACTGCTCTAGTGTGACCATAGCACAACATCGTGAGTGTATTAATCCCACTATTGGGAAGTGTACTAGCACTCTGTTCTGAAGGAGTACAAGCACTCTATTTTGGGGTGTAGATGCACTTGGTTTTGAGGAGTATAAGCACTCGGTTTGGAGGAGTATTAACACTCTTGTGGGAGGAGTATTAGCATTTTTGGGGGATGAGTGCCAGTGCTCACTTGCGGAGGAGTATTAAAATTCTGTCGAGAGGCGTTATTGGGCTTTCTCTCAAAAGGGGTTGATATACTCTGGAAAAGGGAGTTAAATATAGGACAAGCAGATACTCCCACAAAGGGCGTTCCCGGAACTCCCTTTGTTTTTAGAGTGCGGCAATAAAAGCAAACTGAACGAAATGTTCCTAATTTCTAAGTATGCCTTCGTCGTGTAGCTGTTAGTGTTGCCGTACTCGATAAACGTGTTTTATTGATTGCAATTAGATGGACATTCTAGGCGCAGTTCTGCGGTCGCCGTCCCCGTGCTGTTCCGTACAAATTCCAAAGGCGATAACGTCGTCGCCGCGCGCCGCATGCTCTATGTGCGAGTAAAAGCGTGCTAGGTTGAGCCACCGATGGTGGCTCAATCTCGCGCGCGCAAGACAGGAAAGCGGAGAGGAAGAACGCCGTCGCTGAAGGCCCCGGGGTGTGAGGAGTGGGGGTCAATCCCATCGCTCGTAATCAGTTGTCAAGATTGGAGTCGGGCATGAATTAGATGGTAGCTGACCCATGCCGTCGTCCCACTTATCCACGCTGAGGACGTTGTTGAAGGGAAGGACTGCTTCTCATCGAAAATGAGGAATATGGGTTTATTTACAGTATCTACATAAGGACGTTGCAGTTCATCAGTCTAGCATGACTGCGAGAGAAAGTACACTGAGCAGCCGCACAACAGTGGTTTATAAACACTCGGTCCCCCCTCGATCCCAAGGTGAGGGAAACGGCCGACCAGGCACCGTAGACGAGCCGCCTCTTTGCGCGAGGGATTACACACACACACTTCCGCACAGGTTCACGCTCCTCAACCGAGATCAGACGGTCTTCACAGAACTTGGGGCTGACGTCAGGAACGGTGCGTGGGAAGGGGCCTCGAACTACGTTCCCTCGGGGACTCCCTTGTTCACAGCAGACCAGATCGGCGGTGGCGGGTTCCGTCACAAAGCCTGGTTCGCCGAACTCATCTCGGCAATCCCGCGACGCTGAGTGGCGGACGTGGCGCATTATCCAAGAAAAGTTGACGCCGCTGTCGCAACAGGCTGGCAAAACTTGCACCTCAGCGGGCCGTTCTTAACAGCGGGCACGGGAGGGAGGGGGCTTTGTACTCCGGCGGCCGCTGCGTATGGCGCGGCCACACGGGCTCTATCTTGAAAGGGATCTGAGATTGGGGCCAGAGTCTACGTGCGACGAGAGCTGATAGGTTCGTATATGCTGTATTCTCGCCGCTTCGTTCGCGTTGAAGCGAGAAGCAGCACGAAGGTCAATTCACTTGCTGCTGCTTCCGTGCTTTCTCACTCCAGCGTTTTGACAGCAGTTTCCGCGGTCATCGAATGAGATGTGTTCATGTTTGCTTGGGCGTACATGACTCCATGTTTGTTAATTTAGTTAGTAAGCGAATCTTTAACATTTATACGGCCGACAAAACTACTATATATCCTTACTTCGTGTAGCGGTCTAGTAATTTGCTATCGCAATCGATGCTTCGCCTTTCGAGTGAAACTGAGACTTTTTGTGGAACAAAATAAATTATAAAAAGAGTCTTCCTTCTATTCTCTGTTAATGGCTAAGCAATCTTTTAAAAAAGCATTATACATGCATTAACAAACGATTTCTACACATTCAATTCAGCTGTAAGCTTTTCAGCGGGATGACATTGCGCCATTTGACAACGTTGAGCTGTGGAACGAGCTTGGTGCCTGTAGAATGTGCTGTAGTGCGTAGATAGCCTTAAAGGGCCCCTCACCAGGTCTGACCATATTGAGATGACAAGCGCAGAGCATACATTGAGAAATAACGATCGTGTCTGCAAAGTATTACATCGCTACGCGCCGCGGAAAGACCTGAAATTTCAAAGAGAACGCCGTTTTTCCTTCTCCTCGCGGCCGCCGCGCTCCAAGCCGGGCGGTGACGTAGTCGTGTCCGCAGTGTGACGTCGCTCGTGGTGACACGTGACTTCGAGAATTATTCAAGACAACATCTGTTATCTGTGCGATCTGTTGCTTGAATTGACGAATTGAAGTTTAGAGAAATAATTAAACACACAAAAGGAATGTCTGCGTTTTTTTTTTACTTCGCACCGAAGGAAAAGAGATGTACTTTCGCTTCCTCTGCTTGTTCCCGCGGTCGTGCGTTCACGTGTGTAGGTACCGAAACTATGCCGTTTTCTACCATGCTCCAGCGCCGTGATCATGCTCTGCGATCCGCTTGTTCTGCCTCAGTATTTGTGTAGCACTGAATTATGCCGCTAGTCATGTTTCCTTGTGCACAGCGCGGAAAATTGTGTGCTGCGTAAACGAGACAACAGCTGGCGCCGGAAAAAATGCGTAGCGCCGGGAAAAAAAGCGAGAAGAAAAAGAACTGAAGCCGGGGCCTGTAACATAGGCGTCACGCGATCCTTAAAGTCTGGTATGCGAGAACACAGGGAAGGAATTTCGCTTGCGAAGGCTAGACGGGGCGAGTGGAGAGGGCGTCTTGCTTGACAGTGGAGCCCGCCTGCTGAAATCATGGGTTCGCGGCACTGAAATATTTCTGTCTCGTCTATTAATAAGCCGATTTGAAAATTCTTTTTTTGCGGCAGAACGCTCCCTAGAGGACACGTAACAACTTCCAGTGTATAACCAAAATTTGCTATGGAGCCTGGTGAGGGGCCCTTAATAGCATACGTGCCTCGTGTTTCACAAGTAAGCCTGCAAGCGCCGGCGTGGCGGTGGTCACGGCGTCTAGTACACAGCAACCGGAGAGGGGCGACGGCGAAGGGTAAATGGTGATGCTTTATTTTACGCATACGAAGCTTATGTGTTTTGCTTTGAGTATAAGGACATACACTAGTAAGCACTCGGCAACAGGGTGAGACCTGCGCCTGCCGCAGAAAAAATCCGGAATCGACTCAAACCATTGTAAGGGAATGGCAAGCCATTTATTCAGCCAGAACCAGAAGGAACCTCTACCTTCCAAAAGTCATCATTAGCAGCCTATGTTTATGTCCACTTCAGGACGAAGACCTCTACCAGCGATCTCGAATTACCCCTGTCTTGCGCCAGTTGATTCCAAGTTGCGCTTGCAATTTCCTAATTTCATCACCCCAACTCATTTTCTGCCATCATCGACTGCGCTTGCCTTCCCATTGCACCCATTCTGTAACTCTAATGGTCCACCTGTTATCTCAATGTCAACTAGAATATCGGCTGTCACCGTTTCTCTCTGATCAAAAACCGTTCCCTTCCTGTCACTTAACGTTACCCCTAACATTATTCGTTCTATTGCTCTTTGCACGGTCCTTAACTTGTTCTTGGGCTTCTTTGTTAACCTACAAGTTTCTGCCCCATATGTTAGCACCGGCAGAACGTAATGATTGTACACTTTTCTTTTCAACGACACTGGCAAACTTTCAGTCAGGATTTGGTAATGCTTGCTGTATGCGCTCCAATCTATTTTTCTTCTGTAAATTTCCTTCTCTTGGTCAGGGTCCTCTCGAGTAAATGACCTAGATAAATGAACTTCTGTACAGAATCTAGAGGCTGAATGGCAATCATGAATTCTTGTTTCCTTGCCAAGCTATTGAGCATTACTTTTGTCTTCTGCATATTAACGTTCAACCCCCCTCTTGCCCTTTCAAGGTTAAGGTCCTCAATCATTTGTTGCAATTCATCTCCAGTGTTGCTGAACAGGACAATGTCATCTACAGAACTTATGTTGACGAGAAATTCGCCATTGATCCTCACTCCTAAGCTTTCCCAGCCTCATGGTTTAGATACGTCTTGACATGCAGTGGATAGCATTGGAGATATTGTGTCTCTCTGCCTGACCCCTTTATTTATAGGCAATTTTCTACGTTTCTTATTGTCTCGAGAACCAGGGTAGCCGTGGAATCTTTGTATAATAATAATAATAATAATAATAATAATAATAATAATAATAATAATAATAATAATAATAATAATAATAATAATAATAATAATAATTATTATTATTATTATTATTATTATTATTATTATTATTATTATTATTATTATTATTATTATTATTATTATTATGTTGTAGTCCGTAAGGGTCTTCTTGGACGCTCTTGACTGGGTTTAGCATGGGTGACGCCCTTTGTGCAGGGCTGCAACGGCCTCAGCTGCCCTGCGTGCTGGCTAGACGAGACCAATTTGGTCCTCGCAGCGGTCGCTAGCCATCAGTGCCTCCTTCTGCTTCGCACTTGGGTTTATGATATTGGGGACTGCTGTTATAAGTTTGCATTCCCATGTGGTGTGATACAATCTTTGTAAATATTTCCGAAGATATTCACGTATGCTACATGTACTCCTTGGTTTGAAGCCCAGCACTTCTTAAAGTGCTGGGCTTCAAAGCTGACGGGAGATTTAATTGGTAAGCCGCGGAATATGATATAGAGGTGATTGGAACGTTGGCGAAAAATCTAGGGAGAAGGTGGGGACTGGGTCGTCACAGCCATTAGTAACTTTTACTACATAGAAATTGGCCCATTGCTATATTGCAGTAGATCTTGTGAAACTTTAGCTCACCCAGGCTAAGTAACTATTTATTGCCACTCCAATTCAAAGGGGATGCCAGTAACGATCATCATCATCACGTAGCTCATTTTGTTCATTAAGCAGTGCCGCTCATCGTTGTATTATTAGAAAATTAGTATTGTTACTAGTATTAATAATAATAATAATAATAATAATAATAATGTAACGAAGAGACACCGGTTCCTCGAGCAGCGGTCTTTTACTCTTCCTCATTGCTTTCTCTCCAAGCGCCCGCAGTGCGAGCGCCCGAGCACAAAGTGCGCCCCTTCGTCTTCATTACAATAATATTAATGTTAATTTATTTTTTTGTTCCATAAACGTTTTGGATCTTAATAAAGAATCTGACATTTTTTTTTTTTTTTTTGAGTGCTGCCATGAATGTCACCTGTCAGGGACACGAGCATCGAGGCATCCTAGCTAGAGCGCGATATCTGAATTTTGGAGGCCGGTTGACTCGTCTGCTGCTCTTCTGCACGCTCCGCTTGGTGGCGCTTTCAATCCAGGAGCGTAGAGATTGACATGGCGAGACCCATAGGTAACGTACAGCTTCCAGAAGGGCTTGGATTTAAAGTGGGCGGAAGCGTCAACCGGTCAGCAGTCGAAATAAGCAAGAAATGTTTAGAGTATTGGTGGGAAAAAGAGCAGGGAAGATACCTAAACGACCGGATCCGTTGCAGGCACAAGCAGCGGTACAAGATTTACAGAGAAGTTTTGAGGAAGAGGAAAAAGATTCCGGAGATGCATACAAAAATGCTAAAACGAAAAGAATGCATAGCATACCTGTAAACTCAAGCAGGCTAGGTGACTATTTGTCAACGTCCCCTTACGAAGAGGATTCCAATAAATCATCATCATCATCATCGTCGTCGTCGTCGTCGTCGTCGTCGTGGTCGTAGCCAATTTCGAGCATTTACCAGACCTTTGAGGTTTAGTTTCAGTCATGAAATAATTCCCTTCATAGTTTCCGATACTAACTTTAATGTGACCTGCTAAAACCATCTTGCGAACTAAGAGCGCAAGTTTATAGTGCAACTTTTATTTCCGGGAAATCAAAGCAGGTGATGAGCAATGGTAGTGCGCCTGTACCAGAACCAGCGGGGTTCTCGATTCAAACCCAACTAATGACTTTCTTTTCTCAAGTTGCCGGAGCGTTCGAGCGTGATGTTGCAGAGATAGCTGGAACCTGAGCTCATAAGTGCTTAGCGCAGTGAAGGAGGCGAAATGCGCTGCTAATAAAACTTGACTAGCGTTGCTAAATTCAGTGACGCTGTGCAAGTATTAACTGTCTCTGCAGTAACGATCATGCGCGGATAAATATGAAATGAAGCCGGCGAGAGCGTGTATGCGGTCGCTGCGAAGCCCGTGGCGTCTGCGACGCTGCTGGCCAGGGCTAGTGGAATGGCAGAGCCCTTCTTTTTGGGGGCAAAAGCGCAAAAGCATGGCGCCAATTGTTCCCCGGTAATTGCGTCCCTTCCTCGCCAAGGTGAGAGGCGGCGCGAGAGCGCACCCTTTCCTCCTCATAGCGGCCCCGCAAATTGATGGCGCGCGCGCGCGCGAGCCGCTTCTAGCCGAGCGGGCGCGTGGCGCGAATCCTACGCCAGCAGATACGGCGCGAGCGAGGGCACAAAGTTTGCGGAGAAAGGAGAGAGGGGGTGGGGAGAGGTAGAGTCCGCTTTAAAGCACAAACTAGGAAACAAACCCGGGGACATCGCGCGCTGGAAGCGTGGGGGAGATAGCCGCCGTGCCTGGCTCTTTCCTAATTAGAAAGACATAATTTCCCAGGCCGCTTGCGGTGAAAATTTTATTCAAACAGAGACAAGCAGCGACGTAAGCCGCCAGCGGGCGAGGGACGAACAAGCGGGGAGGAAAGATGGCCGGGAAAGGAGCGAAAAAGCGAGAGGGTCGCATGGGGTGGAGGGGGAGGTTGACGCCGCGGCGGCAGTGCGCGTGCGGTGGGCTTACGGCGCACGCGCACGAGCGAGCCGCGCGCGGGCTCTGCGAGGAGCGACGCTGGGCGAAATTTAATTAACGTTGGAATGGAACCAGGCTCAACAACGATACCCTTTCTCTGCTCCTCTCCTGGTTCAGTATTCGTTTTTGTGTGTGCCGGCGCGCCGCATTCTCCTCGAGTTCGCCCGAGCGCAAACTCCCAAAGCCCGCTCGCCACCCACCTCCTGCCGCCTTGCGCACCCGCGCATCACCAACGGCGCGATAAGAACAACAGAGAAAACGCACCAGGGTCTCCACAACTGCAAATGGGCACGGGAGGGGAACAAACGTTTATTTACTATTTGGTTTCGCGAATTCGGCAAGCGCGCACAAACATCGCAGGAAGAGGTAGGTGAGAGGCGGGGGACGACGAAGCAAGATGCGACAAGTTTTTGCTCGACGCCGTTGCTGCCGGGGCTCTGCGCGTGCGAGCGCCACCGGATTCGAGCAGCGGAGACGTCCCTAACCCCATCCTCCGCGGCGACCGAGACAAAAAAAAATATATATATATATAAAACAAAAAATCGTTATCTTTGGTGCCCCTCCACCCTCTACCCGCCACCCCCGCATCGTCGTTTCCCCGACCGTGCGCGTTAGCTGTTCTTCGGCGTCCCCTTTTCTTCGCCGTGGAGGGCGCCCGCTATCCGCTAACTTTGTCTAACCCGCGGTCCTAAAACAGAGCTCGGCAAGCCCGCTAATGAGAGAAGCCGGCGCGCCGCCGCAGGACGGCGCCGCTAGCGTCGCATTGTTTGCGGCACAACGCCACTGCTGTGGGGGAAGGGAACGGCGACACGTGGCCCTCCGAGGGAACGGGGCGGGAGAGAATCGCCCGGCCGCGTGCATATTAATTATTGCGCTTCTCATCATCATCTATCATTAGCGCTTTATTCTTGCCGCCGACGCATCGTGTATTCCATTAGTTTCGGCGCCGAGCGCGCGTGTGTCTGTGCGTGTGTGCCCAGCGCATGTGTCGGTTTACATCTGCGCGGCGTAATATGGCACCGCGATGTGCCCACACCGCTCCGGTGGGTGCCGCCGAGCGCGCTGCCGCGCAACTCCGTGCTCCACGTCGTCGTGCTACTTCTTCGCTGAGTTCGTTTGCCAAACGAAACCAGCCGCGTTCCGACCACCGGGGAAATAAAACTACAATTGCTACAATGCCGCGCGTTGCTGCAAGGTAGCACAGCGATGAGTTTCGCGTGGCCCCAGCCGCGCGGCGGCCTACATGCCAGCGCGGCGGAGGCGGGCGCTCGACTCACGAAGTGACCCGGTTAACGGTGAGACTTAATGAGCGCGAGCCAGGCGGCTTGCGAAATGTAAATCGCGTGATCGCAACTGCTCGGGCGCGTCCATGTTTACGCGCCAGGTTTGCTGCCGCGTGCTCACGAATCGACCATGGGACGCTGTTTTCGCTGTCGTCGCGCAACCGAAATTCTGCGACCAGTCAGCTCGCTACGATACAACGGAAGCATTCGATCATCCGTTAACACAACGTCCGACAGCGTCGTCATTGACTTGACAGAGGCGTGCCAGAGTTTCGGATCGATGGATATAAAACGGAGTGAAATCTGTTTTCGCTTTAGCAGCAGCATCGCCAAGGTCCTGTTACTCTAAGTGTGATAACTAAATGGTAAAGTCAATTACATTCTATGTTTCAGACACCGAAACCATTTTGCATGTCAATAGCATATGTACACTAGAGTGTTCGTCTTATACTACTTGTTCTTACTATAAAGAATTCAAACGCCTCGCTGAGTAATGCATCACCGACGACAGCAATAATTCCAGCCACGCATTTCTGTCTTAGAAGAATCATATTTCGTGCTCTTTCAAAGCTATAAATTCTGCATCTGTGTAGAACACACTCAAATTTGTTTCATTGGCCTTTGTTTGCCCAGTGGACGCTAGGTACAAACATCCACGTGGGGACTTAGTTGGCCTTGACGTACTACGAGGTATGAGCCCTGCCTTAATAAATCGATATCAGCGGCCCTCACGTGCATGCGCGAGCTTTAGGCGTTAGCATTAGGAGTGTCAAAGTGGAAAAAAAGATTTGGTCTCAAATCTACGCTCTGAAGGTGGTTGGACAGCGAAGCTTTAAATGACAACTAGAATGAGTACCCATTCCGACGTAGCTTGAAATAGCGACATTCACAGTAGCGACATTCACAAGCATTTTATATAATTATTATCCAAAGACACGTCCACGGCCTGTAACTCAATTGACTTGCGTCGCTACTTAGTGCACCTACAGGGGACCAGAGAGACAAATAAAATAAATAAATTATTGGGTTTTACGCGCCAAAACCACTTTCTGTTTATGAGGCACGCCGTAGTGGAGGACTCCGGAAATTTCGACCACCTGGCATTCTTTAACGTGCACCTAAATCTAAGTACACGGGTGTTTTTGCCTTTCACCCCCATCGAAATTCGGCCACCGTGGCCGGGATTCGATCCCGCGACCTCGTGCTCGGGCCCAGAGAGAAGCGGAATCCACTTAACCACACCTTCCCCGCGCCCCATATGCACGCTCATCTTCAGGAGTCCTCACGACACGTGACCTTCCCATAGCACTCATCATCATCATTATCATCATCATCATCAGCAGCAGCAGCAGCAGCCTGGTTATGCCCACTGCAGGGCAAAGGCCTCTCCCATACTTCTCCTACTACCCCGATCATGTACTAATTGTGGCCATGTTGTCCCTGCAAACTTCTTAACCTCATCCGCCCACCTAACTTTCTGCCACCCTCTGCTACGCTTTCCTTCCCTTGGAATCCATTCCGTAACTCTTAATGACCATTGGTTATCTTCCCTCCTCATTACGTGTCCTGCCCATGCCCATTTATTTTTCTTGATTTCAACTAAGAAATCATTAACTCGCGTTTGTTCCCTCACCCAATCTGCTCTTTTCTTATCCCTTAACGTTACACCTATCATTTTTCTTTCCATAGCTCGTTGCGTCGTCCTCAATTTAAGTAGAACCCTCTTCGTAAGCCTCCAGGTTTCTGCCTCGTACGTGAGTACTGATAAGACACAGCTGCTATAAACTTTTCTCTTGAGGGATAATGGCAACCTGCTGTTCATGATCTGAGAATGCCTGCCAAACGCACCCCAGCCCATTCTTATTCTTCTGATTATTTCAGTCTCATGATCCGGATCCGCAGTCACTACCTGTCCTAAGTAGATGTATTCCCTTACCACTTCCAGTGCCTCACTACCTATTGTAAACTGCTGTTCCCTTCCGAGACTGTTAAACATTACTTTAGTTTTCTGCAGATTAATTTTTAGACCCACCCTTCGGCTTTGCCTCTCCAGGTCAGTGAGCATGCATTGCAGTTGGTCCCCTGAGTTACTAAGCAAGGCAATATCATCAGCGAATCGCAAGTTACTAAGGTATTCTCCATTAACTCTTATCCCCAATTCTTCCCAATCCAGGTCTCTGAATACCTCCTGTAAATACGCTGTGAATAGCATCGGAGAGACCGTATCTCCCTGCCTGACGCCTTTCTTTATTAGGATTTTGTTGCTTTCTTTATGGAGGACTACGGTGGCTGTGGAGCCGCTATAGATATCTTTCAGTATTTTTACATACGGCTCGTCTACACCCTGATTCCGCAATGCCTCCGTGACTGCTGAGGTTTCGACTGAATCAAACGCTTTCTCGTAATCAACGAAAGCTATATATAAAGGTTGGTGATATGCCGCACATTTTTCTATCACCTGATTGATAGTGTGAATATGGTCTATTGTTGAGTAGCCTCTACGGAATCCTGCCTGGTCCTTTGGTTGACGGAAGTCTAAGGTGTTCCTGATTCTATTTGCAATTACCTTAGTAAATACCTTGCAGGCAACGGACAGTAAACTGATCGGTCTATAATTTTTCAGGTCTTTGGCGTCCCCTTTCTTATGGATTAGGATTATGTTAGCGTTATTCCAAGATTCCGGTACGCTCGAAGTCATGAGGCATTGCGTATACAGGGTGGCCAGTTTCTCTAGAACAATCTGCTCACCATCCTTCAACAAATCTGCTGTTACCTGATCCTCCCCAGCTGCCTTCCCCATTTGCATAGCTCCCAAGGCTTTCTTTACTTCTTCCGGTGTTACCTGTGGGATTTCGAATTCCTCTAGACTGTTCTCTCTTCCATTATCGTTGTGGGTGCCACTGGTACTGTATAAATCTCTATAGAACTCCTCAGCCACTTGAACTATCTCATCCATATTAGTAATGATATTGCCGGCTTTGTCTCTTAACACATAAATGCATACATCTGATTCTTGCCAATTCCTAGTTTCTTCTTCACTGCTTTTAGGCTTCCTCCGTTCCTGAGAGCATGTTCAATTCTATCCATATTATACTTCCTTATGTCAGCTGTCTTACGCTTGTTGATTAACTTCGAAAGTTTTGCCAGTTCTATTCTAGCTGTAGGGTTACAGGCTTTCATACATTGGCGTTTCTTGATCAGATCTTTCGTCTCCTGCGATAGCTTACTGGTATCCTGTCTAACGGAGTAACCACCGACTTCTATTGCACACTCATTAATGATGCCCACAAGATTGTCGTTCATTGCTTCAACACTAAGGTCCTCTTCCTGAGTTAAAGTCGAATACCTGTTTTGTAGCTTGATTTGGAATTCCTCTATTTTCCCTCTTACCGCTAACTCATTGATCGACTTCTTATGCACCAGTTGCTTCCGTTCCCTCCTCAGGTCTAGGCTAATTCGAGTTCTTACCATCCTATGGTCACTGCAGCGCACCTTGCTGAGCACGTCCACATCTTGTATGATGCCAGGGTTAGTACAGAGTATGAAGTCGATTTCATATCTAGTCTCGCCGTTCGGGCTCCTCCACGTCCACTTTCGGCTATCTCGCTTGCGGAAGAAGGTATTTATTATCCGCATATTATTCTGTTCCGCAAACTCTACTAATAACTCTCCCCTGCTATTCCTAGTGCCTATGCCATATTCCCCCACTGCCTTGTCTCCAGCTTGCTTCTTGCCTACCTTGGCATTGAAGTCGCCCATCAGTATACTGTATTTTGTTTTGACTTTACCCATCGCCGATTCCACGTTTTCATAGAAGCTTTCGACTTCCTGGTCATCATGATTGAATGTAGGGGCGTAGACCTGTACAACCTTCATTTTGTACCTCTTATTAAGTTTCACAACAAGACTTGCCACCCTCTCGTTAATGCTATAGAATTCCTGTATGTTACCAGCTATGTTCTTATTAACCAGGAATGCGACTCCTAGTTCTCGTCTCTCCGCTAAGCCCCGGTAGCACAGGACGTGCCCGCTTTTTAGCACTGTATATGCTTCTTTTGGCCTCCTAACTTCACTGAGCCCTATTATATCCCATTTACTGCCCTCTAACACGAAGGTATTTCGCCCTCATCAGCAGCAGTCCTTGGTATAGTTATTCTGGCGGCTAGCTTCCCACGCTATGCGTGCCGCCATCGCACCTGGTTAAGCTTTTCCTAGACGCTAGAGCTATGCTTTGTCCGCGCAACCTTGAGCGATCGGAAAGCGCGTTTCCCCCTCTTGGCCGGCGGAGAAGGGAGGCTTCGTTCCGGCCGCGAAGCTCTCCACATCTCTGTAAGGTGCCTTGTGGATGCCTCGTGCTGAAGATGCCCTCTCGGTGAGCGCATATTTCACCCCTCATCTTTTAAGAGGTTCAATACATACAAGCATTTGTCTAGCAAACCAGATTTTTTTTTTTTTCAAGGGAATTTTCCACGTCTCAGTAATTTCTCTCGTCGTATTCGAGTGCTGATTGCCGTGTTATAGTTTGTTAACGAAGCTTTCCCTCAAGTCTAAATATTTTAAGGCAGTTTTCCTAGCCTCTAAAGCCGCTCGAGTTCGCTCTTCTCCTTGAGCGGCCATTCTTCCTAGAAAGTATGCCTTCCAACTACTCGACTATCCGAAAACCGACTATCGCGGACAACATGAGTCTCTTTCCACGTAAGTGTGAGGCTCGGAGGAGGAGCTGTGGCGCTTGAAAGTAGCCTGGGGCCTGACGAACCAACCGACTGAGCTATCTTTCCGCGCAACATCGAAGGGTCACGAGTTCAAATCACCTGTTATGTTCCTTTTTTTTTTCCGCCCCGTTTTCTTTCTTTTTTTGTTCTTTCTTTTAATGTCTTTTCCTTTATTTTATCACTGTACGGGAACCCTCCTAAAAAAAAATATATATATATATATATATATATATATATATATATATATATATATATATATATATATATATATATATATATATATATATCTTCAAATATGTATGGCCTCACACTCACATGTGCAGGTCATAAATACCAGGTTCTCTAGCCGAGTGCCATCCATGCGGTATAACCGAGCTCAGATTGGTCCACCTTGACTGACCAAATAGGGCACCACTGTAGGTTAAATGAGGCGTACAACTCCTGCGGGACCCGCCGTGGTTGCTCAGTGGTTATGGTGTTAGACTGCTGAGCACGAGGTCGCGGGATCGGACGCCGACCACGGCGGCCGCATTTCGATGGGGGCGAAATGCGAAAACACCCGTGTACTTAGAATTAGGTGCACGTTAAAGAACCCCAGGTGGTCGAAATTTTCGGAGTCCTCCACTACGGCGTGCATAATCAGAAAGTGGTTTTGTCACGTACAACCCCATAAATTAATTTTTAATTTAACTCCTACGGGGACGGTAGAGTATCCGTCTCCAGTGCAAGAGGACCGTGATTCAAATCCCGGTGCCGCGCTATTCTCCACCGGAAAATACAAAAAAAAAAACCGTGTGTTGAGAAAATTGCACAAACAGGCCTGGAGTGCGGCCTGATCCCGGTGACCAGAACCGGTAACGCACTCTCTCACCAGAGCAGGATTGGCCACCCTGGTGCAGTACTTGGCCACAACCTCCTATATGAATACAACAATCGAACCCCGGCCCTCAGTCCCCAGCAGCCGCGAAGCAACTGACCACGGCGGCGGTCAGATCTGTGACGCTGCAGAGGGTGCTAAGAATACCTGGCTCCGGACAGGCCGCCATTGGAATCTGAACCTGGCAACGTTTAACGTTAGAACGCTATCTAGTGAGGCGAGTCTAGCAGTGTTATTGGAGGAATTAGAGGGTAGTGTAGGAATCGCACCACTGGCACGAGTTGTTGGGGTCTCGGTGCTGACGCCCGTTATTGCCAATGGGCCGCAAGCCCCAAAGGTAGCGTTGGCCTGGCGGCCTGGGGCACTGGAAGCATCCGAAGGTCCCGGCAAAGCATGAGAAGACTGGTAACAGAACAACTTGTTTATTCTAACATAGCAAAAGAGCGGCCGGTCAGTTCGACCGAAGTGGAGAGACGGGAGAGCACGTAACTCAACAGTACAAATCGGAGCCTCTCTCCTGGCGTCCGGGGGCAGCTGCTCTTATACTCTCGGCGTCGCGGTCCAAAAGGGAAGGTCACGGGATGAAGGTCACGGGATGAAGGTCACGGGACGGCGGAGCATGAGCCCACGACGGCGCGCACGGTCGAGCCGAGAGACCTGCTGAACCGAGTGTAGTGACGCATCGCCAACCCTCACTTGGGGAGCTCCGCTCCCTGGCTGCCGCGCTTTGACAAGCGTGGGCACACACACACACACGCACACACGAAGACACGTGGCACTGAAACACGCCTGGACACGCTTGGCGGGTAGGCGTTTCGGCGGCGTCGAACGGGCCAAAATGTCCGCCGCTTTGAACAAAGCCCCGGCGTCCGTTGCATCCGCGCCGGCATTACCGCGCGTTGTAGGCGAAACGTAACAGTAGTAAATGGGATATAATAGCGCTCAGTGAGGTTAGGAGGACAAAAGAAGCATATACAGTGCTAAAAAGCGGGCATGTACTGTGTTACCGGGGCTTAGCGGAGAGACGAGAACTAGGAGTCGGATTCCTGATTAATAAGGAAATAGCTGGTAACATACAGGAATTCTATAGCATTAACGAGAGGGTGGCATGTCTTGTTGTGAAACTTAATAAGAGGTACAAAATGAAGGTTGTACAGGTCTACGCTCCTACATCTAGTCATGATGACCAGGAAGTCGAAAGCTTTTATGAAGACGTAGAATCGGCGATGGGTAAAGTCAAAACAAAATACACTATACTGATGGGCGACTTCAATGCCAGGGTAGGCAAGAAGCAGGCTGGAGACAAGTCAGTGGGGGAATATGGCATAGGCTCTAGGAATAGCAGAGGAGAATTATTAGTAGAGTTTGCAGAACAGAATAATATGCGTATAATGAATACCTTTTTCCGCAAGCGGGTTAGCCGAAAGTGGACGTGGAGGAGCCCGAATGGTGAGACTAGAAATGAAATCGACTTCATACTCTGCGCGAACCCTGGCATCATTCAAGATGTAGACGTGCTCGGCAAGGTACGCTGCAGTGACCACAGGATGGTAAGAACTCGAATTAGCCTAGACTTGAGGAGGGAACGAAAGAAACTGGTACACAAGAAGCCAATCAATGAGTTAGCCGTAAGAGGGAAACTAGAGGAATTCCGGATCAAACTACAGAACAGGTATTCGGCTTTAACTCAGGAAGAGGACCTTAGTGTTGAAGCAATGAACGACAATCTCATGGGCATCATCAAGGAGTGCGCAATAGAAGTCGGTGGTAACGCCGTTAGACAGGAAACCAGTAAGCTATTGCAGGAGACGAAAGATCTGATCAAGAAACGCCAATGTATGAAAGCCTCTAATCCTACAGCTAGAATAGAACTGGCAGAACTTTCTAAGTTAATCAACAAGCGTAAGACAGCGGACATCAGGAACTATAATATGGATAGAATTGAACAGGCTCTCAGGAACGGAGGAAGCCTAAAAACAGTGAAGAAGAAACTAGGAATAGGCAAGAATCAGATGTGTGCGTTAAGAGACAAAGCCGGCAATATCGTTACTAATATGGACGAGATAGTTCAAGTGGCTGAGGAGTTCTATAGAGATTTATACAGTACCAGTGGCACCCACGACGATAGTGGAAGAGAGAATAGCCTAGAGGAATTCGAAATCCCACAGGTAACGCCAGAAGAAGTAAAGAAAGCCTTAGGAGCTATGCAAAGGGGGAAGGCAGCTGGGGAGGATCAGGTAACAGCAGATTTGTTGAAGGATGGTGGTCAGATTGTTCTAGAGAAACTGGCCACCCTGTATACGCAATGCCTCATAACCTCGAGCGTACCGGAATCTTGGAAGAACGCTAACATAATCCTAATCCATAAGAAAGGGGACGCCAAAGACTTGAAAAATTATAGACCGATCAGCTTACTGTCCGTTGCCTACAAAGTATTTACTAAGGTAATCGCAAATAGAATCAGGAACACCTTAGACTTCTGTCAACCAAAGGACCAGGCAGGATTCCGTAATGGCTACTCAACAATAGACCATATTCACACTATCAATCAAGTGATAGAGAAATGTGCAGAATATAACCAACCCTTATATATAGCTTTCATTGATTACGAGAAAGCGTTTGATTCAGTCGAAACCTCAGCAGTGTTACGTTTCGCCTACAACGCGCGGTAATGCCGGCGCGGATGCAACGGACGCCGGGGCTTTGTTCAAAGCGGCGGACATTTTGGCCCGTCCGACGCCGCCGCGACGCCTACCCGCCAAGCGTGTCCAGGCGTGTTTCAGTGCCACGTGTCTTCGTGTGTGCGTGTGTGTGTGTGTGCCCTCGCTTGTCAAAGCGCGGCAGCCGGGGAGCGGAGTTCCCCGAATGAGGAGCCTGGAGGTCTCTCGGCTCAACCGCTCGCGCCGTCGTGGGCCCCTGCTGCGCCGTCCCGTGACCTTCATCCCGTGACCTTCCCTCCTTCCCTTTTGGACCGCGACGCCGAGAGTATAAGAGCAGCTGCCCCCGGACGCCAAGGGGGAGGCTCCGATTTGTACTGTTGAGTTACGTGCTCTCCCGTCTCTCCACTCCGGTCGACCTGACCGGCCGCTCTTTTGCTATGTTAGAATAAACAAGTTGTTCTGTTACCAGTCTTCTCATGCTTTGCCGGGACCTTCGGATGCTTCCAGTGCCCCAGGCCGCCAGGCCAACGCTACCCTTGGGGCTTGCGACCCATTGGCAATAACGGGCGTCAGCACCGAGACCCCAACAACTCGTGCCAGCGGTACGATTACAACATCTGGTTGCCAGCGGTGAGATCGCGACAACGGAGGCCAGCAGCGAAGAGATGCGGTTGACTGTATGCTGAGCAGCTCAACGACCATCCGGGAGCAGCGCAACGAGCCCTGTGTGATGACTGGTTGCCTGCAGCGGAACGACTGCGCTGAAGTCTTGGCTGCGAGGTTTGGTGAGTGCGGGACTTTCTTCTTCTGAGTTTTGCCAGGCTTTTGTTAGTGTTAGAAACAGAGCTGGTAATTGGGGTTGTCGTTGCTGCCGGGTTAGTTTGCGGCAAGACAATAGTAGGCAGTAGAGAAAGCAGCATTCAGAGCAGCCATGGATTTGAAGTCGTTGCGCAAACCGAAATTGCTGGAGCTTGCGAGAGAGTTGGGTCTGGATGTCTCAGACAAACTCAGAAAACCAGAACTGCTAAGGGCTATTCTTGAGTTAGAAGCTGAGGATGACGAGCTGTCGGAATGCCTTGAGACCATTGAGGAGAGGGAGGAGCAAAAAGAGAAACAGGAGCGCGAACTTAAAGAACAGAAAGAGAAAGATGAGCGTGAACGTAAAGAGCAACAAGAGAAAGAAAGAGAGCGCGACCGTCAACACGCTTTGGAAATGAAGCGTCTCGAGCTAGAAATGGAACGCGCTCGTAATGGAAGTCAGGCACACGGTGCAGGAGAACGAGTATTGTTCAAAATGACTGACCTGATGCGGCCGTTTAAGCTTGGAGAGGACATTGGTTTGTTCCTGGTTAACTTTGAGCGAACGTGCGAGAAGCAGGGGTTCTCTCGGGAAACGTGGCCACAGCGCTTGCTCACTTTGCTACCCGGCGAGGCGGCCGACGTAGTCGCTCGCTTGGAGAGAGAGGGGGCAGAGGATTTCGACAAAGTGAAATCGAGTCTGCTAAAAAAGTACCGGCTGTCAGCGGAGGCGTTCCGTCGGAAGTTTCGGGAAAATGAGAAAGGCAAAAGCGAGTCATATACAGAGTTTGCGTACAGGCTTATGTCAAACATGCAGGAGTGGCTCAAAGAAGAGAAAGCGTTTGGTGACCACGAGAAAGTTCTGCAGTGTTTCGGGCTAGAACAGTTTTATAGTCGGTTACCTGAGAACGTGCGGTACTGGGTCTTGGATAGGCCAGACGTTAGTACGGTGGCTAGAGCCGCTGAGTTAGCCGAGGAGTTTGTGACGCGTCGGGCTCGTGGAGCTAAGGACGGTCAAAAGGGTGAATTTGGCTCCAAGTTTGAGAGGCCAAAGTTCACGCCCATGAGAGCAAAGGGGGACACACGTAGTTCGGATGCGAGTGAAAGCAGTCCGACCGAACGTAAGGAGACGGCGGCAACCGAAGCCGAACGCAGAAAGCGGTTCGAGACGAGGCAAGCGCGCGTTTGTTATACGTGCCAGAAGCCGGGTCACTTTTCGGCGCAGTGTCCAGAAACAAAAACACAAGTCGTGTTTTTGTCTATATGCAGCACTGACGAGAACATGAAGCTTCTCGAGCCTTACATGCGAGACCTCCTCGTGAACGGGAAAGAGTGCCGAGTGCTTCGCGATTCCGCAGCTACAATGGATGTAGTTCACCCCTCTTACGTAGAACCCGAAATGTTCACGGGCGAGTGCGCATGGATCAAGCAAGCAGTGGAAGCTCATAGCGTGTGTCTGCCGGTAGCAAAAGTGCTTATTGAAGGACCTTTCGGAGCACTTGAGACGGAGGCCGCAGTGTCATCTATGCTGCCCCCCCAGTACCCGTACTTATTTTCAAACAGGTCCGATCACCTCCTGCGCGAGAAGGGGCTTTTGTTTGGTGAGGCTAGCGTTCAGGCCTTAACCAGATCGAAGGTTCGGGAGCTCGCTGCAAAGGCGGTAGTTGCGGGGCCGACGTTGTTGAACGATGAGAAAGGGTCAGAGGCGCAGCAAGCTGGTATTCAGAGCACGCCCGAACTGAATAAAATTGAGCCTGTAGCGTTAAAGGCACCAGATACTGGAGAGGAAAATCCCGACACAGGAAAGTTAGAAGAGCTGTCTCCAGATTTGCTCATCGCGCCTACGTCAGACGGACTTAACAGGTTGCTAAAAGTCAGCCGGTCGGCTTTGATAGCCGAGCAAAAGAAGGATGGCAGCCTAGAAAACATACGCTGCATTATCAAGGAAGGTATCGCCAAGAAAAATGCTCGCTTTGTGGAAAGAGGTGGGGTCCTGTACCGGAAGTATCTAGACCGCAGAGGAGTGGAGTTCGATCAGCTGATCGTGCCTCAATGCTATCGTCAGGATCTGTTGCGCTTGTCGCATGGGGGTTCGTGGTCCGGACACCTAGGAGTTAAGAAAACTAAGGACCGTCTCTTGCAGGAGTACTATTGGCCAGGGTGTTTTCGGGACGCAGACCACTTTGTGAAGACATGCGACACCTGTCAGCGGGTGGGCAAGCCAGGGGACAAATCGAGGGCGCCGTTGAAGTTGGTACCTATCATTACGGAGCCTTTTAGACGGCTCGTTATTGATACAGTGGGACCTCTGCCGGTAACAGCCACGGGGTACCGACACATTTTGACTGTGATCTGCCCAGCGACAAAGTTCCCTGAAGCAGTGCCGCTTAAAGAACTCAGCTCAGTTGAGATAGTCAATGCACTACTGTCCATATTTGCGCGAGTTGGTTTTCCTGCAGAAATCCAGTCAGATCAGGGTACAGTGTTTACTAGCGCTTTGACGACAGCCTTTCTCGAAAGGTGCGGGGTAAGGCTGTTACACAGCTCAGTGCACCACCCCCAGTCGAATTCCGTTGAGAAGCTCCACTCCGTCATGAAGCGCGTGTTGAGAGCATTGTGTTTTGAACATCAAACTGACTGGGAGCTGTGTCTGCCTGGAGTGATGTTTGCATTAAGGACCGCGCCGCATGCGGCTACGGGGTTCTCGCCAGCTGAGCTGGTGTACGGTCGCTCGCTGCGATCTCCGCTTCGCATGCTTCGAGAATCATGGGAAGGCAGGGGCGACGACCCAGTCGTGGTAGAGTACGTGCTTAAGCTCCTCGAACGCTTAAGAAGGGCACAGGAGTTGTCAGGTGAAGCAATGGCAGAGGCCCAGCAGAGGGCCAAGGTTTATTATGATCGGACAGCCAGGGCCCGTCGTTTTGAGGTGGGCGATGAGGTCATGATATTGCGCACATCGCTAAAGAACAAACTCGACGTGCAGTGGGAGGGCCCAGCACGGATTGTTCAAAAACTGTCGGACGTTAACTACGTGGTGAGTCTGCCAGGAAAGCGGAAAGCACAGCAAGTTTACCACTGTAATCTGCTCAAACCCTATAAGCAACGGGAAGCAGTGGTGTGCATGATGGTAAACGTGCCCGAAGAGCTTCCGGTCGAGCTTCCGGGACTAGGCTCAGTGACGAACAGGAAAGACACCGATCAAGTCATTAGTGACTTAATAAGTAAAGCATCGCTGTCGCCTGAGCAGAAAACAGAACTACACCAGCTCTTACAAGAGTTTCAAGGTCTGTTCTCTGAGAGGCCTGGTAGGACTTCTGTCCTTACTCATGACATAGAACTTACCTCCCCAGAGCCAGTACGATCCAAGGCGTACCGGGTGTCACCCCGCCAGAGCGATATTATGGAGGCTGAGGTAAAGAAAATGCTACAGCTCGGTGTTATTGAAGCGGGTGAGAGTGATTATACCTCCCCTTTGATTTTAGTTGAGGTACCGGGCAAGGAACCTCGTCCTTGCGTCGACTACCGCAGGCTTAATTCCATCACTAAGGATCAAATTTATCCGATCCCTAACATCGAGGAGCGCCTTGAGAGAGTGAGTAGCGCTCAGTTTATTTCCACCCTAGATCTTGTCAGGGGTTATTGGCAGGTTCCACTTACAGAAGAGGCTAGTAGGTATGCGGCGTTCATTTCACCAATGGGGACATTCCGTCCTAAAGTTTTGAGTTTTGGTTTGAGGAACGCGCCATACTGCTTTTCTAGCCTCATGGATAAAGTGTTGCGGGGACAGCAAGAATTCGCTTTACCGTATCTAGACGACGTAGCGATATTCTCCGCATCCTGGCCTGAGCATATGGCCCACTTGCGGGCAGTGCTAACCCGCCTGCGCGATGCGGGCTTGACAGTCAAAGCTCCCAAGTGCCAGTTAGCACAGGCCGAGGTTGTCTACCTCGGACACGTGATTGGTCGGGGTCGTCGCCGCCCCTCTGAAATAAAAGTGGCCGCTGTGCGAGACTTCCCGCAACCGCGCACGAAGACCGATATTCGGTCGTTCTTAGGTGTCGCCGGCTACTATCAGAGGTACATCCCCAGGTACTCTGATATCGCGGCTCCCTTGACGGATGCTCTAAGAAAGACAGAGCCGCAAACAGTCGTCTGGGATGAGACGAAGGAAAGAGCTTTTAGCGCCCTAAAGAGCGCCCTAACAAGCCAGCCTGTGCTACGATCGCCCGACTACACAAAAGGGTTCGTTGTTCAGTGTGATGCTAGTGAGCGAGGCATGGGCGTTGTACTGTGCCAACGGGAAAATGGAGAAGTAGAACACCCCGTCCTGTATGCTAGTCGTAAGCTGACCAGTCGTGAGCAGGCGTATAGCGCCACCGAGAAAGAGTGTGCGTGTATCGTGTGGGCCGTTCAGAAATTGTCATGTTACCTAGCCGGCTCGAGGTTTATCATTGAAACGGATCACTGCCCTCTCCAATGGCTGCAGACCATCTCTCCCAAAAATGGCCGCCTCCTGCGCTGGAGCCTCGCTTTGCAACAATATTCCTTTGAGGTGCGTTACAAAAAGGGGAGTCTCAACGGTAACGCCGATGGCTTAAGTCGAAGCCCCTAACGTGAGAATCAGCCTCAAAATTGCTTGTTACTGATGTTTTTCTTCCTGAGGCAGGATTTTTAACTTATTGCTTTTGTGTAGTGTTTCAAAGTGATGATGTGCTTTTTAGTGCAATTTTTCCGCTTTGTGGACGCGTTCTGAGTGCTGCTAAACTACTGTAAGGAACTAGGCAGCAGTAAAAAAGGGGAAAGAGCCTGGCAGGGTTTAGTGAGGGTTGTGCCGTGCTTGCTGACTGAGCGGTTGACTTTCAGGCGTGGTTCTAACGCTTGCCGGAAACGAGAACAAAAATGTCAACTCTCCCGAAGTCACTTTGCAGTGTCCTGTGTGCACCTGAACGTGAGAACGAGGCCTTCTCTGTGCGCTGCGCTCAAGAAACGCCCAAGGACGCCCAACTTCGGTTATGAGCATCATCGAGCGACATCCCTCCGGACAGCGGATGCAGTCCCCTGACCATCGGGATCTCCTTCCCCCGGCGGGGCGGTCTGTTACGTTTCGCCTACAACGCGCGGTAATGCCGGCGCGGATGCAACGGACGCCGGGGCTTTGTTCAAAGCGGCGGACATTTTGGCCCGTCCGACGCCGCCGCGACGCCTACCCGCCAAGCGTGTCCAGGCGTGTTTCAGTGCCACGTGTCTTCGTGTGTGCGTGTGTGTGTGTGTGCCCTCGCTTGTCAAAGCGCGGCAGCCGGGGAGCGGAGTTCCCCGAATGAGGAGCCTGGAGGTCTCTCGGCTCAACCGCTCGCGCCGTCGTGGGCCCCTGCTGCGCCGTCCCGTGACCTTCATCCCGTGACCTTCCCTCCTTCCCTTTTGGACCGCGACGCCGAGAGTATAAGAGCAGCTGCCCCCGGACGCCAAGGGGGAGGCTCCGATTTGTACTGTTGAGTTACGTGCTCTCCCGTCTCTCCACTCCGGTCGACCTGACCGGCCGCTCTTTTGCTATGTTAGAATAAACAAGTTGTTCTGTTACCAGTCTTCTCATGCTTTGCCGGGACCTTCGGATGCTTCCAGTGCCCCAGGCCGCCAGGCCAACGCTACCCTTGGGGCTTGCGACCCATTGGCAATAACGGGCGTCAGCACCGAGACCCCAACAACTCGTGCCAGCGGTACGATTACAACAGCAGTCATGGAGGCATTACGGAATCAGGGTGTAGATGAGCCATATGTAAAAATACTGGAAAATATCTATAGCGGCTCCACAGCCACCGTAGTCCTCCACAAAGAAAGCAACAAAATCCCTATAAAGAAAGGCGTCAGACAGGGAGATACGATATCTCCAATGCTATTCACAGCATGTTTACAAGAGGTATTCAGAGGCCTGGAGTGGGAAGAATTGGGGATAAAAGTTGATGGAGAATACCTTAGCAACTTGCGATTCGCTGATGATATTGCCTTGCTTAGTAACTCAGGAGACCAATTGCAATGCATGCTCACTGACCTGGAGAGGCAAAGCAGAAGGGTGGGTCTGAAAATTAATCTGCAGAAAACTAAAGTACTGTTTAACAGTCTCGGAAGAGAACAGCAGTTTACGATAGGTAGCGAAACACTGGAAGTGGTAAGGGAATACATCTACTTAGGGCAGGTAGTGACCACGGATCCGGATCATGAGACTGAAATAACCAGAAGAATAAGAATGGGTTGGGGTGCGTTTGGCAGGCATTCCCAAATCATGAACAGTAGGTTGCCACTATCCCTCAAAAGGAAAGTGTACAACAGCTGTGTGTTACCAGTACTCACATATGGGGCAGAAACCTGGAGGCTTACGAAAAGGGTTCTGCTGAAATTGAGAACGACGCAACGAGCTATGGAAAGAAGAATGATGGGTGTAACGTTAAGGGATAAGAAAAGAGCAGATTGGGTGAGGCAACAAACGCGGGTAAACGACATCTTAGTTGAAATCAAGAAAAAGAAATGGGCATGGGCCGGACATGTAATGAGGAGGGAAGATAACCGATGGTCACTAAGAGCTACGGACTGGATTCCAAGAGAAGGGAAGCGTAGCAGGGGGCGGCAGAAAGTAGGTGGGCAGATGACATTAAGACGTTTGCAGGGACGACATGGCCACAATTAGTACATGACCGGGGTAGTTGGAGAAGTATGGGAGAGGCCTTTGCCCTGCAGTGGGCGTAACTAGGCTGATGATGATGATGATGAATTCTTCCAATAGCACTGCTAGACTCGCCTCACTAGATAACATTCTAGCGTTATACGTTGCCAGGTTCATATTCCAATGGCGGCCTGTCCGGACAGGCCGCCATAGCACTGTCACAACACAAACCAGTTGCCAGGCGGGCTCTTCTTTTACATAAGAAAGTGTAGTTACGTCACTCTCCGCTTCGTATGCTACAGTTGCCGCTTCCCGGCAACTGTAGCTAATGCAACCGTAATCTTAACCGGGAAACGCTTGCGGCGAACGCTATGCGTGAAGGTGAACTGTCTGGTCCTTTATTATTTCCCCGCACAATGATGATGATTATGATTATGATGATGATGATTTCTTGCCATCCCCTTTGAAACGGGGCGGGGACAAATCGTCGCCTAGCCTGCTTGAGTTACTCAGCATCAGCGCCGCACAGCCGGCCCCGCCGCTGCCACGGATGCGCGGAGGCGAGCGCCAGTCTGCTGGTACTGCAAGGAACCCTACGGCGCAGGCGGCGCGCGCCTCCCGAATGTTTGCCTACGGAGGCACACACGACCTATATATATATATATATATATATATATATATATATATATATATATATATATATATATATATATATATATAGTAAACGAGAAGAAAGGAAACTGAGGGCTCGATTTTTATTAGTTATACCATAAGAAACCAACACGCAAAGAACCCAAGGACAGCATAGGGAAAATTACTTGTACTTATTAATTACATTAAAGAAATTATAAATTAATGTAAATGAAAGTGGCTGAAAAAAAAACAACTGGCCGTAAGTGGGGCACGAACCCGGAAGAGTTCCCGGCAAACTGGCCCATGGAGCAACTGCTCCGTAGATACTAGTGCTTATGCTCGCAATTCGACA
Source organism: Dermacentor andersoni (assembly GCF_023375885.2). NCBI lineage: Eukaryota > Metazoa > Arthropoda > Arachnida > Ixodida > Ixodidae > Dermacentor > Dermacentor andersoni. The sequence continues at coordinate 179,866,774 of NC_092814.1, forward strand.
ACATCCAAAACGAAGCGAGACACATTCCACGAGAACAGCAAGAGCTAGATAACGAAAATAGATGAGAGCATTCTAAACGAGACGACTGACTAACTAATAGAGATTCAGACGTCAGACACGAGCAGATATTTAAACAAGGTTGTTACAAAGACATCAAAGCTTCATTTCGAGCTTCCAGACAGCCGTACGTCCCAAGCTTCGCGCCAGACGAGCAGCCAGGCTTCTGTCAGCATCTAGACGGTCGCAATTGGAACTGGTGAAATTCGATGGCAACCGCAAACAATAGCACCGCTTTTGGACACAGCTTTTGATGGCAGTGCACAATGAGGAAGAGCCCAGCACCGCTGAGAAGTTTCATTACCTGAGCACTCTACTCAGTCGAGCAGCCACTTCGGCCATATCTGGACTCCAGGCAACTGAAGAGTGTTATCAAGACGCCATAGATATTCTCAAGAAATGCTTCAAAGATAAAAGTATAATAGTTCAAGAGCCCCTCCGAATCCTTTCAGATGTGATACCGGTCTCGTCCTCTACAAACATCATGCAACTTCGAGGCCTGTAGGACCAAGTACAGGTGCATGTGAGGAGTCTCGAAGCCTTGGCACAAGTCCCTCCACTCACTGTTCTTTGTTATGGGAGATTCTCTTGCGAGTCTTACCGTCAAACTTTTTTTCATGAGCTTTTCAAACATTTCATGAGCTTTTGAAGCCGTAGACAGCTTCCACAGCAGTATCAACGACGCAAGCGGAAGTTGACTCTGAGCACTGCATGATGAAAACAGAGAAAGAGTTACTAAGTCTTCTGGAGTACTTCGATCATCAACTTCAGTGCCGAGAAGTTGTGCCAGCACGTGCGTCCCCGAAAACGCCAGAAGTCGCCCAGAAAAAAAAAAGTGGCATCGCGATCTGTTCAGCTTCACAACGCTCCATCAGCAGTGGCTCTACAAATTGTGTTGGAGAAGCCTAACCTGCGCCTATTTTGCAAATCATCTAAGCGTAGTGTCGAAGTCTGCGGCAACAAAGAAGCGGGTTTGATGTACAAGAAACAGATTCTCACCAAGGCCGGGCGATGCTTTCGATGTCTGAAGCAAGGTCACAAGGCAAGGGACTGTAGAGGAAGACGAAGATGCGATAGATGTTCTAGATGTCATGTCACTTCTACGTATGTGTAACACTGACTTCGACAACAAAGAGACAGACTTCTGCGACAGCACTGAACCTTCTTTATAAACAAGCGAGCCGAATTATATTATTGAGTTCTTAATGGTGAAAGTGGCAGGCGCGGCATTTTCAAAGCACTGCAAGACACTTTCCGACAGTGGAAGTCAGTGCAGCTTTATTACCATAGATGTATCACGCACACTCGGCTGTCAGTTTCTGCAAAAGGAGACGGTGACTGTAGCAGTAGCAGTTTTCGGAGGACAGAAGACTCGGAAAATAGTGAGAAGAGTACGCGTGATCGTCTTTCCGAAACAGACGGATAAACCTATTGAAATCGAAGCTTTAGAAGTGGAGTCCATCTGTAGCGAGCACATTCCCATTCCAAATGAAGAAGTCATAAAAAAGATGGAAGAAACTGGATTGGATACACGAGCCCTTTCTTTAGATGGAGACGACGAAATTTCTTTAGCAATAATATTCAGACTATTAGGCTATTACTGGCTACTTGCGATTGGCGGTGTGAAAACCATGTGGAAAAAATCGAAGGAACTAAAAGCTGTGCACACTGAACTGGGATAGACTGTGCAAGGGCCACTTACTTTCCCAGGCAACACCGTTCACTGTTCCAGCGCCATTGTGCTCCGAGCCTGCATAGAAGAGGACACTGTTTCAGAGGCTCTTATGCGGTTTTGGAACCTGAAATGTCTAGGCGTCACAGCTGATGAAGAAAGCATGCTAGATAGCGAAATGACGCTACAAGAGTTCGAGAAAAATATAACTAAACAGGGCGGTCGCTATCAAGTTCTACTTCCTCGGAAGGAAACGGTGGACCTGGCAATCAATTTCTCTGTGGCCGCTAAACACCTTGGCATTTTGATGCGCAGGCTCAGCAAGAACCGCAGCCTATTGGAAAGGTACGTCAAACCTATTCGTGTAAATCTGGAAGAAGAATCAGCAGAAAGAGTTTCTTATTCAAGTTCCACAAGAAATTTCCACTTTACTACATGCCGCATCCAGCGCTGATCGAAGAAGACCGGACTGCAACAAAGATTCACATCGTTTTCGACACCTTCTTGCATAAACGTAGAGCGAAGTCATTGAACGAAAATTTGGAATCCGCATCTATCATAAACCGAGACATAGCCGCACTACTTTTGCGTTCCCGGTGATACATGGTCGCTATGACAGCAGATGTCGAAAAAGTCTTCCTTCAAATCGGCTTGCATGAGGAGGACAGAGATTCACTACGATTCCTCTGGTTTACAATGCCGATTTTGGACTAACGAACCCTTACCAGAACAAGAAATCTGGAGGATGATCAGAGCGTCATTTGGAGCTACTTCAAGCCCTTTGCTTTTGATGGCCACGTTGCAACATTATTTTCGGTCCGCCTGGGATAGCTCCAAAACGACAGCTGCACTACTTTAGAAATCCAAGCACATGGACGACCTTCTGATTCGAGCTGACAGAACAGAAGAGGCCATTAGGATGCATGAAGAAATAATTAACATATTCATAGATGCTTCTATGAACGTAAGGGAGTGGGAAAGCACTGATCCTGCAGTGACTACCAGTTTTAAATATTCAATCTCGTCACAGGAACAAACACTTTGTGCATCGTCACGAACACTCAAAGGTCTTGAATTGTCCTGGCATACGGACAATGACAGTTTCTTTTTCCATCCTGTGAGCATCTTGCACTTTATTTCACAGCTACAAGTGACCAAGCAATTTCGCTCTGAGAGCTGTGGCAAGATTTTATGACCGCTTAAGTCTCATGTCTCCCTTTCTTGTGAGAGCAAATATATTTTTGCAAGACCTTTGGAGAACGAATCTCGAATGGCATGAAACTTTACCATCCTATCTAGCGGAAACATGGGTAAAATGAAGTCAAGAAGTAGGTCAGCTTCAAGACTTCAACATCCCCATATTTTTGAGCACCGGAATGGAAAGTCCGATCTTAGAAATGAATCTACACGTCTTTTCCGGCGCAAGCGAATGAGCATACGAAGTAGTTGATTACGCATGTATGTTTGATCCTACGAGCAACGCTTGTAATACAATTCTGTTCGCAAAGACGAGAGTAGCGCCAATCAAAGCTATAATACTGGCTCGACTTGAACTAATGTCTGCTTGCTAGCGGCACGCATGTACCGTTATCTTTCAAGAAACTGCGACCTAGACTTCAAGAAAGTAACAGTTTGATCCGACTCGCAAATTATGTTCTGTTGGATTCGAAAAGAACCACAAGCTAAGGGATTCTTCCTTTTGGCACTTTTGCCCAAGCAGAGAAAACCCGGCAGACTTAGTGACGAGTGGATTCTCAGCTGACAGATTACAGAAAGCAGAGCTGTGGTGGCATGGGCTGAAATGGATGAGCGATTCTTTAAGGTGGCCAAAAAACTTTTGTCAAGACACGCAGATAGAAATACCGGAACATGTCAACAAAACATGTACTTATGCTGTCAGCACGAAGCCACCCTTGGAGAGAACGGAGTGGTTCATGCAGTTCTCCTATTAAACTGTTAAGAGTCACAGCGTGGATGTTAAGATACACGAAGAAGCTTAAAGGGGAGCAGAAGTCATCGCAGGAGCTTTCCACTGAAGAACTTCAAGAGGCTGAAGGATATCTGATACGTGTCGAGCAAAGGACACGCTTCAGCGACGAACTGACGTGCCTTTCGGAAAATAAGCCAATTCCCTTGATGAGCCACATTAAGCACCGACGCGTCTTCTTCGACGTAGACAGCTTAATTCGTGTTCAATGTCGAAGTATTATATCTCTGCCACCTTACGAAACATTTGTGGATGCTAACAGCGAAGGCCAGCTGAACAGGTTGTTGCAAAAACCAAAAGACCTGAAAACCTTTTGGGATCGCTGGACGTAAGATTACCTATATAAATTGAGAAACTTCGCAGTTAACAAAGCGAAACGCACCGACTTGCTGAAGGGAGGAAATTTAGATTTCATCAGCGACAAACAACGTCCTCGGCAAGTCTAGGTGATGGCAAGAATAAGAGAACTACATAACGGACGTGATGGAAAGGGCCGTTCCTGTTCTCTTCATTTGCCGGGCAGATCTGAAGTCAGTAGCCCTGTTCAGCTGTTCAACTCATGGGAAATCGAATGACGCCATCTGCTGGGCGCGGGAAGATATTGGAACTTCGTCTTTCAGCTGTCTAGCAGCCGATCATTCATGATCGTCGTTTTGCTCCACATGAGCTCTGCGCGCTCGAGGGGATGAAGCCATTTTTTTTTTCATTCGATGTTCCCTTCAAAGAAGAGTATGCGTTTAGGACGTACCGTCTCTTTTTAATCAAGACAGCGTGGTAGCCGGCGGACATTGAGGCCCACCACAGTGACTATTCGATTCGAAGACAGAGTCTAATAGGAAACTATTCCATTTGTTATTTGAAAGCCCCGGATATTATCACAGGCGTTCTTCAAATGGCCAATTTTGAAGCACACATGCTTTGCGGCGCTTCTCGTGTCACTGGATATAGGATGACTTGAATGTATTGGCAACTTGTATCAGTGATTATGATATTGCTACTCAGCCAATGGCAATATTTTAGCCCGAAGCAACATGCTTTTATTTTTCACTTAGTCTAAAACTTATATTACCAGAGCAAAAGCAGTTGGACAGCAACTTTTCTCCATCTAGTTCAGCAGGATTTCAAGGGTAAAATAGGACCAAGCACTGGCTTCACCTCTGCTGGTAAAAATCAGCGGGGCCTGCCACTCCAGAATTTTTCAAAAGCCTCGTTGCGTGTCTTCGACTCAATTCCGAGCCTCCTTTATTATGGTGGCGCCATCTAGTTCAGGAGCCTGCAAACGCATGTTGTCACGCATCGTAAATTTTACATCAAAATTTAATGAATAGCCATCGGATCTCTCTCAAATATATACGGAATGAACTTTTTACGCATTGTCCATAAGTACGGGCTAAGTTTAAGTGTTTTTTTCTTGATATTTTGCATAGATGTAGAGTTAAAAAATGAGAGATAGCAACATGGCGGCGTTTTGCGGTTGCCACTTTTTTCACCCAGCTTTTCCTCTAGAGTCAATATAGTAACTGTTTTTGTAAACCCAACCATCATCAAGCATGGATGAAGGTCCATTAATTCGATAAAATAACGCTCGATGTCCAGCTGATGTGCCCATAATAAGGTTGAGAAAGCAGAGACCAGCGATGACGGGGACTACTGGGATCACGATGCACAGCGCGGGGCTGCCGCAGTGGTGGCGGAATGAAGCTGCTCGTGATATCGAACTAATATATTATGATGGCGCCAAGTGCGGACTCGCCCGCTTTCACATATTATCGCTTGTCCTTTTCGCTTTCACGTTCATTTGGCCGCTCGGTTGCAAAGTATAGCATTCGATCCCTCATGTGGGGAACGCGCTCTTCGACCACGGTGTCCTCCTCGTCTTGGATCCTCTTGAAGCTACGTTTAGGTATCCGTTTGCCCCATCCGTCCCAAAACGGCTCCTCCTCCAACTGTACTGGCAAGACAGGTCCGTCCTTGTCGCCATCGTAATAGAGCGTAAGCAGCCGGCAATGTGACCCCAAAGTGCTTGCTGGACTATGCAGTGACGACGCCAAAGATTAGCTCAATAATTACAACCTTCCGTGAATCTGATTTACATTTATGACCGCCTAACAGACTGACCCCTGTGCCGTCCGCGAAATTGCCGCCACCTGTCACCGTCTTCCACATTCCTGCAGCGACACTCGCCTTCCCGGAGAGGGTGGCCTACGTTCTCTAATTCGTTCTCTAAGCATATTACGCGAAGAGCTACACGGTTACGATTCCCAGTGTTCATTCGGGCTCCTGTCGGTACCCTGGTTGGTCCCGGTTGCGTGACATTATCAGAGAAGAATTGGCGTCTTTGGCAGACCTCGGCAGAGGTTATGGAGCGAGTCTCCCACAATGCTTCGGACGTCCATGTTTGCCGAGGTTGCTGTGCGCTAACCACGACTGTTCCCACTTCACCATCAGCCGCCGCCCCTCGACCACTTCGCACCAGTGGTAAACAAGACAACCTCACCACCTCACTACCCTTCATGGTTCCGTCAGCGACCCAAAAGATATGTTTTTTTTTTTTTTTTGCCGCAAGTTAAAAAGCACAATAAGGAAGACACATAGAAGACAACACGGGCGGGCGTGTTTTCTTCTATGTGTCTTCCTTTCTGTGTGTGTTTTAACTTGCGGCAAAAAACATGTCTTTTAGCAAGGACCAGCTAGGCCAACAAGCAGTTCATCAGCGACCCATTTGTTACTGCTGCGGTATTCGTGGCTGGATCTCTCGCTTCTGCCGTCGGCACCAGAATGACGGGAGAAGTGATGACGCCAATGTTTGAGAGAGGACCCCACTTGTCCGTTGGGTACCTATCCTACTTCTCGGTCGGCCAGACGCCGTTCTCTGTCTTCCTGCACTCGCGCCTCACCAACCCATCATGCTGCTTCCGAGTCCCAGCTCGTTAGAATTCGTGCGCAAGACTAACGGCTGCAGTTTTTAAGAGCAAATTGCTAGTCTACTGCTTGAACTCGTCCTGGGGTCCTGAAACCATGTTTTCTCCGATCCTTGAAAGAATTCCTTTGGAAGTATTGGTCGGCATAGGTGTTGCTGTTTCTAAAGGCCACAGCAGCTTGTGATCCTGCCTTTGGTGAGTGCGAACACCCTATAGCAGCCCGTCTGTGCGCGGCTCTAATGAAGGTTTCATGCAATCCGCAGGACAGCTCGTGTTTTGGTTGATGGCACCTTCCATAATATTCAAGTTGCGCGTTCATCAAGTCACTTTGTGCTGCTTAGCAATTCATCAACTTCATTCGTTTGTGCAACAGCTGAATACAAAGAAATGCCGACTTGCCAGTAAAGCTATCAAAGTCCTGGGAAGCAGGGTCAGTAAAAAGAGAATTCAGTCAGATACCAAAAAGATCACTTCTTTCCTATACTTCCCTCGAGCGACCCACCTGAAATGTCTTCGCAGCTTGGTCTTGCATACTGCCATCGCTTCGTTTATGACTTATTGGTCATCATTACACCTACCTCTTCACCGCCTACTGATACTGACACCTTTTTCGTAGACTGAGGAATTCGAAGCTGCATTTGAAGTCTCGAGTACCACACTTAAATTTGGGCTAATGATTTGGCATTTTCATTAAACCGCTTGCATCTTTATTCACGCCGACGCCAGTGGGCATCACATCGGCGCTGTTCGTCTCCAGGGTAATAGCGTGTCCGATGTGCAAGCCATTGTGTACACCCGCCGTTGCCTTTCACAAGCCGATCGCAACTACACAATCACTCAACAAGAGCATCTGGATACTTTTTGGACGATTCCAAAAATTTCGTCCTTACCTGCATGGTCGTTATTTCGTCATTGTGATGGATCACGTTCTTTGTTGGTTATCGTTCATACAGAATTCGTCGGGACATTTAGGCCGCTGGATACAGCGTGGAAGGATGGGATTACGCTGTCACATGCAAGTCCGGGCAGAACAACTGAGATGTGGACGTTTTGCTACGTGCTACCTGCGTAATACTGACGTAGTCCAAGCCGACCGAAAACGCCGTATGACAAATGAAACCGCGTTACTTTATTCCATCCTGGCGACGAAGCGCTACTACGTATACTCTCACTCGCAAATTCCTTTCCCGTGTGCCAAATTTCTTTCTGGCTTTATTAGGCTATACTTCACTGTTAAACAAACCTCCGCCATCAACTATTGCGTCGTCTCCATTCTGGCATCAACCAACCGCTGTCGTCGCAGCACGGAAATAGTGCACGTCTCCCGGCTCAAGCCTTTAACTCGTCTTTCTCACTATACATTTCCACCTCTGTCAACTTGGCCGATTCCATGGGTAAGAGAAGGAAGTGTGCGAGCGCTATGTGTGGACTTTTCCATTTTCACGTATACATAGATATTATCATTACTTGTCATCTTCGTCTTCCCGTTCGTTACCGAACACGTTCGGAATAAAACGTTGGTTCGGCCTCCGTCGCTGTATATTTGTATTGCTCTTGCTATCAACGAGCCGCAATACGTAAGAAAAGTATTGTCCGTTCAGAACTTAAAGAGAAAAGCACGTTCTTTAAAGAAAATGTGCTCGTCTCTAGCGACACCATTCAACTTAGTGCTCATTGTCGATGTAAATGGGATCGAACTGGGCGTCAGGTGAACGAAAGGAGTGAATTGAATTGGCGATTTTGTGTATCATGTCGTCTTGAAGTGTTGACATTGAAGGCATTCACGAGCCCAGCGGCGCACGTCAGTGTTCACACTCAGCCACACAAAGCGGGAAGTAATTAGACAATGGGTGGCACGAACTCCGGGATGACTTGCGCCACGTAGCTTGTCAAATACTTGATGGCGGAGTCAGAATGGAACGAATGGGCGTGTTGTACCCCTTGATACGTTGCAAGTGATAGCGCCTGAAGAAAATTGAAGAGGCACGTAGGACAGCGCTAATGACGTAGTAGAGGACCGGAGATACCGAAAGTCGACGTCAAAACGGTGCGCCATGGAAATTTTTTGCGAAGTCCATTGTGGCCGTGTATATTGCGTCGATACGGGAGAAGGCATCTGCGGCTGCGTTGACTGGGCCTTCAATGTGTCTTAAGTCCATGGTGAACTCGGAGATGGAATTGAGGTGCCGTATCTCTCGTGCGGTATAAGTGTTGTGATTAGCGCGAAAAGCGAACGTGTTATGACTGCAGTAGACAACATGCTGTTTGTCACGCGCAAGAGTCGAATGCGAGAACTACGCTGGCAAGATAGTCGGAGGACAATTCCCACGCAATGCTGGGCACCGTAAATTTTCGCGTAACGAGCATACCTCGTCAGAGAAGTGCCACAAAGGGAAGAAATATTTGCCACTCCAGGGGAGACAGAGACGCCGCGAAGGGCTCACGGACCTTTTCCCGAAGAAAGCCGCCACGAACTGGTGTTTGCCCTATACTGAGAAGCAGCGGAGAAGACCAGTTGGGGAGTAAAATACCTCCTCTTCCATTCCCACGGCCAGACCCTCTTTCCATCAGTGCACCTGCTGGAACTTAGTGGGGCCGCCGGTCCAATATGCCGTCTGCGACAGTGTTTTTTGTACTTCTTGATTGGTTGTCGTCCTGGTGGGTTGGGACCTGTGTGTGATTGGCTACCGCCAGGAGGGAGGGTTCGAACAGAGGTGCTATAATAACGGTGCGGAGAGAAAACAAGGTGCTTTGGCCATGGAAACGAGGCTCATTCAGATGCTTGTTGCTAAACACTTGAGATTTTTCTGTTTTTCTAGTCAACGATTTGTTCAAGTGCCAGTATACCTGTTGGTTATCATTTTACCAACTTCCGAGCTTCTGATTTCTTCAACCCGACGCCTCCGCGACGCTACCAGATGGAGTCGGGTTCGAGACATAACCTAGCGCCGCAACAACTGGTGATCAGCAGTGACATCTGAAGCTACAAGCGGCAGCAATGGTCGGCCAGCGTGAGAGCAGCTGTCTCGAGACAGATCACGTGTGGATGAGTGCTTGACTTTTTCTTTGATGTGAACCAGGTTCTAAAAGAGGGTTAGCTTTTAGAACTTGTAGATAACTTTGCTGAAAGCCTAGAGGTTAGGTACTTTCGGATTGTTGTTGTGGAAGTAGCCGGCACTCGAAAGTATCATGGGCTTGCAGAGATTGCAGAAGCCGGACCTGTTGCTGTTGCGTGAAGAATTCGGGGTTGATAGAAAGGGTTTGCCACGAAAACGTATGATCAGACAGGAACTCATTGATTAGCGGGCCGATGAGGAGGAGCTCAGTGAAGCATTGAGCCTCCTCGAACAAAAAAGAAAGGAAGATCAGCTCAGACAGCAGAAAGAGAGGAAAAGGGGGAGGAGAAGACAGGAGCATGATGTGGAAAGGCTGGAGCGCGAGACTGAGGTCCGCAAGTTGGAACTTGAGTAATAGGTCGGGCAATTGTCCCCAGCAAGTGGTACCTCTTCTCAACAAGAAGGCAGAGTTCAAAATGTCTAGGTATACGCAGCCTAATGTGGTATCAGGGGATATCGGTCTGTATCTTGCAAATTTTGAATGAACGTGCGAGAAACTTTCGTTTGAGCGAGACACAGTCTCAGAGGCTGATGACGGTTCTGGTCTGCGAGGCAGCAGAGGCTGTTGCGCGGCTCAGCAAGGAGGACGCGGACAACTACGAGAAGGTCAACAAAGTACCGCCTTAGCACAGAAGCGTTTAGACAAAGATTTCGGGGCACGAAGAAGTCGAGAGACGAGAGCTATTCCGAGTTTCTGTACAATTTAAGAGTAAATTTAACCGAATGGTTAAAAGCACTGAGTCCTAGAGTGACAGGGGTGCTGTAGTGGAGAGGATGCTGGTAGAGCAGTTTGACAACTCTCTCCCAGAGCAGGAAAGGAATTGGTTACAAGACCGGGGTGACGTACCTTCTACCACGAAAGCGGCCGAACTCGTCGAGGAGTATGCATTGCGCCAACAGCTTAAAAGCCTAGGAGTTGATAGGGGCTACATTTCCAAAACAAGTGCGAATAACCGTTGTGTGAAGCACCCTTCGAGCACTCGAGTTGAGAGAAAGGGAAAAAGGTCTCTTCAGGCAAAATTGAAAGAAACGACTACAGTGAACCGAGTGAAAAAGTGACCAACGCACAAACGGCAAAGAACGCTTTCGAGACTATGAAGCCGTTCATTTGCTACAAATGCAATGAGCCGGGTCACACAGCGGTAAACAGCACAAAGGAAAGGGTTGCGTTTTCGTATGTCAGTGACTACGAAGAAAAGGTCAAGTTGTTGGAGCCTTACGTGCATGACCTGGTAGTACACGGGAAACCGTGCAGAGCACTGCGCGGCCCGGCGGCAATGGATGCTGTCCATCCATCGTATGTTTCTTCATCTGACTACTCAGGCCAATGTGCATAGATCCACCAGGGGGTGCAAGAACAGAGCGTGTGCTTGCCAATCGCAACAGTGGTCATCGAGGGCCCTTTCTGTAGGCTAACAAACGAAGCTGCCGTTTCAGGAAAGCTCTCTAAATGCTATCCGTACTTGTTCTCAAACAGATCAGATATGTTATTGCGAGTGAGGGGCATTATTTTCAGTGACCGGGTTCTACAAGCATTAACTTGTTCAAAGGCTAGAGAATTGGCAACTCAACTTACTTCCGAGAGTTACTCTAAGTAGGAAACACTCGATAAGTGTGACGGAAACGAATGAACGCCGTGCACACCACCGCAACAACGAGACACCCGAGACGGGTCAGCCGGAGATTCAATCTCGCGAAACTGAGAACGAGGATGTCCTTGAGAATGCGTTATCGCCGGCAGCGTCAAGTAGTTTCACTACCCTTCTAAGTGGGAATAGAGAATAGTTGGCTACTGAGTAGGTGGAGGGCCCCGCCATTCAGGAAAACAGAGAGCGCCAGAGAACGAGTACTCCAGCAAAGAAGAATATTTCTTTCCAGCTGAGAAGCGGTGTGGTGTATTGCTTCTACAAGTATAAGCGCGGAGTGGAGCGAGATCAACTAGTCATTGCCCAGAAGTATCGCGCAGACGTGTTGCGGCTTTCCCACGGCAGTTCGTGGTCGTGTCACCTTGGAACCAGGAATACAATGCAGAGGTTGTTACAAGAGTATTATTGGCCTGGATGTTTTAAGGACGTGGAGAAATCTCTGCGGTCATGCAACACATGCCAGCGGGTCGAAAAAGCGCAGGCTAAGTGGAAAGCACCGAATGGTGTTAGTACCGGTTATTACCGAGCCGTTTCAGTGGTTCGTGATATATTTGTTGGGCCACTTCCCGTGACAGAGACGGGGTACCGGTACATTCTAACTATGTTATGCCCAACCACGCAGTTTCCAGAGGCGCTTGCGCTGCGTGAGGTGACGTCGGAGAGTGCTGTGGATTCGCTGTTGTTGATCTTTTCCCGAGTTGGATTCCTTTCCGAGATCCGAAGTGATGAAGGCAGCGTGTTCACAAGTGTCCTCACCACGTCATTTCTAGAGCGATGTGGCATAAGAAGAGTGCACAGCTCAATTCATCATCCACAGAGCAACAGAGTAGAAAGGTGGCATTTCGTTGTCGAGCGCGTCCTTAGAGGACTGTGTTATGAAAATAAACGCAACTGGGGCGCATGCCTACCAGCAGCACTTTTCACTTTGCAGTTGGTGCCACATGAATCCACTGGTTCCAGCCCCGCCGAGTTGGTTTATGGAAGCTCACTGCGCTCACTCTTGTGAATAATGCGGGAAACGTTGAAAGGGGAGGAGAAGACCCTACCGCGGTAGATTTGTTTTAAACCTGCTGGAGCCTCTGCATAACGCTAAAGAACTTGTGGAGGCCAGCATGAAGTCAGCTGAGGCTCGATGCAAGGTCTACTATGATAGGACCGCCCGTCAGAGGACGTTCCGTATCGGTGACGAGGTAATGTTACTAAGAGCCTCAAGGCAAAACAGGCTCGAAGTGTAGTGGGAAGGGCCCGCTGAAGTGGTTGCACAACTCTGACACCAACTACGCAGTGAGAACCCCAGGAAAACGTAAAAAGGTGCGCATTTATCATTGCAACCTAATGAAACCTTACGTGCAAAGAGAGGTAGAGGTGAACATGACCCTAAACTTTCCTGAAGAGATGGAGGGGAACCTGGTTCGTCTAAGTGGAGGGGGAAATAGCGATGAAGAACTCCTGAAGAGGACTGAGCGGATAGAGGAACTAAAGGAATCCCAGTTGTCTTATCTCGGCGACATTATAGCAGAGTTTGTTTAATGCTTCGTCGACAGACCGGGTAGAAGTGATTTGACTGAGCACGATTTTGAGCTGACGTCCGAGGAGCCAGTGCAATCAAAGCGTTATCGATTCTCTCCTATACAGAGATAAATTCTTGACACGAAAGGGAAGCGTATGCTCGAATTAGGAGTAATTAAGCCCTCCAAGAGCGAATACGCTTCACATATGATCTTGGTGGAAGCTCCGGGTAAAGACCCAAGGCTCGTAGTAGACTAACGGAAATTAAATGCTCTCACCAAAAAGCAAATGTATCGAATTGAAATATTGAGGAGAGGGTGGAAAAGGTGAGTCGAGCAGCCTATGTGACTACGCTAGACCTTACTCGAGGTGCAGAAATATCCGACAGGTGAGTTTCATATCTCTCTCTGTGAAATTCTTCTGTCGGATATTTCTGTGTGCCTAAGACTGTAAGAATGATTACATAGTTTTTAACTACGTATTTTGTCATCGCACGTCCCGTTAGAGCTCCGTTGTCGTCCTCTATAAATTGTTGTAGGGCCCCAAGGGTGTAATTTTTGTAGGGTAAGGGCGTTACCATTGCGACAAGAAAACACCCTTAAGGGTGTCAACATCTTTAGAGTGTAGCGTCGCACCCGAAGCCGGCCGACGGAGAGGCCTAGCGTCTGGGAGGACGACACAGTGAGGTTGCCGGAGAAGCTTCTTCCGAGTGAGAGGGTCTGGCCAACGTGGCGTTTAGTCGTCTCATATAGCATTTCAAGGACAGGTTGCATCATACCATTGGATGTTACACAAGTGGTGTGATCACACTTGATTGGTGATACACGGGTGGCGGGATCACACCTGACTGACCTAATGAATTCATACAAACGCACAGGCAAGGAAGTCGCGGCTCCATCATGCGGACATTGCAGATAAGAATCGAAGCGAGTGCTACCTGTGACACCAGAGGACAGAACGACACAACAGTGGTCATAGGGGGTGGTGTCGTGGAGCCCGTCCACAACGTCTTGGAACTCCTCGACGACCTCTGTATCGAATGCTGAGACAGCGTGAAGGAATCTCGTGCGCTGCGAGGTAATGCGCCGAAGGTTAAATGATGGCATCTGCCTGAGTAAACCAGGCTGCAGGATTTTGTGGCCAAAAAGGACGGTAAATGAATCTGCACTGTGGCGAGGCCTTCTGTCCTGGTCGTCGGTCTCTCATTCGTGGCCTCATCCATGATGCCGTGCTCGCCGCACAATCATGTCCGGGTCACCATATTATAGAGACCGAGGTTAGGCCCACTGCAACAATGAGTGAGTCGGCGAGCGAACGACCTGAGAACCGTTCGGACCGATAGCAGGAGCAGCTCTCTTTTATTCTTCTTTCATTTTTATTTTAATCTCACAACTCACAGCACGAGGCACGAGACACACGCGCTGGAACGCGCCATGTATAAAAGGCGGCCAGGAAGATGACGATGGCTGATAGAAGTCCCTTTGGAGAAATGTTTTCGATTTATGTTTTCGACTTGCATTAAAGTTATTTCTGCTGATCCGGTATGTGTGTTTGCGTATATATTGACCACAGACCGGCTCATTTTATACACGCATGACGTGGCCTCAAGAGTCCATCGCAGCAGACGCGGCAGCGATTAAATCTGAAAAGCAAGTGACGCGCGGAAGGCAGCCCGCTGATTTTAAACACTCAAGAAGTGGCGCTCCGTCACGTGCCCAATGACGCACGCACAAGGCAGCCAGCCAGATGATGATGATGATAGCAACTTTATTGTACCGCCGGAGAAGGAGGCCCCTACTCCCCGTCCCCGGCCCACAGGCCTTGGGGACGGGGGCCGGAACCTTCGCGATTAGAAGCAAGCAAAGAGGTCTTGACACTTCGCGGCTTCTTCCGCCAGGCGGATGGCGTGTTGCTGTGGAGAAGGGTCCTCGCTCCGCAGCAGGGCTTCCCACAGCCAGATAGCTGCAGCGTGACGCCTGCAATGATGTATCGCTAGACACACCTTTAATCAGCGAGAAACGTGGCGCCGCCGTGGCATCGGGGAAGTGTGCTCGTTTTGCACCCGGCAGGCTCGCGTTCGATTTCCACACTGGCCGAAATTGAAGTAATTTCTTTTACCAAAACCATTAATTTATTTACAGGAACCTCAATGCGAAATTTGACGTCAATCGGAGCATTCTTTTATATACGTGTTTTACAGCGAAGCTGTACATGGCTAGGATCCCGGGATTCTTTGGCGTCCGTAGAAAGAAAACTATCATCATCAATGGCTCATACCGCCATAATCAAGCAAAATAATGCAATGGCGCATAGCCCAGTAAGCAGCGGCTAGAAGTACTCAGCAAGTGGAACGAACAGTACTTACATTCGTTGGAATCACGCATGCAACAAACAGAACCGCATGTCGAAAACTATCATCAATAATGGCCCATACCCCGGTGAGCAATGCCTCATACCCCCCCCCCCCCCCCCCCAGTAAGCAAGAAAAGAATGCAATGACTCATACCCCCCGTAAGGCAGAGGCAACAAGCGCTCAGCAAAGTGAAGCTAACAATGCATACACTTTTTGGAACCACGCATACAACATACACAACAGCACACGTTGTGGTACAGACCAAGCTCAAAACAAGCATCTCAACCACATAATTGATGGTAAAGCGCTCCTGATTATAATGTGAAGCACGTAGCGCTTCCCGCAGACGTTTCCCGGTAAAGATTACGATTGCGCAAGCCGCGGCGGCGCCGCGGCAGCTTGCGCGCATAAAATATATAAACACGTATATAAAATAGCCTGCCTAGCAAATGATTTCAATGTTGTTGCATCACCGCTATGGGCGGCGGCGTGCTGCCAAATTACCATTACTCCTATTCCTACCATTACTCTAAAATAGCACTGCTACCATTGAAGCTATAAAGCATTGCATACCAGCTTCAGCAGTTGTAGTGGTGGTTTTCAACAACTTCGTTGGACATTCACTTTGGCGAGGTTTTTCTCTTCTTTTTTTTTTAACTTTATGCGCCGTTGGAAATTTTTGGTACCAACTTTCGGTCACGCCGACGACGCCGACGGATTTAGGCGTTATGGGGCAAGAGCGCGCTTTTTGAACAGGACAAGAAGG